>NC_137166.1:53357304-53676431 GCF_951394435.1 Stenella coeruleoalba
CCTCCTTTATTATTAACACATAAAAGTCACAACAGTAAGCCTGGTGATAAAAGTTTACATTACCATGATGTACCCAGTTTATCGAAGTTTCCACTCCACTAGCTCCCCAACAAATACTTTCAAACATTGGTCTCCACATGGCTGGTTTCAGGCCAATCTTTTGACAGTCCCCACATGGCCTTGCACATTTCCAGTTTCTTGCCATGTTTCCTTGTCATCTTAATTCAAAACTGAGCTATTTCTCTCACCTAAGATACTTTATGATACTATCACTCTTCATTCTCTCTATACCACTTTAGGCTACTTTTCTTCTAAATTTCTGAAATAGTCTCTATATTTACCATTTACTTGAATTTTGTACAGCCTTCAATGATAGCAGAAACATTTCACATGTTAAAAAGCTTAATTTGTAAATATTACATGAAGATTTGTCCTAGCTTTGCTCATAAAATCTTTGCTCTGAAAGACATTTCTTTGTTTCCCACTAAATTTAGTCTCTTCTATCAAAGATACTTAGCATCATCTTCCGTCTGTTTTTTTCCCCTCTCACACTCCATATTGTGGGTTGAATATGTCCCCCAAAGACATGTTTAAACCCTAACCCCTAGTAGCTATGAATGTGACCCTATTTGGAATCAGCATCTTTGCATATGTGATCAAGTTAAGACCAGGTCAAAATGGATTGGAGTGAACCCTAATCCAATGACTGGGGTCCTTCTAAGGAGACAGAGATTTGGCTACAGACACAGAGACATACAGGGAGAAGGTCATGTAATAACAGAGGCAAAGACTGGAATGATGTGTCTACAATCTAAGGAACATCAAAGATTTCTGGCCACTACCAGAAGCGAGGAATAGACAAGAAAGGATTCATTCCTAGATCTTTGAAAGGGAGCATGGCTCTACCAATACCTTGATTTTCAAATTCTAGCATCTAAAACCGTGAGAATACATTTCTGTTGTTTCAAGTCACACAGTTTGTGGTAATTTGTTACCTAGGAAACAAACATACCCCATACCTACTTAAGTGGCAAATTCAGTCTTTATTGTTCCAGAATCTTCTCATACCATCCTCAAGCTGGGTTGAAGTCACCAACAACCAGGTCTCACATCTGGTTTTCTGCTTCAACACCTGCCTATTCCAGTCTATTTTCTACTGATAGCCAAGGTGATACCTCTAAAACATAAATTATATCCCATCACTGCTATACCCTAATCCTTCTAAAGGTTTTCTCATTAGGAGGAAAATCAAGTGTTTGAAATGGATGACAAGGCCCTATGTGACCAAATGACCTATTGCAAACCCCCAGTTATGACCCCATTGACCTCATCTCTAGTCATTTTCCATGCTGATGGTTTGGTGTTTACAGTCGTTTTCACCACCAGACATAGTATCTGTGAATTTTTTCCCATTTATTTTTATTGTGATAAATTACACATAACACAAAATTTACCATCTTAATCATTTCTGAGTGTACAGTTCAGTGTATTAAAATGCATTCACAATGGTGTATAACCATCACCACTATCTCTCTCCATTAAATCTTTTCATCTTATAAAACTGAAACTCTCTTTTTGTTAAATTTCTGCCTCCTCTTTGAGAGTGGGGACTTAGGTGTTTGATAGAAGAGAAATTTCTATGTCATAGTAATATGGTCAACTGGGACTTAATGCCATCAGACTATGAGGAGGAAAAAGATAGATTTAGGGAAAAGAATCCAGCAACATCTAAAGTTTAACTAAGAGAATGATTAATTAACAAATATAAAAAGGAACTACAGTAAGGTGGGCATGAGGTTTTATGATTTCGTTTAGGCTAGGAAATGAGAATGAGAAATTTTAGAAACGTCTTTCCTAATTACACAAAGAACAGGAACAGCAGAGGCATTAAATACAGGAGCCCAGAGGGTAGAGAAGATTCAAGGTAATGCCAGGATTTAAGATGTACAGAAGTACAAGAGAATCTCAATTTTAAAAAGGATGTTGGAAAGGGATTTTCTGGGAGGGAAGATGGTTCTAGTTTCTCACACAAAAAGAGTGAACTCATTGGGAATTGCCATGGAGACAGGTTAAAATATATGGTACCAGCAGGTATATTAGACAGTGTTAAGGGACATGTCAATTGCAAGTCTCCACAAAAAGCTTAACACATTTGAATAAAGTAAGGTTTTATAGCCTATGAGACAGAGCAGAGGGATGACAACAGAACCTTTGAAGAATCTCAGAGGGGGTAAAAAGAAAAGTCAAGCAAGCAGATGAATACACATTAAGAGACCACATTACTACAAGAGTAAGGCACCTGAGGTGCAGTTGGATGTCGTAAAGGGAAATAAATATTTCACAATGGAGCAGAAAGGTGTATGAGTCAGAAGACAATGATGAATTCAAAGTTTTGTCTGAGAAGAGAGACACGGAAGGAGGAATTTCATACCAAGAGATGTGAAAGGAACATAAAATCATACTCTAACAAGTGAAGAATGGGAGGATTTGAAAAACCAAGCAAGAATAATCCTAGGAGGGGGAAAGTTGACATCTAAGAAGAAATAAACAGGGATTCATTCCAAGATGAGATAAAGTGGTATACTTTCCTCTAAGTTCTTGCACAGATAAAGAGCTCTCATATGAGGAAAGGGATACATGGAGGCTGTTTCTGTATCCTCAGACACCCTCACCACTGGGATGCCTTCTCTAAAGGACTAGAAAGTGATTTCCACAGCCTTCCCCCTCTTGCTGGTTCTGTCTCACTTACCTGGATGGGGGTGACTGTGAACTTCATCTTCTAAGGTCCATGGTGGTTCTCCTTGTTCCAACTTGGAGAGTATATCAGGTTTGTTAATTTGATACCCTGTTCGTGGGAAATAACAGAAGACTTAGGCTCATCAAGTGGCACTAGGGATCTGTGATGCTATGAGAATGGTACACTTTAGGGACTGCACGATCTGCATGTTTGGAAATTGAAGGCTTGTCTCTAAAACGCGGAGAGATTATACCTTCTCATCTGGGGCCGGGGGGGAAGAGACTGAAAATCTTCCACTTCAGAGCACCACAGACACAACAACTCTTTCAGAAGGTGAAGAAAGAAAAGTCACCGTCCAAGGGACACAGGGGAGCCGTCCTCACCTACGGACACCAGGTTGCTATAGTTCTCCAGCATCACGTCCCTGTACAGGTCCTTCTGATCAGGGTCCAGGAGCTGCCACTCCTCCCATGTGAAGTCCACGGCCACATCCTTCAGTGTCAGCGATCCCTGTAACAACACAGTCCATGTGCCCTGTAACAACACAGTCCATGTGATAAGAGTGTTTCTCTCATTATTGAAATGGAAGGTGTGAAATAATAGAAAATATATATAATGTTCTATGTCCCTGGTTGCCGGCTTAACACTCCTAAAACCCTTGTAATCTCCTAGGTGATAAAAGCACTAGGAGCATCTTTTGTCCTAACATTTGGTCTTTGAATTCAATCCTAATCTGACACTAACAACTCAGAGTTACCATCAGGCCCCACAGGCTAAAGAGCTCAGTCCCACAAGACTGCCTTCACTTCAGCCACCAGTCCAAAGTCCCAGATTCCAGGTTCCCTGCACTTGTGTCCAACTTAGCTACAAATTCGGGGGTTCTCATAAATTCCCTGCTAAGGTTTGATAATTTGTTAGAACCACTCACAGAACTCAGGAAATTATTATGCTTACTCTTATAGTTTATTATGAAGGACATAAATGAATGGTCACATGAAGAGGCTCATAGAGCCAAATCTAAAATGGTCCTGAGTGCAAGGGCCTCTGTCCCTGTTGAGTTGGGGTAAGTCACCATCCCAGAAAGTGGACTGTTTGCCTACTTGGAAGCTCTCTGAACCCCATTGGGATTTTTATGGACGTTCCATTACATAGGCATGACTGATTAAACCACTGCCTACAAGTGATAGAGCTCAATCTCCAGCCCCTCTCCTGTCTACTGAGATCAGAGGGTAGAGCCAGAAGTTCCAATCAAGGCTTGGTCTTTCTGGGGATTAGCTCCCACCCTGAAGCTCTCTAGGGGCCCATCCTGAGTCACCTAATTAGCACACATATGGCTCAAAGGGGCTTGTTATGGATAAAAAAAGACACTCCTATCTCTGAGGAAATTCCAAAGGTTTTAGGAACTCTGTGGCAGGAACCAGAGACAAAGACTATATATATAAAATTATACCACAACGAGTCATTTGTTTAATTAAAATAAAGGCAATTAAATAAATAAATAAAATAAAGGCAATAAGGAGGTGGGAGGTAACAACTAGATTCTTGGGGGCGTATTCTCTTTCATTTATCAAAATTTTATAAGCAATTGAACTTTTTCTGGTTAAATTTTCCTTATTACTTGATCAATTATTTCATTTTTAATAGCTCTATCAACTTGGGAATTTAAATTTAGTGTCAATACATAATAACCGTCATCACACACAAAAATACTGGTACTTCGTTGAATGGCACAGTAGCAGTACCACGATTAGATGTAATTGCTTTAAACTGACCAAACATCAATTTGATGATTATTATTTTGCTAGTTTCAATATTTAGATGAGTTCTTCTTTTCAATATAGCTCACTAATTTTATTCCAATTAAATATAACAATATCTAGCTCTTTCCTATCTACACAAAATATTTAACTTTTTTGGGCATGAAAAGTACAGTAATAACTAGATTTTGAACACATGGAAGGGCTCTGTATTTTCTGAGATAAGGTAAAGTTCTAAAGCAAACTGTGGATCTCAAAAACCCAAGCCATTACCAAACAAGAATTTATAACTCCCTGTGGCCAAATCTGTACTGAAACACCCATTCTACAACCTGTTCACAGATGTCCTTTGATAACTGTGCAAACCTTACATTTCCCTGGGCACTTTAGGTTTTATTCAAGGATAAAACCAGCCCAAAACAAGTGTGGGTATATAAGTCACCAAGCTGTGGTCTTTTGAAAAACTGTGTGCACTGAATTCTACTTGGTCTAGTCCAGCAGAGGACTCAGAATAATCATATAAGAAACAGCCATACACAACCTGCTTGTATATCTATCAATATTAGAAGAATGCTATGAACACAATGAATGTTATCACCTCTAGAAAGAAACCATCAAAGAAATTTCCCAAGACTTAAGTACCATGAAATAGTGACATCTCCTGAGGAAATTATCTGCCTTCTCCTCAGATTCAATGCATATCAAATAACTTATCATGATTCTCTGGTTGCAGTGGCTGACAGATTACATGCAAGTTGATGGTTTATGCAACCAGGAGGGACCTGCAGAGTCATACATTATATACCAACATTGGTCATGTAGTATGAAATCTACGAACAATATATACCTGATTCTACTTCATCATGATTTTGAAGGTAGTTTATTTCTCCCCAGAGCCCATTTTTTCCCAATTAATACTTTTCATTTAATTGGACTGCTTTTTTTTTCCAGCCTTCTGGAAATCCATGAGGGAATCAAGAATAAAACAAACCAAAAGTCACCTGAGCCTTCATCATTTTCTTGTTTTGGGAAATGCCAAGTAACTAGGATGTTGTTTTTAGTCTCTTCTGGATCTGCCCTAAGTTTCTGTTCCAAAATCTCAGTCTCAGGTAACGGATGTCCCACGAAATGACCATATGCAACTCCAGGAACCTCCTCCTCATCCTTTACTTGATTTCTCTTGCTCCTCGAAGCCAGGACCTGTGGAGTGAAGAGTAAGTTCATTTGGGTGATATATTCCCTCTGGGCCCAGATGCTGTCACTGCTGTTGTTCACCCACCTTAAGTCAAGGCCAGTGCTTCTAACTGTCCCTTTATTTGATGCCCCTGAGGCAGTAAAACATAACAATCTAAATGGAGAGAGGTATGCCTTCTGTGAAGTATAAGTAGCATGAATGAGAAAGGGAATATGGAAAAGGAAAACCAGAACAGCACAAAGCCTGGCAGAAGAATGGCAGAAGACTTCCCACACAGATCAGTTTTGGGAAAGAAGACATATAGAAGTGAGGCTCTGGACATTTTTTCCCCTTAAAATCACGTGTCCACATACTCCTTTGTAGTGGGTTGAATGGTGCCACCCCCCCCCCCCAAAGATATGTTCACATCGTAACCCCATGAACATGTGAATGAGATCTGATTTGGTAAAAGGGTCTTTGCAGATGTAATTATAGGGATCTCAAGATGAGAACATCCAGGATTATCCAGGTAGGCCCTAAAATCCAATGAGTGTCCTTATACCAGACACACTGAGAAGAAACACACAGGGAAGATGAGACCATGTGAAGACAGAGGCAGACATCAGTTATGCTGCCACAAGCCAAGGAATGTCTGGAGAATCTGGCAGAAAAGGAGAAGGAAGTGAATGGACGTTTCGCAGGTGTGCTGGAGGTCCCTAAGATGACGCCCAGATTCAGTGATTCCTTAGGACTCCCAAGATTTAGCACATAACTGATTTATTACCATGAAAGTATACAAGGCAAAATCAGCAAAGGGAAAAGGTGTGGCAAAGTCTGGGGGAAAACGAGGCACAAGTTTCCAAGAGTCCTGTCTCCATGAAGTCACAGAGGATATGCTCACTTCCCCAGCAACAAGTTGTAATAACTCATGTGAAATGTGTTAGCCTATTAGAGACTCAGTGCCCATGGCTTTTATGGGGGGCTATTCCTAGTACATATCCTAGTACATACCAAAATTCCAGAATCCCAGAGGAAAACACGTGTTCAAGACAAACCATATTGTTTGAAAGAAGAGTCTTGGCACAGTGAGCCACTCTCGATAGGGAAGAGTGGGAACCCTCCCAAAATCTAAGTTCCCAGATGCCAGCGGAAGGCATCTTGTCAGCAGGCCTTTCCAAGGAGAACAGTCTCAGGTCAGCTACGTCAATTCTGCACAGCAAGGAACCGAGGGTGTCTGCTACAATATATTAATAGATTAGAAAAGTCACATGATTGCCAAAATCGATGCTGAGAAAAATATTTCATAAAAATCCAACATCTAGGGCTTCCCTGGTGGCGCAGTGCTTGAGAGTCCACCTGCCAATGCAGGGGACATGGGTTCATGCCCCAGTCCGGGAGGATCCCACATGCCATGGAGCGGCTAGGTCCATGAGCCATGGCCGCTGAGCCTGTGCGTCCGGAGCCTGTGCTGCACAACGGGAGAGGCCACAAGAGTGAGAGGCCCATGTACAGCAAAAAAAAAAAAAAAAAAATCCAACATTTATTTCAAATATAAGCCCTGGGTATGTCAGGAATTCATTACTGCCTTAGCATGAAAAAACAAAACACGACCTATAAGTTTTTTTTTTAAATATATACTACCATCTCCATCTGTTTCTAAAACACAAAACAAGAGTATGTGTTGTTTGTGGATACATACACATCTAGTAAAAGTATGAAAATATGCATAATATATAACAAGATAGCAGTTATCCATGGGAAGAGAAGGGGAGAAATAGAAGATGATATGACTTAAGTTGTATCTGTATATCTTTCAAAAAGAAAAAGAACCATAATAAAAAAACAAAACTGAATAAATCCCACATATGTGCAGCTGAAAGCCAGAGATAAAAGCACTCATTAAAAAGACGGGTGGGTTTGTGTGTGTGTGTGTGCGTGTGTTTGCGCATGCATGCACGTGCTAGTGCAACAATACCATTATTTTTCACCACTGTTCTGGAAACACTCCCAATGCAGTCTGATAAAAGAATCAAGTAAGAATTACTAACATTAAAAAAAAAAGTTACTAACAAAAGATGGAGGTCAACTTTAGTGAACACCAAAAATAAGAGTATTAAGTTAACTGACCAGTTATACAATCTATATGTAAAAATTGACAACTTCGTAGAGTGACATTAGCAAAAATGGTGGAGTAGATATCTCCAGGGGATTCCTCAGGAGCACTAAAAAAACTGACAAAAACTGTCAAAATCAACCTTACTGGAACTCTGGAAGACAGTCAATGGTTTACAGAAACAAAGTGAACACCTGACCAGGAGAAAGGTCTCTAAAACAGGAGACTTTTTATGGCATTCTAAATTAGCCTTGCCCCCACAGCCATTGTGGCAGAGCGGCAGCCTGTATTTGTGGTGTGGATGGATACCTGGACCTGTAGGGAGCAAAGTAAATCTTGTCCCCAAGGAATTGTTTGTTTTGACCTATTTGTGGGTTCCCTAAAGGACTGACACAAGAGGCCTGCATACAACAGACACACGGAGAAGAACATGAGCTTTCACCTCTGTCTGGTACTCAGGCTCAGCAGAAGCAGGAAAAGAAGCCTAAGGCACTGTTATAAATGGCCTGGCTAAGTTTGAAGGATTGCCCCAAACGGAGCCAATATGCAAAGAACTTAAAATCACTTTCTTTTCTTTTTTAAACTCAAAGAGTTCTACAGTGAGACACATAAAGTTCAAACTATCAAAAGCCAAAGATAGAGAATCTTCAAAGCAGCAAGAACCAACTGTCATATGCAATGGATATGAAATAAGATGAACAGCTGATTTCTATCAGAAACCACAGAGATCAGAAGGCAGTGCGTTCCTGGGACTTCCCTGGTGGTGCAGTGGTTAAGAATCCACTTGTCAATGCAGGGGACACAGGTTTGAGCCCTGGTCCGGGAAGATTCCACATGCCACAGAGCAACTAAGCCCACGCACCACAACTACTGAGCCTGCCATCTAGAGCCCACATGCCACAACTACTGAGCCTGCATGCCACAACTACTGAAGCCCACGCACCTAGAGCCTGTGTTCCACAACAAGAGAAGCCACTGCAATGAGAAGCCCACATACTGCAATGAAGAGTAGCCTCCTCTTGCCCCAACTAGAGAAAGCCAAAAATAAATAAATAAATTGATAAAAAGAAAAGAAAGAAAAAAAAAGGCAGCGCCTTCTTAAGTCAAAGTGCCAAAAGAAAAACGTAGGAGGTAAAACTATTAAACTCTTAGATGAAAACCTAGGCATAAATCGACCTGACCTCAAATTTGGGCAACAGAGCCTTAGATATGACACCAAAAAATACAAAGAACAAAACAAAATAAGACTTCGTCAAAAAAATCTTTTTAAATTTATTTTATTTATTTATTTTTGGCTGCATTGGGTCTTCGTTGCTGCATGTGGGCTTTCTCTAGTTGTGGCGAGTGGGGGATACTCTGTTTTGGTGCACAGGCTTCTCACTGTGCTGGCTTCTCTTGTTGGGGAGCACGGGCTCTAGGTGCGCAGGCTTCAGTAGTTGTGGCTCGCAGCCTTAGAGCGCAGGCTCAGTAGTTGTGGCACACGGGCTTAGTTGCTCCGCGGCATATGGGATCTTCCTGGACCAGGGCTGAAACCCATGTCCCCTGCATTGGCAGGCGGATTCTTAACCACTGCACCACCAGGGAAGCGCCTAGACTTCATCAAAATTTAAAAGTAGTCTGTATAAGATGCTACCAAGAGAGTGAAAAGGAAACCCACAGAATGGGAGAAAATATTTGCAAATAATATAACTGATTAAGGGTCTAGTGAGCAGAATATATAAAGAATAACAAAAAGACAATTTAAACAGTGGACAAAGAGACTTGAATAGACGTTTCTCCAAAGAACGTATAAAGATGGCACATCATTTGTCATTAGGGAAATAGAAATCAAAACCACAATGAGATACCACTTTACCACTTCTTAACCAAAAGCATGGCCATAAAGATAAATAAAATAATAAGTGTTAGCAAGGATATGGAGAATTAGATTCCTCATACATTGCTGGAGGCAATGTAAAGTGGTGCAGCCTCTGTGGAGTACGGTTTGGCAGTTACCCAAAAAGTTAAATACAGAATTACTATTGACTTAGCAATTCTGCTCTTAGGTATATGCCCAGTAGAACTGAAAACAGGTATTAAAACTTGTACTCAAATTTCGGAGCTGCTCTACTCATGATAGCCAAAAGGTGGAAACAACCCAAATGTCTATCAACAGATGAATGAATAAACAAAATGGGGTGTCTATCGACAGATGAATGAATAAACAAAATCCATAAAGTGAAATATTAGCCATAAAAAGGAATAAAGTACTCAAAGGAGCTACAACATGAACCTTGAAAACAGTATGTTACATGAAAGAAGTCAGAAGTAACAGGCGACATATTATATGATTCCATTAATATGAAATGTCCAGAATAGGCAAATCTATAGAGACAAAAAGGCATTTAGTGCTTGCCAGGAACTGGCGGGGGAGACAGGAATGGGAAGTGAGTACTTAATGGATGCATAGTTTCCATCTGGGATGATAAAACAGTTCTACAACTAGATAGTGATGATGTTTGTACAATGTTGTGACTGTACTTAATGTCACTGAATTATACACTTTAAAATGGTTAAAATGATAAATCTTAAGTGTGTTTTACCACAAAAAGAAATTGATAGAATTATATAAAAGAAAATTGATGTCTGTTACATGGCGGAACATTTTAGTGGAATATTTTAACACTGTATACTGAAAATTTCAAAATAGTTATCATTGGTAATGAAAACTTTTACTTCTAGAAATTTCTGCAAAGGAAATAATGGCATAAGCATGCAAAGATACATATTCCTATAAATGTGTGTATATATATACATAAATGTATACATAATATATTTATATTTATATATTTATACATAAATACTTTATGTATACATAAAGTATTATATAGATGCAATGATAGAGGATTAACTGATTAGTATAAACTTTCAATGGAATACTGTGCAGCTATTTAAAACATTCTATATGTAGTGAAAAAATATGTAACTCAAAGTTATATGTAGCATAAATGTTTTTCTGCCATAATACAAAATGTGTAAAACATGTCTGAAGAAAAACGCACAACCTAAAAGTTGAGAGTTATGTGTTATTCAAAGACCTTACGGGGACTACAGCCTGGGAGGCAACCTCTCAGTAGCTGAGGAACTGCTGAGGTAAGGTAAGGAGGACCCAGGACATATACATAAGTTTTTGCTGAAAAAGAAATATGTAGCTGAATGTGAAAAGATAACTGCTAATCACAAAAAAACCGTATCTCAAGTTAATGATTTTAGTGGTTTTCTATGTATGGGAAGATGCAAGAGTCTGGGCTCGTTGAAATTATTCCTTAGATATGCATCTTAACAATCTAGGGCCAGTATCCTGTTTTTCCCCATCCTGAATTCCCTTCTGGGTGCACCATGGTTGGGGTGGGGGCGTGCTGATGCAGTGGCTGATGGCGGGCAACATTCCTTGTTTACTGGAATGGCAGGTGACATTTTTGTGTGCATATATTTATACAGACATACCAAAAAATACCGATACCAAAAAGTTAATGTGATTATACCTAGATATTATTAGATAGGTCATTTTATTTTCTTAATTATCTTTTCACAAGTATGTAAAATATGTGTAATAGAATATAAAATTATTGTTGCCTAATTATTACTATAAGTTTATCGTCTTTTAAGTTTTCATTACAAAAAAATGAGTAAATGACATGAGTGATAAATTTTACAAAGTATGAAAGTACAAACACAGAAAAATAGCAGCTGTTTATTTCTACCATGTATGTGTCACTAACCGTCACAATTTTATATATTTTAATTCCCTTAATTCTCAGCAAACTTGAGAGAGGGACTAAACTTTTATTTGCACAAATGAAGAACAAGACTCAGGTTCAGTAACTAAATAAGTGTTCTGGACCTGATTCCAAATTGTGGTGGAGGGAAGGGGGTCCCCCCCATACAACGAAGCAATTCTCCTGACACCAGCTGGGCATCCTACTTCAGTTCACTTCTGACACTATCTGCCCAGAGACAGCATCAGATCCCACAGGTTAAGGGTTCAGTCACACAAGACTGCCCTCCCACCCCCCCTTCACCCACCCACCATCACATAAGATGCCATTCTCAAGTCCAGATTATTACCTGTACTTCTGACCAACTGGCTATAAATCACAGGTTCCCAAGATCTTCTCCTCAGGTTCAATTAATTTTCTAGAGTGGCTCAAGAACTCAAATATTTTACATACTAGATTACTGGTTTATTATAAAAGAATATAACTCAGGAACAACAGGATGGAAGAGATGCAGTGGGGAAGGCATGAGGAAAGGGTATGGAGTTTCCATGCCCTCTCCAGGAAAGCCACTCTCCCAGTACCCCCACGAGTTCACCAACCGGAAGCTCTCTGAATCCCTTCCTTTTAGGTTTTTAAAGAGGCTTCATTATATAGGCATGATTGAGTAACTGGCTGGCCATTGGTGGTTGATTCAATCTCCAGCCGTTTCTCCTCTCAAGAAGTCAGGGAGTGGGACTGAAAGTTCCGACCCTCTAATCACATGGTTGGCAGTACAGACAAATAGCCCCATCCTTAGGTGCATTCCAAAAGTCACTCCATTAACATAACAAGAGACACCAAAATCACTCTCAAAACTTTGAAAAGTCCAAAGGTTTTAGGAGCTGTGCCAGAAACGGGACCAAGACGAAATATTTCTTATTGAAAATCACACTATCACAGTTATTCACCCAAGTCATCAGTAAGAGCAAGAATCCAGATTTTTAAAAGCCAGATTCATTTCATTCGCAAATCCATACATTTGTCACTGGGACAATATTATTTGGAAATGCTCAGATCATCATTCACTTGGAAAATATAAAGGAATTAATTAAGCTATTGGAAGAACTGTAGTTGATAGAAATGCTTAAGTATTTAGGGGAAAGTATACTGATGTCTGCAGTTTACTTTGAAATGCACCAAAATTTTTTTTAAAAAAGAAAGAGGGACTTCCCTGGTGGTCCAGTGGGGAAGACTTCGAGCTTCCACTGAAGGGGGCACAGGTTCCATCCCTGGTCCGGGAACTAAGATCCCGCATGCCGCCCGGCGAGGCCAGAAAAATAAATAAATAAAAGTAATCAAAAAAAAAAAAGAAAAACAAGATGAATTAATGAATGGAGGGATGGATAGATAACTGACAGAGCAAATATAGTAAAATGTTAATGGTACAATCTAAGTGGTGGGTATAGTACATGTGCACTGTAAAATTCATTCAACTTTGCTATGTTTGGAATTTTTCATAATAAAATGTTAAGTTCTTAATTTCATAATGAACTGTTGAGTTGGAAAAAGCTATTAGTAATCATAAAAATTCAGTGTAGTAACCAAAAAAGAAAGTATTTAATAATATATTTTTAAATTGTTTTACTATGTTAAAGAAATTGAAAGGAGATAAAAATTAGAAGAAAAAAAAAAGACCCTAATTTCAATTGCAACAAAGGCAAAAAACCAAGAAGGAGATGTGGGTCAGGGAAACAAACCCTCGGGTAAATACCAAATCCTAATGTAATCCTAAAAGTAATAACTAAGAGAATTTGTATTATGGAAATGTTTAAAATATGAAATTAACCTTTTAAAAAGAGGCAAATTACACCTGTTTCCATAGTTTATCTGAATTATGAAAATTAAGAGAAAATAACAAGACAAAAATTGAAATATACTAACATTTGAATAAAAGTTGGGAAACAGAATTTGACGGACCAGAAAGGTTATTTTACTGGTGTCAAAAAGAATCTGAAGGGCTTCCCTGGTGGCGCAGTGGTTGAGGGTCCACCTGCCGATGCAGGGGACACGGGTTCGTGCCCCGGTCCGGGAAGATCCCACATGCCGCGGAGCGGCTGGGCCCGTGAGCCATGGCCACTGGGCCTGTGCTCCGCAACGGGAGAGGTCACAGCAGTGATGGGCCCGCGTACCGCAAAAAAAAAAAAAAAAAAAGAATCTGAAAAGAAATATTCAAGTAAACTCTCAGTAAGGAGGAAAGAAACCTCATCTTAGAAAGTTTACCACTTTAGATTTGCTTAATGCTTGATCTCCCTAAATTTCGTATCCGTGGGGACGAAAGGAGAAGGTGATGTAGCACCCTAAGGAGACTTCCAAAGCAGTCCTTGGAGAGGAAAGTGGGCTTCAAGGACTGAAGGGAATTGTAGCGTTCATCTGGTCTATCTCACCCCTGGCTACTCCGTCACTGAGCGCCAAATTAATTCAAACACCACTTACATTGACAAATACCAACCCCCCTCCCGTTCCCAATGACTGAGCCCTACTAACAAAGTGAACTGCAAAGACCCCAAACTCTGACCTCAGGACTCTGAGTCCTTGATTTCTATGGACCTTTAATGCACGACCACGAGAGCTCCCCCATGCCCGACAGCAAAGACATCCCAACTTCAGACCCATGGTGCCAGACCACCAGCTCTCCCCGCGGACTCTGCGGCTCCTACCTACACGGACGCCCACAGATCCTCTCTCACCCCTTAACCTATCCCACGGAGAGAGTCACACACTGACCTGATTTCCTCTTGATCCCACTCCGATCTCCTAGCGGCTACACTTGTGAATCCTCTCATTTCGGGTTCTCTAAAGCCAGCTTCGGCACCGGACTACGGCGGCCGATGAGGGACTGAAACTTTCCTACGCAGCACGGACAATTGGACTTCCGGCTGCTTCTTAGAGGGTAATGTGTCTGCGCCCTCTGCGCCTCGCCTCCCTGGGGGCAGCCATCTTTGAGTATTTATCATTCAGAACAGAGATAGCTGTTTCTGCGCCACTAATCCGTATGGCTCGAGACCAGTAAAAGGCCCCTGAACTGTTCCCTCACCTGATACTTCATCCCCTGTGTGGCGAGGCTGGAAGAGTTGCGAACAACACTGCACAAGCTACATAGTTTCAAAGGCTCGAGCTTATACAAGGCAAACATGGCGCGGGCGCCGTCCACTTCAGCGGTCAAGAAAGAAACGCCCAATGAGCGCGGCCATGTCAGAGGAATTTCAGGTGTCCGTACAGCGGAGAACACTCCCCCTCTCCCCCCAAAGTGAACAGGAGGATGGCCCGCCAAGCTTGGGTAATAGAAGGGCCCATGACAAGTCCCTGCATCTCAGCTTGTGAGGTTAGACTTAGCAGGTGAGTGCGGGTCAAAGTGTGAATTCATTGTCGAGGTTGTCTTTTGTTTCAGGCCAGTTCGGAAAACACCAAGTGTTGAAATTTGAAATTGTGGTCTATGAATTAAGTGGATACAAAAGCTACTGTGATGTTGTCAGAGCATCAGCAATGCAGTGCCAATATTTTTTGAAGAAATTGCTGTTGAACACAAATTCGTGTGCTAAGCAAACCCAAATGTTGGACTTTGGAGCAGAGAGAGGTTTATTGCAGGGCCAAGAACGGAGAATACGTGGCTCGTGCTTAAAAAACCCGAGCTCCCTGATGGTTTGGGGGGAAGAGTTTTTAAAGGTAAAATTTGGGGTGAGGGCTGCAGGATATGTGACTTTCTTCTGATTGGTGGTGAGGTAATAGGGCGGTGTCCAGGAATCTTGCTCAGCCTGAAGTTACCATCCTCTGCTTGGGTGGGGGCCTTAGTTGCTACAGAACTCAAAGGTATATTGTTATGTGTATCCCTTGAGGAGGAACCAGAACCCTGCTTTACCGCGGCACTATTGTTTCTTGACTGTTTTTCCTTTGTTACTGCGTTCCTTACTTCCCTAATTAGAAGCTATTTGAATGTGCCCTTTGGAACTCATGGAATGTCTAGGAGGCTGAAGACTTTTTCCTACGAACAAGAAAGGGGGGACACAGAAAGGCTTTTATACCCGGGAGGACCCACAGAGTTCTGCTAGGTTTCAAAATTACACACAACCATTCTTTCTGGGACTATGTCATCAAGGTCTTAGCACCTCTGCTTGTATCTGAGATTATTGGGAGACGATTCTGGAGCATCTGTGTTCTGCTTTGTCACTTTTTTATGTCCAGCCCCTTCTCTCTGTTCACCCCTTACGCTATCTCTGCATCTTAGTCCAAGCTCCTTCCAGCTATAGCAGCAGTGAGCTATTGTTGCCGGAGAAGGGGGGAGCAAGAGAATGGTCACATCCCAGGTCTCAAGAGACTCCTTGGCTTCTTGCAGGAAAGAATTCAAGAGCGAGCAATAATAAAGTGAAAGCTAGCTTATACGGAGAAGTACACATTCCATAGGCAGAAGGTGAGAGCTGCCCGAGTAACTTCATAGGCTAACAAGTGGGAGGATTATTGCAGCTGTTTGGGGGAAAGGGCAGGAATTTTCAGGAATTGGGCCACCACCCACTTTTTGGTCCTTCTTGTTCAGGCTTGGAACTGTCATGGCACTGGTGGGTGTGTCATTTAGCATGTTAATGTATTACAGTGAGTGTATAATGAGGTTCAAGGTCTATGGGAAGTCAAATTTTGGGCCTAGCAAGTTCTAACCAGTTTATATCATATCGTCAATGGCTATGTCATTCTTTCAATGGCTGTGCCCTGCCCCCTTCCTTCCTGTTTCACTAAGGCAGAGACAAATCAAGTATTCCTTACAAACTTTTAAGACATATAAGTCGGTCAACGGTAACTTTACAGATATGTCCCCCAAAGCTATTAAAACTATCCTATCAGGTAAGACTTGCTATAATTTTTTTTTTAAGTTGAAAGAAATAAAATCTGAGAACTGACCCTCCACAAATTGGCCTGCTTCCAGTTAAAAGTGAAGTTTAGTGTCTTTTCCTGTTAATTGGCTATTCAGAATCACCTCTTCCATGGATATTTGCCTATTGATTTTTACTCTGTTGTCATTTTCTTATTGATTTTGTTGACTTAAAGACACACAACGTAAGAGTTGTGAGTTGTAAGTTTTATTCAGGTTCTTACTGAGGATCATAGCCTGGGAGGCAGCCACTCAGTTCGTATAGCATATAGGTTAGGGGGTCCTTGGAGACAGAGAACCAGGAATGGCTTTCTTGACATGAGAGGACCCATTTTGGCCTAAGCCATTTTGTCATCTAAGCCTAGCCATAATTCTTGCCCTTGAACAGGTCTCAATAATCAATGATCTTAAGGGAACAAAGGAATGCTGGAACAGAGGAAAGGCAGTCAAACAATAGTGCAGTGATAAAGCAGAGTTCTAGTTCCTCCTCAAGGGATATACATAATAATGTATCTTTGAGTTGCACAGGAACTAAGGCCCTCACTTAGGTAGAGGAGAGAATGATGATCTTGACTCTTCTGACTTCAGTCAACTAAAGTTTGGACACTGTCAACTTTTGCCCCAGTTTTATGCTGAATTCTCCTCTGCTCAAGCCCCTTCTTGAATATGCATGTACCCTTAGCTTAGAACTTCCCCAGTTTTGCTGTTCCGGGGAGACACTGCTTTGGAAAATATCCATGGTGTTCTTCTTACTTACTACAAGTAATAAATCCTTCCTTCTCCCCATCTTTGGCTTGGTTGTGCCTGTTGGCTCGGCAGTCACCAAGAGATGAACCCAGTTTTGTGGTGACATTAGCTCTGAGGAAATCGCTCTGAAGAGGTAGGGGAGAAGCCCTTCTATATATGAGTTTTGGCTAGGAACTACATACAGTCAGGCATACATCTTGGTAAAAGATTTATTGCTAATCATAAAGAAAAACATGTCTCAAGTTAATCTTTTTAGGGCTTATCTCTGTATGGGAAGATGTGAGAATCCAGTGTCATTAAAATTCTTCCTGAGATATTCATCTAACTACCTATGGGGCTTGCCTATTCATGTACATTCTAAGCCCAGAGTGCCTCATTCTGTTTTCTATTTAAATTCCTCTCAGAGTGCACTGTTGATCAGCAACTGCAGTGGATTACAACTTAACCCTTGTCAAACTGGATGTTGAGACTTTGTCTTAGTGATCCTAATTCTTCTGCATCCCCAGATTCATAAGAGCTCTTTTTACAGTCTAAGTTTTCGTCTTTTTCAGTTAAGTGTTGCGATATATGCTTCCAGTCTGCAGCTTGCTCTTACTGTTGTTGATGTCTGTGTTTTATTTTAAAGTAAAATGTTATGCTTGAAAAGGAAACCAAATCTTGTAAAGTTAAAGTCAAGCTCATTGTAACTTGAGTTTAATCCCCATCTCAGAAAAGAATTTGAGACTTTGCAGTTACATTCTAGAAAGGGATTAATAAAAACATATCTAAAGTTTGGCTTATGCTCTTTCAAAAGGAAGTACATCTTGTGCAATATGGGGGAAATAGGAGACCATTTTATTTGACCATAGGAACAAAACACATTATCCAATCAAGCAATACCAGGACTCAAGCTAATATTTAATTTTATCTTCTGATACCGGGGACTTTCGCTCAAACTGTTTAGAACTCAAATGGGGTATAAAACCTGTGAACAGTCATCATCTTCAAACCCTAAATATGTGGCTGGTTTAGAAGAAAGAAAATTATAAAGATGTTGACTTCTGCTGTATTTCATCCAATCTAAGATAACTTCGGTTGTATGATACACTACTATTTTATGTACCAAGTTCAAGTTCTCCATTTAAATATGTCAAGCCCATGTATGTACTGATGTGTATAAAATTGATGACTAATAAGAATCTGCAGTATAAAACAACAAACAAACAAAAAAGAAAAACAACTAACACTAAACTTTCTTTGGGTTATTTGTGTGGAAATATGTTAATATAAATGTTTCAGACATTACATGAAATTTCTAAAAATCTTATATGTTCTGGTATAATGTTATAAGTCACAATTCTAGTTATTACTTTAAAATGTATATCTCAGAAATAACTAAATTTCCTTGTCAGTTGCATGATCATGAACTTTCATCAAATCTTTTTTTTTTTTTTTTTTTTTTTTTTTGTGGTACGCAGGCCTCTCACTGTTGTGGCCTCTCCCATTGTGGAGGACGCGCAGGCTCAGTGGCCATGGCTCACGGGCCCAGCCACTCCGCGGCATGTGGGATCTTCCTGGACTGGGGCACGAACCCGCATCCCCTGCATCGTCAGGTGGACTCTTAACCACTGCGCCACCAGGGAAGTCCTTCATCAAATCTTTAACCATGGTCATTTTTAAGTCTTTTGTCATTTACAAACAGTTCTGGGTGTACTCTGATGCTTTCACAAAAATGTTCCTATAAAGGGGTTTCATCTTCAAGGAATTCATGGAAAAGACTCTGACAAGTACAGGTTTCTGGTAACTGACTATACTGCTGAACTGAATGAATAAGCATTTTCAGAACTCTAATGGAAAACTGATGAATTCATAAAAATGCTAACAAAAGATCAAGATGAAAAATAATTAATTACATGGGACTGAGTGAACTGATGAAGGTGATTATAATTTTCGTGACTTTCTGTTTGAATAAAAAGAAAAATCCCACAAAGACTCAGAGGGAAAAAATATACAAATCAATTTTCACTGCAAAGTAGAGGGGCTGTTACAGTGGAGGATTACTGGACTGAATGTCAATATTATGACATAGTATGAGTGTGTCTCGTGTTTGGTAATTGCAATCATTGTTGCTTTTGTTGTGGTCATCCATTTACAATGCTTGGTGTCAGTTTATTTATCTCTTGTAAAAATAAAATACAGTGTGTGTGTGTGTGTGAGTTGTGGAGAAAAAAAAAGAAATTCAGTTTGGGTTTTTAAAAATATCTTCTATGTTTCTACTTAACTTTTAAAATTTATGGATTACAGTTATAACTCTTTTAATGTCCTTGTCTACTAATGCTAACATTTGTGTCAACTCTGATAGATTTTTCTCCTCAGTTTAGATCATAGTTTCCTGTTTTTTGTAGGCTTGGTAATCTTTATTGGATTCTAGAAATTTTGAATTTTGTGGGTTCTGGGTATGCGGTATGTAATTTGTGGAGGTATACTGGCAAAAGAATCAGTGAAACCATCAAAACTTAAATATCATTTACATGCAGAATTTAGTAACACTTGCGTTCATCAAGAATATGTGTAATTTGCACATGATGGTGATAAGAAGGAAAAATTAGCATATTTTTTCAGCTTAGTTGCCATCAAACATAGTGAACTCTAAAATGTACAAAACTGTGGATAATTACACTGTCAAAAATATGGTTTGGAGTTAAAGTTTTTCATAGCAGTATCTTCTGATGGTTCAACTACAATGACAAAAATATTCTGCAGTAGTTACTCAGATTGTATGAATTTATATATTATATGTACACTTATTTATTTTTCAGATAAACATGTTGATATCACACTGTAAAAAAAAATAGCCAATGGCCAATGATTTAATCAATCATGCCTATGTAACAAAGCCTCCAAATGAATGGGATTTGGAGAGCTTCTGGTTTGGTGATCATGTGGAGGTTCAGGAAGAGTCACATTTTAGGCAGAGCATGGAAGCTCTGCACCCTTTCCCCATACTTTGTCCTATGCCTCTCTTGTATCTGGCTGTTCCTGAGTTATACCCTTTTATAATAGACCAGTAATCCAGTAAGTAAAATGTTTCTGTGGGTTCTGTGAGCCTCTCTAGCAAATTATTGAATCTGTGGAGGGAGTCATCGGAACCTCCAATTTGTAGCCTTTTGGTGAGGAGCACAGGGGACAATCTGGACTTGCTATCCTCTGAAGTGGAGAGGAAGACAGCCATATAAGACTGAACCCTTAACCTATGGAATCTTATGCTATCTCTGGGTAGATAGGTCAGAATTGATTTGAATTGTAGGACAGCCAGGGTCTAAGAATTTCTTAGTGGCATAGGGAAACCTCCTCCCACTCTGCAACACATCAGAATTGGTAACCAGAAAAATAGCAGGTGAGACTTTTGTCCACAAATGACCTTGTATCATTTAGGATCTGGTGTTTCAGAATTGTCCCTCCAGGTTAAGTATTTTCTATTTCTATATATTTCTATAAATATGTTCCTATATATATGCTATAAAATTTAAGATGTGTAAAATATACAAAAATTCCTTAAAGAAACCTAAATAAAATAATGTAATTGTAAAAAAAAAAAAAAAATTAATGTTGCGGCCTCAGCCCCATTCACACCTTGATGTAGTTTATAATAGAAAAAGCAGCAGTAAAATTAAAAATGTTGTTAACTTCCAATAAATAAATATGTCAAGCCATCAACTGTATGCTGTATTTTAACTTCAGAGTTATGAATACGTGGGAAAAATTTTGCATCTTAGAATCAATGAAAGAAAGTTTCACTCAAGAGAGACTCAAAAATTTCCAGGCCCACTTACTAATACCAGCATACAGTGGGGCATGGTAGAGGAGATGAGATATTCAGTGTTAAGATTTTTTTTTTTTTTTTGGCTGAGTTGGGGCTTTGTTGCTGCATGCAGGCTTTCTCTAGTTGGGGCGAGCAGGGGCCGTTGAGGTGCGCAGGCTTCTCATTACAGTGGTTCTCTTGTTGTGGAGCATGGGCTCTAGGTGCGCAGGCTTCAGTAGTTGTGGCACATGGGCTCAGTAGTTCTGGCTTGTGGGCTCTAGAGCTCAGGCTCAGGAGTTGTGGCGCACAGGCTTAGTTGCTCCACGGCATGTGGGATCTTCCCGGCCCAGGGCTTGAACCCATGTCCCTTGCATTGGCAGGTGGATTCTTAACCACTGCACCACCAGGGAAGCCCTTAAGAGTTTTTACTAAAATAATGAACCATGTAGTTCAGTTACAATTTATGTAGCATTGTAATGATACAAAGACTCAGTGCAGATATTCTATGGTAAAGTTTTATGACATTTAAGCTCATGGACTAGGAAGTCACAACTGTTAGGCTAACACACGCAATTCCCAAATACAAACAATCATTTTATAATAAAAATAGGTACAAAACACATATTCTCACATGGTTCTGATATAACTTTTGCTTTGTTTTCTGACTACTGTATTTATTTACATATTTAATACTTTCTATAGTGCTGTTTATTATGTCACAGTTACAGAAAATTAATTCCCTCATAAAATGATACCCATGAAAGCATGATTCCAAGATTCTTTAAAGCATAGACTTTCCCCCTGAATGTCAATTCTCTGATACCAATGTAGCTGAATTTCATAGCAACAACATCCCCACGATTAAAACATATGCAGAAGTTCCTATTTATTCTCTCTGGGCTACATTCAATTGACATTCATCGGGAAAGGTATTTCCTGTCTGGCATTCTATGCAGTACCGCTCTCTGATAAGTAATAAGTTGTGATTCTGAAAAGAAAACAGGTCCACATCTGCTGCAGTCTTAAGGTTTCACTCCTATGTAAACTCTGGAGTGTAAGGAGCTATTTCCTTTCAATGACAACTTCTGGATATCGTTTGGATATTTCTTCACAATTTCTCTCTATGAGTTTTCTGATGTAAAATGAGGCTGAACTTGTGGGAGAAAGTTTTCCAACACTCACTGCATCCATAAGGTTTCTCACCCGTGTGAGTTCTTTGATGTATAATAAGATGTGACCTCTGGGCAAAAGATTTCTGACATTCGCTGCATTCGTGAAGTTTTTCTCCTGTATGTGTTTTCTGATGTAAAACGAGGCTAAACTTGATAGGGAAAGTTTTCCCACATTCACTGCATCCATAGGGTTTCTCTCCTGTATGGATTCTCTTATGAATGATGAGGCTAAACTTGTGACAGAAAGCTTTCCCACATTCATGGCATTCATAAGGTTTCTCTCCTGAGTGAATTCTCTGATGAATAAGGAGATATGACTTCCGGCTGAAAGCTTTGTGGCATTCACTGCACTCATAAGGTTTCTCTCCAGTGTGAGACCTCTGATGAATAGTGAGATGTGACTTTTGGGTGAAAGCTTTCTGACACTGACTGCATTCATAGGGTTTCTCACCTGTATGAGTTCTTTGGTGTAGGATGAGACTAAATTTGATGGAGAATGTTTTTCCACATTCACTGCATCCGTAGGGCTTCTCTCCTGTGTGAGTTCTCAAGTGAGTATTGAGGAGTGACTTTACACTAAAGCCTTTTCCACAGTCACTGCAATTATATGGTTTCTCTCCTGTGTGAGTTCTCTGATGTCTAATGAGCTCAGATCTCTGGATGAAGGCTTTCCCACATTCACTGCATCCATAAGGTTTTTCCCCTGTATGTGTTTTTTGATGTAAAATGAGGCTAAACTTAAGGGGAAATGTTTTCCCACACTCACTGCAACCATAAGGTTTCTCTCCTGTGTGAGATCGCTGATGAATAATGAGCTGTGACTTATTGCTGAAGCTTTTCTGACATTCTTCACATCTGTAGGGTTTCTCTTCTGTGTGAGTTCTTTGATGTAAAGTGAGTTGTGACTTATTGCTGAAGCCTTTCTGACATACATGACACTCAAACCATTTCTCTCTTGTGTGAGTTCTCTGATGTTTATTAAGGCATGACTTATCAGTAAAGGCTTTCCCGCATTTGTTGCACTCATAGGGTTTCTCTCCTGTATGGGTTCTCTGGTGTAAAATGAGATGGGACTTCCGCCTGAAGGCTTTCTGACATCTACTGCATCCAAAGGATTTCTCTCCTGTGTGTGTTCTTTGATGCTTAATGAGGTCCGACTTCTGAGAAAAGGCTTTCCCACAGTCACTGCAGTTATAGTGTTTCTTTGCTGTTTGAGTTTTCCAGTATTTAATAAGCTGTGACTTATGGCTGAAAACTTTCATATGTTGATTATATTCATTGTATTTTTGTCCAGTATGAATTTTCTCATGCTTAGTGTAAAGAAATAATTTGTCATATTGAATAAATTCAACTTCATTTCTTGCATAGCTTTTATTCTGAGTAATACACTCTAGATTAGGTTTCAGATGTTTCCCAAGTATGTCAAGTGTATGAGATCTTTGTGCTAAGGAGATATCAAGGTTTAAGCTCAGAGAAGATATTTTTCCAAATGCATTATCTTTGTGGTAACTCTCCATAGTTTCCAGGTTGCCATGGCTTCCTTTGTGCCAGTCTCTATGATTATCAACTTGCCATGTGTCTTCTAGAAACAGACCAATGAATCCATAATGACCATGTAATAGAAGGAGTAGAATCTCAGCAAAGGCCAAAGAGAGAAGAGGAAAGGAGACTGTGGGTATATACCTAAAGTCTGTGACATTTATAAGTGAAAGGAGATAAAGAAAATGAAAAAGAAAAAAAAAAAGAAGGAATAAACTACAAGAGGCATGAGAGATACACAGAATGGGAAGAAGGGAGAATTTATGAATGCTTGAGTGTATAAGAAAAGAGAGCTATAACCATGGATTAGGGAGGTAGAGACAAGGAGAAGGCAGGTAAACTGAGGATAACAAGGAGAAAGATTATTTAGGAGAGCAAGTTCCAAGATGGACTAGAGAGGGATCTGATCAAAATATCTAAAATAAGGAAATGTGCTTTTTAAAACCAGGCAAAAGAGACCTAATACAGAGAGATTAGAAAATGGAGTCATGGCGTTTTCACTGCCGAGGGCCTGGGTTTGATCTCTGGTCAGGGAACCAAGATCCCGTAAGCTGCACAGTGCAGCCAAAAAAAAAAAAAAAAAAAAGTGGAGTCAATATTAATGTATATGGGAGCTCACGCCAGCTGTTCTGAGTCACATTCAAAGCTTAAAAATTTCAATATTTCTCCAGACATTTCAGAGGTACATCCCTCTTTCTGGCCAACTAGGATTTTAACTTCCTTTTATCCCACAGAGCTATTTTTTCACTCACCTGGGTGAATCTGACTCTGGCTTTCTTCCTCTATTATCCATGGTGTTTCTTGTTCCAACCGGTAGAATGCATCTGTTTTGGTAACTTGATACCCTACTCAAGGGGAATTACAGAGGACCCATGGACCCAAATACAAGCCCTCTGTAAACTAGAAAAGGTTACATTTAAGGGGCTGAACAAATTGCACCTCAGCCAAGTAAAGGACTTTTGCTTTGGAAGTGAGAGAAAAATACTGTTAGAGGCCACAGGGTACTGAAATCTATGATGTATGAAACTCAATTCTAAAAAAGTAAGGCAGTTGTAAGCCTCCACCCCTTTCATCCCTGAGAAAGAAAAGGCAATCCGTTGCCTATATTACCCAGGGAACGCTCTTCTTACCCACTGATACCAAGTTGATATAATTTTCCAACATCACATCTTGATACAGGTTCTTCTGAACACGGTCCAGTAGCTGCCACTCCTCCCAGGTGAAAACCACAGCCACATCCTTGAATGATAGTGAGCCCTGTAATAGAACATTCCTATTCATCCTAAAGGGATCATCATTGGTTCATACTAGGAAGATAAATAGGAAATTCTTATTACTTTTCCCATGGTAAGCTATTTGACTTCTTTCTATGTAACTAGTTTTGCATTATACTTTGTAGGAAAGCCAATTTTTTTTACTTAAAATATCCTATCTTTGTGCTTCCATCCAATCATTCACTGACTCACATGTTCATCCATTCACAAAAAAAGGAGTAGAATAGAGAACATGCTTAAGTCCTTTAATCTAGGAACCCACACAACCTGTGTGTATGCACCTATATGTCAGACAATATATCAAGCATTCCTTTATAAATAAGTCTCACTTCTACCCTGAAGGAACACACTAGCTTGCAAAGAGAGAGATGTAAGTGCACAAGAGAACAATAGATTTATACATGTCAAGTAAGTATATATAAATATATACCCTGTGGGCATCAATGGGGAGGAGAAAAATTGTAAAGGGTAAACTTCACAGAGGTGAATCTGGAACTAATTCTTATGAGATCAAGTCTATGTTTTACGGTGAATTGCAGAGGGAAGAGGTGGCATGGCATTCCAGAAAGAAGTAATATGAATGATAGCACAGTGAAACCATGAGCATTCAAAACACTGAAAATACGTTTCCTCCTCAGTTGTGAAATTAAATGACTGAATTTAGAGCAGGTGGTGTACTCAAAACATTTTCACTTATTATTATTTGTTAGTTATACACTGATAATGGAGAGACTTCCAAATAAGTGGTTAAGTGTATATATGTTAAAAGAAAGTATATAAACTCTAACATTAATTATGACAATGTGTATATTTAGGTACTCTGTAGTAAAGCAGACCTGGGTTGCCCAAACCCTGTACATTCCAAAGAAAGGCCTGTCCTTGATTTGCTCCTGGGAGATAACTTTGAACCCCTGAAATATCCAGCCTGATGAATGTTTTTATATTCCTGAGGTCTTGGGCTACACTATATCAGTGTTCTTTGTTTTTTGTGTTTTGATATATAGTTGATTTACAGTGTTGTGTCAGTTTCAGGTGTACAGCAAAGTAAGTCAGTTAAAAATATATATGTAGGGCTTCCCTGGTGGCGCAGTGGTTGAGAGTCCGCCTGCCGATGCAGGGGATATGGGTTCGTGCCCCGGTCCGGGAAGATCCCACATGCCGCGGAGCAGCTGGGCCCGTAAGCCATGGCCGCTGAGCCTGCACGTCCAGAGCCTGTGCTCCACAACGGGAGAGGCCACAACAGTGAGAGGCCCGTGTACAGCAAAAAACAAAACAAAACAAAACAAAAAATATATATATGTATGTGTGTACATATATACATATATATATTCTTTTTTAGATTCTTTTCCATTATAGGTTATTACAAGATATTGAATATAGTTCTCTGTGGTATAAGTAGGTCCTTGTTGGTTATCTATTTTCTATATAGTAGTGTGTATATTTTAACCCCAAACTCCTAATTTATCCCTGCCCCCCGCCTTTTCCCCTTTGGTAACACTAAATTTGTTTTCTATGTCTGTGAGTCTTTCTGTTTTGTAAGTAAGTTCATTTGTATCGTTTTTTAAAAATTCCAAACCTGGAAGCTCCTGCCTCTGTGTATCTTTTGCCTTTGCTGATTTTAATTTGCATCTTTTCACTTTAATAATCCATAACTGTGAGTATAACTGCTTTCTTGAGTCCAGTGAGTTCTTCTAGAGAATCATTGAGCTTGAGGGTGAGCCAGGGACCTCAACTCAAATTCATATGAATTCACATTTACATATGTAACTAGTGACATGGGAAGTCAGAATAATACACATAAACGTTTTTGGATTATTTATCTTGGTGGTAGAGAAAAAGGACTGATGGAAGACATAAGGGTTTAGCTCTACAAACTTCTAGACTATTTGAAACTTTGACACTGAGAATATTTTAAGCTTCACTAATATTGGATATTTTTAAAAGAAAGAGGTTAAGTATTAACTATGAACTGAGAGTTTACACTACATTTTTGGGTGTGAAGAGATCATGATGGGAATATTCTAAGACTTTGCTAGTAAAGGTAACTTGGAACTGTTTGTTAATTAATATAGACTGGGATTTCTTAACCTTGGCAGTATTGACATTTAGGGGTTGGATAATTCTCTGTTATGGAGACTTTTTTTTTTTTGGAGGCTTTGTGCATTGTAGGATGTTTAGCAGTGTCCCTGGCCTCTATCTACTAGATCCCATTAATATCCCTCCGCAGTCATGACAATCAAAAGTGTCTCCAGATATTCTCAAATGTGCCCTGGGGGGACAAAATTATCCCCAGATGGGAACCACTGATTTAAATAAAAAACTGAATTTTGAGGACTGTTAGTGGAACACCATTTGATAGTCACAGAATCCATCCATTCTTCTTGATAATCTAGGTTTCACCCCAGGCCACCAGGAGGCCATGGATTTGGGCTACTCTGTTTTGAAACCTTGAAGCACTCTGATCACTCTGATTTTGGCTTTGGCAGGACACCACTGGCTTATCTGAGGACTGCTGAGAAATAACCAAACGAAACTTACCACTTTATCAGTGGCTTGCACTGAAGGCACTGAGCACCATATTATCAAAATAATAACCCATCAAAGAAATTTCTTCCTACTTAAGGGACATGAACTATTTCACTTTCCTAGAAGAGATTTCTCCTTAAGGCAAAAAAATCACCAACAATTTTTTCATTATGACCATGTGGTAAATTATATTTCCCAAAGAAGACCACAATAGTTTATCTCCCATTCCAAAAAACCTTCTGCAAACCTTCTTCCACTCCCCATCAAGAGGTGGACCCTATTCCCTTCCCCTTGAATCTAGCTGGTCTTAGTGACTTGCTCTTAACCAATAGAGTGTAACAAAATGAAAATGCTAACTTCCAAGGGTAAGGCAGAAAAGGCAGTGTAGCTTCAGTCTGTTTCTCGCAGGATACAGCATCATACTGTGAGAAGTCCAAGCTACATGGCGAGGCCATGCATAAGTGCTCTGGTCAAAAACCTCAGCTAAGCCTAGCTTTTGAGTCAAGTGATCCTGAAAAACAGACATGGGAATGAAGAAGCCTCCAGATGATTCCAGTCTCCAACTATTTGAGTCTTCCCAGCTGAAGTTCCAGACACCATGGTGTGTAAGACAAGCTGTACAGTAAAGGATTAGCACAGAAAGTCTGTATTGTCCATATCCTGCACATGCCAAAGAAAGGTCTGGCTCTTGCCAGTTTATGGGAAGTAACCTCTAAGCCCTTGAAATATCTTTGTTTACACAGGAGCATTGGGCCACACCAAATAGTCTATTGCTATCAATGTGATTTATGGTGGAGGCCTTGGGCCACACTGTAGCAACTTGACTTCTGAAAGGGCTGGACACTAAGGTCAGCCATTGCCTATGTAATCAACCTCATATAAAAAGCCTAGACACTAATTAGCAATACCCAATATGTGTTGTTACAAATCATTGCTGGGAAAATAAAACAATGTCCACATGACTCCATCTGAGAGGGAACAACTGGAAGCTTCTGCCTGGTGTCTCCTGGACCTGGCCTTGTGCATCTTCCTCTTTTGCTGATTTTAATCTGTATCCTTTTGTTGTAATAATCCATAACTGTGATTATAACTGCATTGCTGAGTACTGTTGAGTTCTTCTTGTAAATCACTGAACCTGAGGATGGTCTTTGTAACCCAAAAACATAAAGCCATCACCATAGGGTCCTGTCTCACTTTCTGACCCACTGAATCCATGAGAATGATCAAAATAAACGTTTACCACTAGACTTTGGGGTGGCTTGTTAGGCAGCAATAGATAACTGGAACAGGGGATACTAGAGACAAGTTTGTGCTTAATTTTATTAAATATTTAGAGCTCACAGGCTATAATCTATGTGTTAACTTTAAACAATTTGTATAAACATACGACTTACATATTCTCATTGTGTCCTTACTGTGAAGTTGATCTTTTGTCTCAGTCCTTTTTCCTGAATTCTGACACTTATCTTTTCATGCTGATCTGGTATAGTGTAGTCTTCGTAAATATTGAATAAACATGTATTTTAAATATATGTATTTAACCTCCTAAAATCCACTAGAAAGCCAAATGGAAAATAAATATACAAAAAAACCCAACTCACCTGGGACTTGGACATTTTCTGGAGCCCTTAGGAACAACCAGCAACTCTAATACCTGCTCTATTGTTGATTTTGGTTTCTTCCCTGAAGCTCCAGTACAGAGTCTCTGGCAAAGGATGTAATGTTGATCTTGGTACCTTCAGTTCCTTCCTTCATTGGAACTACTTCATCCCAGGAAGCCAAGACCTGGGGGATTACAGAAATTCACTGCTGTAATAAACTATAACTGGGAGCATAATATTTTTCTGAGTTGTGTGCGTCCTTGTTTGTATGTGTGTATGTATTTTAGATATGCACACATATAAAAATCTAAAATTTAATTATGTTTTCTTCAGGTGGTTGGTTAATGTGATAAAGAAAAAAAGTAACATGTATTACTTGATGGTTTATTTTACAACAAACAACTATTTTATAATAAAGAAACATCAACAACAAAGCTATCTTCATTAAATTATGTAATTGTGCTAAAATTATTCAAAACTAGATCTACATTTAGAGAAGGACCATTATATAAAGAAATTTGAAAAAAGAAGAAAAATTTAAAACCCTAAAATCCAGAGAAATGGTATATATATACTGGAATACTGCTTGCTAAAACGTGTCTTGGGTACTTACTATGTGCTAGGTACTCTAACTATATGAGTAGTTAGTACTGAGATTTTTTTTAAACAAATGGGAAAAGAATCACAGGTTGAGAAATGCCCAAGTTCACATAGTAAGTAGCAGAATATGGAGAAAAACCTAGGTCTGCCGAAATCCAAAGTCCCTATTCTTTTCTCGGAGTTAAACTTAACTGCAGCTGACTGCTTACCTGGAAAACCTACAAGAATCACTTTAAACACATTAGTAATAATAAGAGTTCAGTAAGGAAATGAAAAAAAATTTTTTTAATCATCTACTTTTATACCTATAAAATAAAAGTAATTCAAAGTTCAAGGAACCTGGTGATCCAGCGGTTAAGACTCCGCGCTCCCAATGCAGGGGGACCGGGTTCAATCTCTGGTGAGGGAACTAGATCCTGCATGCTGCAACTAAGAGCCTGCATGCCGCAACTTAAAAAGATCCCGCATGCCAAAATGAAGATCCCGCACGCCGCAGCTAAGACCTGGCACAGCCAAGTAAATAAATAAATATTTTAAAAAAAAAAGTTAAAGGGAGAGAGAAGCTATTTGTAACGGCAGCAAATATAGATAAGATCTAGGAATAAACTTAACGAGCAATGTCCAGATCTATATGAATATTTTAAAGTCATGTCTATCCAAATTATTGCAAAGATTTAATATAACTTCAGTCAGTATTGCAACGAGATCCACATTATAGAATGCTGTGCAGCTATCAATAAGACTTTGTACCAAAAGTCAGTAATCTGGAACAATTTTATCGTATAAGGTTAACTTTCTTTTTTGAAGGTTAAGTTTCTTTAAAAAGACAAGTTATAAGCCATTTATGCAGTGTTATCTCATCTTTGTAATAAAATGAGTAACAGAAAAGTTTGGAAAAGGAAACATATCAAAATTTTAACAACGTGTATTTCTGGCTATCAAGATTTTGGATGTGGGAATGTCCTCTCATGCATCAGAAGGTCCAAAAAGGGAGGATCCCAGAGACATATGCGGTAAATTTGAAAACTAGAGGGCCAGATACCACATCTTTCGTAAAAGCATTTTACCTTAGATTTTATTTAGATCTTGGTCATTACAAAGCACCGTGGAGACAGTGAGAGGAGGAGGTGATTTAGAGCAGCGGTCCCCAACCTTTTTGGCACGAGGGACCGGTTTCCTGGAAGACAATTTTTCCACGGAAGGGGGGTGTGGTTCAGGCGGTAATGTGAGCGATGGGGAGCGGCCGATGAAGCTTCGCTTGCTTGCCCGCCGCTCATCTCCTGCTGTGCAGCCCCGGGGGTTGGAGACGCTTGATTTAGGGGACAGAGGATGTTGGAAAGCAGGTTTTGAAGAAGGCACTAATGTAGTCTATGAGAAGTCAATGGGCTTTAAAACCCCCAAAGCCGTCTAAAATGCAGAGACTGCTCAAGCTCCAGCTCCCATAAATCTCTCAGGTAACAATGCCTAACTACATGATACCCAAAATATGGGCCACATGGCTACTTCACAGTTCATGACTTCTAACAGATTATCATTAGCCTATCCAGACCCAAACACCCAGATCCCCATGACTCTCAGTGACCACTGGAGACCCTCAAAGACAAGAAACAAAGCTGCCCCAAGCACTAACCTCCCCAAAAGGCCACCCCATTCACTGGCCTTGGGGTGATTTGGGGAAGGATACCCCAATCACCGACCCCCTCCCCTAAGTACATCACAACACTCACTAAGCAAAGGACATCAAACACGTTGAACTGCCAACCAAGTATGTCTCAATCACTGACCTCCCTTCATGGACACTCCCATTAGTGAACCTTCCCAAAGACGTCCCAATCACTGACTTATGTACCAAGGATTCCCCAGTCACTGACCCTCCTGGGATGCTCCAATCGCTGACATCCCTCTAAGGCTGTCCTAAGAACTGATCTTCCCCCAGAAGACCCTTTCAGGCTCTGACACACCCTCAAAGACACCCCAATCCTGACTTCCTTCAAGGGATACCCGATCACTGACCAGTCATTCACCCCCAATCAACCTTTCCCCGAAAGATGCCCCGATCACAGACTTGTCCCCTAAAAGCATCCTAATCACTAGCCCACACCCTAAATCATGCCAAACACTGATTTGCCTCCAAGACCGCCCAGTCACTGACCTCTCCTGTACATGCTAACCCCAAGTCATCCCAATCTTTCTGCATGCTACTCCAATACCCTGAGCATCCCCAGGGCTGCCCCATTTCCTACCATCCTACTCCCTCAATAACGGAATGCATCCCCTGCCCTACAAGGTCTTGCTCCTCCCACAGACTCCCCGTATCCCTCCCCTACCTCCGCAAAGCTCAACCTGATTCTGCTCCCAGAACGCGAAACTGAGATCCCTTAAGAGATCCTTCACGCGCCAGCTGGGTGGGTACAAATAGGGACAGTCCATTACTTTCTTCAGATTCACAAACCCGGCTGTTCCACCTCGCAGGTCAAGTTTATCCTCTGTAGCACCCGGATCTGCAGGCTGCCAACCATCACTCCGGGGCGTCCTTCCACCGGCCAAGAGGCCGTTTAACTTTCGCCTCTTTTAGACAAAGACACTATGACAGAGTATGGCGGCGCCCTGTTAGCTGATTTATGTGGGACCCGCCATCTTGGAAAACCAGCCGTACAACCACTTTTCCTGCCCCACAAAACTTGCCTGCGTTATGTCAATCGCTAGAGTCGCAAAGGGTAATACGCATGCTCTAGCCCATCTCCACCGGATTCAGGTCTCTTCCCGGTAAGGTGCCCCAAGCCCAAAGATGTCTGCCTCCGCTTTGCAACTGGTACCTTACGAAGCTACATAACATCAGAGCGGGCGCAGCCATGCTGAAAAAGGTGCTCAAATCCGTAAGGGAAAAGGAGTCTTCCTTTAGGGAGTTGGGAGCAGGTTGAGCGACTTGCAGGAATGCTTCTGAAGAAAGGTTTAGGGTCTGGAGAAGCCAAGGTGGTAGAGGAAGGTAGCATGCCTCACTGTGGGCACAGAGTAAACAAATTTAGTTGAAGGAAAAGATCTTCTTCAGCCAAAGTTGGTGGTGGAAGTTTGGTGACACCTCCAGAGTGAAAGGTGAGAGGGCTGTAGAGAGGGTGGAGCTAATAGTGAGGGAGGGGTTATGTTTCTGACTGAGGTGGAAGGTGGTGAAATTTCTGGTGGAAGACCAGAAATTGTTGGTAGAAATTTCTGTGCAGGCTTTCTGTCAATTCAAATGTTTTCATATAATTTTTCTCATGAAGAAATTAATAGAATTGGAATTGTTGAGTCAAAGAGAAGGACAATTTTTAATTGGATAGATTTTTCCAGATTGTTGTCCAAACATGTTTTGTTAGTGAATACACTTTACTGGCTGCTATCCAGCTTCTTCCAAGAACTCCAACTGAAAAGTAATAGCTAGTTTTTATTAAGTGTATACACTTTTTTTTGAATAGGGGACATATTCATGCATAATAATTGCATTATCTTGCTTAACATTCTGAAAGCCATTGATGGTGGACATAAATATTACCCTCATTTTATATATGGGGAAAAGGGCTAATTCTATCAGAGTGCCTATTTTCTAACCACCTCATCAACCTTTTAATTTTACCCAACCTAAGGACGACTAAAAATATTATTTTATTTTATTAATTGTTTATTTACTGGTATTATTTTTTTCTGTTTTAGGTTGGTTATCTTTTTCTTAATCATATTGTGGATATTTATAACTATCAATTCAACGTCCATTCTCCCCATGTCTAAGCAACCACTAATTTACTTTCTGTCTCTATAGATTTACCTATTCTGGACATAAGTTCAGCCATATACTATTTAGTCTCTGTAACTGGCTTCTTTCACTTAGCATAATGCTTTCAAGGTTCATCCATGTTGTAGCATGTTTCTGTGCTTCATTCCTTTTTATATCTGAATAATATTCTGTTGTATGGATGCAGCACGTTTTATTTTTCCCTTCATCGGTTGATGGATATTTGAGTTGTCTCCACTTTTGGCTATTATAAATAATGCTGCTGTAAACATTTGTGTACAAGTTTCTGTGTGGACATGTGCTTTTATTTCTCTTGGATATAAACCTGGAGTGAAATTGCTGGATCATATGGTAAATATGTTTACTGTTTGGGGAACTGTAAGACTGTTTTCCAAAGTAGCTGCACAAAAGGAATACCAACTAAAGGAAAACTGTTTCTTCTACCCTAGGGTACTTCTCACAACAAAAGTTTGGTGGAGTTCATCCTACCAACTCCATTTTAAATGAGGTTTCTGTTTATTAATTTTCACGTGATGCTAATGGAGTTTTCATTTGGGGGTACCGTCCGTGGTGTCCTGCAGGATGCTTCAAACACCTCTCCCTACAAACAGAAACAACCCTTTTCACACAAGCATTTCCTTTTTCCCATTCTTCCAATAGAGTTATATCTTAGTTATGGTTGGATCAGATTTAGTGTTTACATTATGATGACTATGTAAATACTACATAGAGTTCAGCCACTAGTATACTATGATTACTTTTCCTTTCTTGTACAACTTTTTTTTCTCCCTGGAGTTGTCTTATTTACTCCTTACAGAATTTCTGGCCTTTTGGTTCTCAGAAAGCTCTGCACTTGTTATTGGCTCCACAGCTGGTAGAAGGGAAGCGGGGTGTCACGTGTGAAAAACTCACCCCACCCCTGGATTCCCTCTTCCCATTGGCTCATGACTACACTCCTCCCCTTCACTGGGCGGTAACCATGTTCCACCCCCAAATGTATGCTAGGTTTCTGCCAGTTGCTCTTTTTTTTTTTTTTTTTACTTTCTTTGACGGCGTTATGCTGTCCCCGTTACCGCGAGTGCTTCTCCAGACTCTTTTCTGTCCTCAAAGTCATCTTATCACCGTCCACACTGAGCCAGAAGCGTCCTCGGGGTATTTGCCTTTCGTCTTATATGTTTTCTCCTTTTCCTTTGGCTGTTTGTTGGTTTTTGTACGGACACCTAACTTCTAAGATGGCTGTGCCCACTGTATCGTTTCCCAATCTTCGTGCAAAGTGGGTTACTTTTCCCCCCAGCCCGCTGAGGCGGACGTATCCTACCCCGTTTCCCTTGTGTGGGCTCGAGTTTCTGAAAATCCGTGCAGTTTGCGGCGCAGGGTTTAAGTGGGGGTACTTTGGATGGCTTTTATCCGTTCCGTGCCTTCCATGGCTACTTGGACCAAAACTGCCACTTCGCTTTCTGTACGGAGAGTCCTGAAAGGTGGCGGCCCCGGGATCCGTGGCGAGATGGGCGCAGACATTATCTCCGTGCCTGCTCCGTACAAACGCTGCATGGCCCTCGTCGGCCGCCGTAGTCCGGCGCGGAGGCTGGGCGAAGGCGCAACAGTACAGGAATTCACGGAAGTGCGGATTCTAGGAGGTAGCGGTGGGATCAGGAGAAAATCGGGACCGTGTGTGGATCTCTGCGTGGAATAGGATGAGGGAAACGAGGTGTCTGTGGGCGTCTGGGTGGGGTGGAGCCGTGGGGTCCGTAGAGGGAGAAGAAGCAAGTGGGAGTCGGTGACTGGGCTATTTATGATTGGGGTGACGGAGTCAGTCCTGAAGGATTCTGGTGTTAGTGATTACAGGCCAGTCGAAATCTAGGATTGAAACTCCGTAATCAGAGTTTTGTGTCTGTCTGCAGTGCTCTGTGATTGAGGACTGCGGTAGGGAATGATTTTTGTCATTGAAAGCGGTGTCTGGTTTGGAGTCGGGATTTAGTAGCGGGCTAAATGACAGGAGTGGGGTGTCTCATGGTCAGCGAACCTGGGCATCTAGTCCAGGTTTAGGGATTATTCCGAGTATATGTGACCAGTGGTTGCCGTGGGTGGTCCAGGTGTGTCAGTCGTTGAGAAGTTTGTGAGAGCTGAAGCTGGTCGGTGGGTGGGTGTTTTCAAACGTGACTTTCTCCTTCAGTTCCTCAAGTCCAAGGCCTCGTTTGCCAATCACCTTTGGCTTTCCACATCTTCTCTCGACCCCGTAGAAATGAAAGCGTTGTTGGAGATCGAGGATTAAGCACACGTAAAGTGGTAAGGTTTCTACTAAAGATGAGGAGTTTGCCCTTCCTGCAAGTTTACTGCGTGTGTGCATACACACACTTGTAAATATTTCCTTTCAGAATTGTTCTAACACAAGTAAAATAACATCTCTATTACCCCAATTCTGTTCTCCAACGATAACGTTTGTTAAATTTTCCTTATAGTTCATTTTAGTCTTCGTTTTTCTATGCTTGATTTTCACAATTCCAATAAACTGCCGAAATTTTAGTATAATTTGCCTCATCATTTAATTTCCTATCATAAACATTACTAATAAATATATCATAAATTTTTTTTCTGTAGGAGTTGTTTTTTAAGAATTTCTACAGATACCAAGAGAAAAACCTGTTCCATTAATGACTGGAATCACTCAATATGTGCATTCATTTAGATAGAATTTAAATGCTTAAATATTCATTTATCACTTCTGAGAACAGGTTATGATTCTGCATTTACATAAGGGTGTGGTTCCCTGTCCCTCATCTCCACCATGATTTTTAATTTTTTTGCCATTGTGAATGGTGTCTTTCTACTTTCGATCTTTTTATTCACTTTTAATTTACTATTACACAGAAGAGTAATTACATTGAAAAGATTTGTTTCTGTTCACCCTACTGATCTCATTATTACAAGCTTTTCCACCTCCCATGATTTTATTATGAAAAATTTCAAACATATAGCAAGGTTTAAAGAACTATACACTTGAGTTCCTGCCTGCTTGCCACGTGGATTTTATCATCATGATTTTATTGAGTTTCCTTTATCGTGTATGTATCCGTATATCACTCCTCTAATCATCATCAATCCACCTTTTTACATTTTTGAGGGTATGTTTTATTGTAAGTTGCAGATATTTATACATTTCCTGTAAATATTTTAGTAAGCATATAATTAGAGTTCTACTCATAGCTTTTTTCTAATAACAGCTTTTTTTATTCATACACCGTACAATTCATCCACTTAAACATACAATTCAGTGGTTTTTTATTGTAATCACATTCCTTGAACTCATTTTATATAATGCATGTTTTTATACTTTTACTAAATGTGTATAGATCCACAAATAGTAATCTTTGTTGTATATGCTTTAATTTTTTCTCTTGGTTTTCCTTTGTTTGTTTCTTTCACATAATGACGATTAGTGAAGATGGTTCAATGACTTTAAACAGGTCCCTGAGCACACATTGTTTCCAAGGAATAGCTGTCCAGGTCCTCACCTTTTATATGTTCTCTTTCCAAAAACTGGTCTGTGATAATTCCCCTGCTGCGGGAGCATCGTGTTGTGCTGGTTCTCCTTTCCCATCTCCCCTTTCACAGTCACCCCACTTCCCCTTCACAGAAGGAAGAAATAGTACCCACACATTCACAATCTTCTGTTTTATTGCTCCAGGGTGTAATAGCCTCTGGGACCCCAAATAAAGGAACAGATGGCTTTGAAATCAGGTGGGTGACAGTGGCAGTGACAACATCTGGGCCCAGAGGAAATTTATACTCAAAGTGAATTTATTTTTCAGCTCACAGGTCGTGGTTCCTGGAGCAAGATACATCACGTGATGTGAGAAGGTTTCACGACCTAGATATCATCATTTGTGGGGACATCACTGCCTGGAGACTAAGATTTCTAACCAGAAATTTAGGGCAGTTCAAGAAGAGGCTCAGGAGACATCCTAGCTTTGGCTGTTTCCCAATAACAGATGAAAATGATCAAGGACCAGGTGATTTTTGGTTTGTCTTATTCTTTCCTTCATTCTGTGATTGATTTCTGGGGGGACTTTAAAATGCAATTGAGTTCAATAGAAATAACAAATTGGAAAACTAGAATTTGTGCAGAAATAAATTTAGATTTAAATTCAACATCAAGGCAAAGTAGCATCAGAAATATATTGTTTGTGGGACCTACACTAAATGACTAATGTTGGAATATCTTCTGTGATTGGACTATCCAGTGGGTTACATGCACTGTCGACTCATGTCTAATAGCTCTGACGGTCATCACAGCCAGAGACTCCTGATGATGGGATAGGCATTGACTCTGAGGAGAAAGCTGACCAGTTCCTCAGAGGATGTCACTGTATATTTCATGGCACTTAGGTCTTGGGACTTTTCAAATGGTTCGTCCTAGAGGTGATATGGCAGACAGTGTCCTTAACTACAACCTTCTCATAAATGAAAAGCTGGTTCTCCAGAGACCCCTTTGGAAATAGACCAAGAAAACTCAGCGGGCACAGTGCTTCATGGGACCATAGCAAGGTGACCCATGGACCCAACCTTGTAGTGGTCAGGGTTAGCTTGGGAGTAAAACCTAGGTGACATAAGAAAATGGAAGGGTTGCATGACTTTCCAAGGTCCCGTATGAACAGGTGATCGAACAGGTGTTTGAGTACAGATTTAGCAGGAGGGAGTTGAAAGTATCTGTGTCTGGTAAAGTTGTTGCGATCTCAGGGTTTGCTTTAGAACTTCCTGCTGTTAAACATAGAAAACAAACTTATGGTTACCAAAGAGGAAAGGGGCAAGGGGAGATAAACTAGGAATTTGGGATTAACAGATACACACTACTATATATAAAATACATGAACAATAAAGACCCACTCTGTAGCACAGGGAACTATATTCAATATCTTATAATAACATATAATGGAAAAGAATCTGCAAAAGAATAGACATATTCAATATGTATATGTATAACTGAATCACTTTGCTGTACATCTGAGACATTGTAAATCAATGATACTTAAATTAAAAAAAAAAAGAACTTCCAGCTATTGAAGGTAGTCCACTTCCCCTCCCTGTGTTCAAAGCCAAGTCCTACTGCCTCATCTTTCATTACCTTTAAAAAATTTCATAATACAAATATGCGTGAATACATTTGTGAAACTCCAGTGATGACAAAGTACATCTAGTGAAAAAGTAAGAGTCCTCTTCATATGCTTCTTTCCTAATCCCCTGGTGTCGCTTAAAAAATGTGCAGGAGTGTGTACTTCCAGTCACTGAGCTGTGTGTACATCTGTGTCTGTATGGATGTTTGCGAGTGGATCTAACTCAGCTCTTAGGTCTTTGGGTAGTGCCTTTCCATTACTGTATTTACTTTTTCATAAACTGAGCTGGGGAATGTGAGACCTCACTTTATCCTCTATATATATTTATCCTCTATATTTATTCTCTCTTTTATATTTTCCATCATTTTGTCCTTGTGCTGCATTTTGAGTAATTTCTTCATATCTACCTTCCTGTTTATTATCTCTTCAATGTATCTGATATGTTGTGAACCTGACTAGAAATGTAAATATAAATAATGTACCTATGTATATATGTACTTGTGTGTTTGTTGAAGGATGCTATTTATTTTCTTACTTTGAATAATGTTCTTTACTAGTCTCTCATTCCTTTAATATGTTTTAAAAAGGTGTTTTTATTCTTCCTAACATATAAAACATACTTAATATGTTGTATCTTATTATTTTTTTTTTCTGCGGTATGCGGGGCCTCTCACTGTTGTGGCCTCTCCCGTTGCGGAGCACAGGCTCTGGACGCACAGGCTCAAGCGGCCATGGCTCACGGGCCCAGCCACTCCGCGGCATGTGGGATCTTCCCGGACCCGGGCACGAACCCGTGTCCCCTGCATCAGCAGACGGACTCTCAACCACTGCGCCACCAGGGAAGCCCCCCGTTGTATCTTTTAATTATAGCGTCTGGAGTTTCTTCATGGTTGATTCTGATAATGGTTATGAAGATTCCTGGTGAATGTAGGAATATGTTTTGTTTGTCCTGATGTCATTAGAATATACTTAATACCTGACAAATATGTACTCGCTACCAAAAAAAAAAAATATATATATATATATATATACACACAGCAAATGTTTTAAATATATATTGTATACACAGCAAATGTTTTAAATATATATTGTATATGTTTCTAGTTTAGCAAGAGGATTAATGACTACTTATCACAGAAACTTGTGATTTGCTGAATGATGGTTCACTGTATAATTACAGAATATTTTGCAATACATAAGTTAGAACATGGATAGATTTTGCTTCTATGACAATGTAGTTTTAAAAAATCAGGGGCATTCCCTGGTGGTCCAGTGGTTAGGACTTGGCACTTTCACTGCCAGGCACCTGGGTTCAACCCCTGATCAGGGAACTAAGATCCCCCAAGCCTCGCAGCACAGCCAAATTTTTTAAAAAATTAAAAAATAAAAATAAATAAAAATCAAAGCACCTCCGTATATAGATGTAGCCTAAATGGTGAAAAAGAGCAGAACAACTTCCTTCACTTGCCTTCCATTTCAGTAACGAGAGAAACACTCATATTAAACAGGACCGTGTTGTTACAGGGATCGCTGACACTGGAGGATGTGGCCGTGGACTTCACGTGGGAGGAGTGGCAGCTCCTGGCCCCTGCTCAGAAGGACCTGTACCGGGACGTGATGCTGGAGAACTATAGCAACCTGCTGTCCGTTGGTGAGAACAGCTCCCCTTGGTCCCTCAGAGTCCCCAGTCAGTGGCCTCTCTTTCTTCAGCTTCTGAAAGTTTTGCAGTGTCCATGGTGCCCTGAAGTGGTAGATGAGTCTCAGTTCCTTCTCTGGTCCCAGACTAGAGTATAACATGCCCTCTCCTGAGAGATGAGCCTTTCCTTTGCTGAGCCGCAAATTGCATAGTTCGTAAAATGTAACATTCTTCCATGTTGGCAGACCACAGTCCAATTCAAGAGTCTGTCTCTCTGTCGTTTCCCACGAACAGGGTATCAAGCCAGCAAGCCGGATGCTCTCTCCAGATTGGAACGAGGAGAACCGTGGCCAGTAGAAGATGAAATCCACAGTCGAATCTGTCCAGGTGAGTAAGAGAACCAGCATTGAGCGGCCAAGGGAGACATATTCTAATCATTCAGAGATGTCACATCTGTGTATGTCTGAGGACATGGAAGCATAGCCTCCACCGAAGAGCTCTTTTTCTTTTAGTGGTGTCGAGGAACATATCTCTTCTTGGATTTGATCCCTATTTATTTCACCTGGGTCTTGATTTTTTTTTTTCCTCTAAGTTTCTTCTTAGAATTCTCAAATCTTCCCATCCTTCTTCCCCCAGCACTGTATCACTACCTGTTCCTTCTACTTGTCTTGCTATGAAATTCAACCTTCCACACCTCTCTCTAAAGAGAGATTTTGTTGTTGTTGTTGTTGTTTTTGTTGTTGTTGTTTTGCGGTACGCGGGCCTCTCACTGTTCTGGCCTCTTCCGTTGCGGAGCACAGGCTCCGGACGCACAGGCTCAGCGGCCATGGCTCACGGGCCCAGCCGCTCCGCGGCATGTGGGATCTTCCCGGACCGGGGCACGAACCCGTGTCCCCTGCATCGGCAGGCGGACTCTCAACCACTGCGCCACCAGGGAAACCCCAAGAGAGATGTTTTGATTTCTGTGCTGTCTTTTGGCAATTGCACCTTCTTGCCCCTTTGGATAATAATTGATTTCCATTCCTAACGTTCATGCCATCTTTGATTGGAGGTTAGGATTTCAACGTATAAATTGTGGGGGAACATAAACGTTCAGTCTCTAGTACCTTCTGTTTCTTTCTTCATATATCCTGGCTGTGCTCGAGAAACCTCAGTCCTCCTCTTGTGTTTCTTCTTTGTTCTCACACCACTGCCACACTCACGGCACTTCTGACACCAGCAATTCTCTGTGACACCAGCTAAGTGTCCTACAGTTTAACTAAATTCTGACACTGTCTGCCTGGAGAAAGCATGAGATCCCACAGGTTAAGGGCTCCATCACACAAGACTTCCCTGACCTCCACTTCAGATGCCAAACACAAGTCCAGGTTGTTACCTGTGCTTCTGACCAACTGGCTGTAGACCGGAGCTTCCCAAGACTCCCTCCTCCTCAGGTCCAATTCATTTGCTAGAGTGGCACACAGAACTCAGAGAAACATTTTACTTACTAGATCACCAGTTTGTTATGAAAGGATTTAAGTCAGGAACAGCCAGGTGGAAGAGATGCACGGGGTACGGGGAAGGAGCATGGAGCTTCCATGGCCTCTCTGGGTGTGATGCTCTCCCAACACCTCCTTCTGTTCAGCCACCTGTAGGCTCTCTGAACCCCGTAATTTTTAAAGGAGACCTTATCGCCCTGGGCATGACTGATCATTAACTTCATTTCCAGCCCTTCCAGCAAATACAGCCATGTGTGGGGGGGCTACGTTGTGCTCTTGACAGCTAGGAATTTAGCTTAGGCCTCCTCATCTTACATCCTTTAGGAAAGGGAATGTCTCTGGTAAGATGTTTTAAAGCAGCTATATCAGCGATGTGGGTAGGTCCCTTGGGTGAATCGCATTCCATGAAGACAAAATAGCAAGGTCAGAAGCCTGAGGCAGGAGCATGTTTTAGGAATCTGGAGGAAGCCTGTATGAGTACAGTGGAGTGAGCGAGAGGGACAGTGGATGGAGAAAATACGGAGATGACGGCAGTAAGGCAGTAGGTGGAGTTTGGAGTAGACAGGTCATGTAGGACCTTTCAGGGCCACTTCAAGGACTTGATTTTTTTGTTTGTTTCTTAAAGATTTTTTTGATGTGGATCATTTTTAAAGTCGTTATTGAATTTGTTACAATATCGCTCCTGTTTTATGTTTTGGTTTTTTGGCCGCGAGGCATCTGTGATGTTAGCTCACCGACCAGGGATTGAACCCACACGCCCTGCATTGGAAGGCGAAGTCTTAAAGCACTGGACTGCCAGGGAAGTCCATGATTTTTTTTTTAATTAATTAATTATTTTGGCTGCACCGTGCAGCTTGCAAGATCTCAGTTCCCCAACCAGGGATTGAACCTGGGCCACAGCAGTGAGAGCCCAGAATCCTAACCAGCAGGCCACCAGGGAACTCCCAAGGACTTCATTTTTTAAAAACAATCAGATGAGAAAACAGTAGGGCATAATATAATTTATATTTTAAATGATCACTTTGTGGGACTTCCCTAGTGGTCCAGTGGTTAAGACTCCATACTTCCACTGCAGGGGGTGCAGGTTCGATCCTTGGTCGGGGAACTAAGATCCCACGTGTTGCGTGGTGCAGCCAAAAAAAAAAAAAAAATGATCACTTCGATATGGGAAAAGAATCTGAAAGAGAATAGATATATATATATATATCTATATAACTGAATCACTTTGCTGTACACCTGAAACTAACACAACATTGTAAATCAAATATACCCGCAATATAAAATAAAAAATTTTAAAAATAAAATAAAATGATCACTTTGACTACTTTGTAGAAGGGAAGTTGAAGCCTGAAATCCAGTCAGTGTAGCCCATTGCTGTAGTATAAGACAGAATGCTTGTCTTCAACCTGGGTAGAGGGGGTGAGGGTTAGTGAGCTTGGAAATATATTTATAAAGGAGAGAAGGCGTTTCCTATTGAAGTAGATAATGGGTTGAAAGAAAAATACAACTGAAGGATGACGCTAAGGTTCTTGGCATGAGTCTGGGGAAGAGTGGAGTCGCCATTTCTGAGATGAAGAAGGTGTATGGAGAAGGAGATGTGGGTTGAGAAATCAGGAGTTTTGTTTTGGACATTGTAATTTAGACATGTTTGTTCACATCACCTTGGATGCAAATGCTCTGTTGTATTTGGATCTACCCAAGGAATTCAGGGAGAGTTTAGGACTAGAGTTAGAAATGTGGACAGATTGAGATCTCCTATGGGATGAGTACAGATTAAGAAGAGACTTGGATTAAAAAAAAAATTGTGGGCACTATACTCAATGTTTTGTAATAACCTATAAGGGAAAATAATCTGAAAAAGAATATGTATATATATAAAAATAAGGAGGATTCATATAGATAAATATATTTATATAAGTAAATTTATATAAATATAACTAAATATGTAACTAAATATATTTACAGAAATGAACTTATATAAATCTATAAATAAATATATTTATAGAAATTATATAAATATGTAAATAAATATATGTATAGAAATAAATATATATAAATATATTTATAGAAGTAAATTTATATAAATATATAAATAAATATATTTATAGAAATCCTATACTAAGGATTTATATATATATATATATATATATATATATATATATATATATATATATATATATAACTGAATCCCTTTGCTGTACACCTGAAACTAGCACAATGTTGGAAATCAACTATACTTCAATACAAAAATAATAAAAAATTAAAATTGAAAAATAAAAACAGATAGTAGAATTGAAAAAACTTGCTATATGTATACAAATATCAAATCATTATGTTGTACACCTGAAACTAATATAATGTCGTATGTCAATTATACCTTGATTTGAAAAAAAAGAAAGGAAGAAAGATTCTTTTGAGTAGAGATTACATACGTGCAAGGTAGAATTAAAAAAAAAAAAAAAAAGAAGAGCCTTGGACCACTAGCAGTCCGGAAGATGAGGATTTGTGAAATGCATGGTTTCTTAATACATGTACTAGGACCTCTTATTTTCAGAGTGTGTATTTTTGGTAGATTTGGGGTGGACTGCCTGGAATAGTCTATACATAATGTTGTAAGCAGGCCCTCTTGAACCTACTTGGTGAACCACAGCCTTAATGTGTGCTAGAGGAGATTAGTGAGAAATAAATCAGTACATTCTAGGAGTAAGATTTTAGTAACAAACAGAGGATAAATCTGCAGGTAATATGTGGAAGTTCCTCTTTTGAATACAGCATCTTTGCTATAGTTCAGGGTTATGTGAACTAAATTGTCTAAATGAACAGTAAAGATGGGGACTACTTTAGAAATGTAGGAGAAACAGAGCTTACAGTGACATAGAATGATAGCGTGATATATAGGAGGCATATCTGGGATTTGAGTAAAGATGAGGAAGGGCAAGTAATGAAGGTGTGAATTTGGAAATGTGCAAGGTCTTGAGGAACTTGGTCAAAAGATTGGCCTGAAGCCTCTTGAAGGCCAGTTTTAGAAGGTATTTGTAGAGGAATGAGTAGAGTGTGGACATGGATAAATGGAGTAAAAGTTGGTAATGTAACTTTTATTTCCAGGCTGTTCTGGACTTTGTTAGTATAGTTGACCCTTGAACAGCATGAGTTTGAACTGCATGGGTCCACTTATATGCGGATTTTTTTCAGTGACTACATACTGTAGTATTGCACAATCCAAGGTTGGTTGAATCCTCAGATGCACAACCTTGGATACAGGGGGCCGACTATAAAGTTATACCTGGATTTTTGACCACATGGAGGGTCTGTACCCCTATCCCCCGCCTTGTTCAACCGTCACCTGTAATTGAGGTATAGTGGTGGCATTGTGAATTTGATCTGTATTATCCTTGGATACGTAGTCTTTCTTTTGAACTGGGTGGCAGCAGTGTGAGCTATAGTTAAGTACATCCAGTAGTTCTAAGACAAATGGCAGGCAAAACTGTCAAGAGTCTTGGTCCAGGATCAGAAGTGTGATCCTTTAGGACCCCTTAAATGGTAGAAACCAAGATGGGTATGCAGACTTTTGAAAGAAAATGCTATTAATGGCAGGATGTGGGTTTAGGGATCACTACAATGAAATGGGAACAATTTAAATGTTCCATATATACAAGTACAAAGGGTGAATGAAAAAGATGCCAGTTCCCTAGTATGATATTGTAATATAAGATATATATGTACTTGGTCTTTGGCCTGGTTTCTGGCATAGAGCTCCGAAAAGTCTTGTAGTTTCCTGAGTATAGGATCACTTATTTCCTTTATTAGTATTGGTATAGTCAATGTTTGGTGCTCCTCCATGGGCTTTTTAAAACCCAAAGTCTTAATGTTATAATAATTGTAAACTTGGTCACACGCCTTCATCTATTGATACTTTCAGTCTACACATTTTCCATCCTGTCCTCTATCCTTATATATATAATATTTATATACAAATGATTCCCACATTGTTATCTCCTTTCCCACATGGTTAAGACCTTTCTCAGGATCTTCATAGCCAATTGAATTCTTCATGTCTGTTTTGGATATCCAAAACCCACCTGGAGGTTGATATGCTTTGAAATGCACACTTGATTTCCCCACATTGTGAACCTCAATAATAGTCCCCATCTCATTAAAAACCACTACTCACCTATCCAGTGGCCTAGGTCACATAATTAGGAATAATACTTGATTCCTTGCATTTAAGGATTTATGCATGTATGAATGTGTCCCACGGCATTTGGAAAAAAATATCCCTCTGTCTTCTGTGGTCTAGTGCTCATAATAACTTGATTTTATTTTACTATCAGCATAATTTATAAGGTTACAATTACAAAGCAGCCAAATCTCTATTTGCTCATTTTGAATGCTCTAACCTCGCTTATGCCCTGTTTTTACCTTTTATTTTCTTTGTTTACATTATTATATTTTACCCTTGTCCACGTGATAACAAACATATATTGGAGTTTCTTTTTTTTTTTTTTAGTTGACGTATAGTTGATTTATATTGTTGTGTTAATTTCTGCTGTACAGCAAAGTGATTCAGATATATATACACACACACACACACGTTCTTTTTCATATTGTTTTCCATTATGGTTTATAACAGCATATTGAATATACTTCCCTGTGCTATACAATAGGACCTTGTTGTTTATCCATCCTATATATAATAGTTTGCATCAACTAATCCCAAACTCCCAATCCATCCCTCTGCCACTCACCTCCCTTTTGGCAACCACAAATCTGTTCTCTATGTCTGTGAGTCTGTTTCTGTTTCATAGATAAGTTCATTTGTGTCATATTTTAGATTCCACATATAAGTTATATCATATGGTATTTGTCTTTCTCTTTCTGACTTACTTCACTTAGTATGGTAATCTCTGGGTCCATCCACGTTGCTGCAAATAGCATTATTTCATTCTTTTTTATGGCTGAGTAGTATTCCATTGTATACATGTACCACATCTTGTTTATTCATTCATCTGTCAATGGACATTTAGGTTGTTTCCATGTCTTGGCTATTCTGAGCAGTGCTGCTATGAACACAGGGTGCATATATCTTTTTGAATTATAGTTTTGTCTGGATATATGCCTGGGAGTGGGATTGCTGGATGATATGGCAACTCTATTTTAAGGAGCCTCCATACTGTTTTCCAGGGTGGCTGCACCAATTTACATTCCCACCAATGGTGTAGGAGCGTTCCCTTTTCTACTTGGAGTTTCTTTAGATATTTTTTTTAATGCTTTTCTATTTTTTAAAATTAATTTATTTTATTTATTTATTTCTGGCTGCACTGGGTCTTTGTTGCTTCACACGGGCTTTCTCTAGTTGTGATGAGCAGGGGATACTCTTTGTTGGGGTGCACAGGCTTCTCCTTGCAGTGGCTTCTTTTGTTGCGGAGCATGGGCTCTAGAGCACAGGCTCAGTAGTTGTGGCACATGGGTTCAGTAGTTGTGGCTCACAGGCTCTAGAGCACAGGCTCAGTAGTTGTGGCTCACGGGCTCTAGTATGCAGGATCAGTAGTTGTGGCACACGGGCTTAGTTGCTCCGTGGCATGTGGGATCTTCCCAGACCAGTGCTCGAACCTGTGTCCCCTGCATTGGCAGGCAGATTCTTAACCACTGCGCCACCAGGGAAGCCTTGGAGTTTCTTTAAACTGAAGTCATAGTGTTGTCCATAAAGGGCCAGCCTACACAAAGGCGTTTGTTAAGTAGTTTCACTCTGTACCAAGCTATGGGAAGATTCATTCTTCTCTTCTTTCCTAGAAATGAGGAAAGATGACTGTCTTCTGCAGGAGGACTTGCAAAATCAAAGATGTCCAAAAAGAATGGAACAATGTCACGAACATAATGCACTTGGAAACATTGTTCATCAGAGCAAAAGTAACTTTCCTTTAAGGCAAAATCATGATATGTTGGACTTTCATGGGAAAACACTGAAATCAAATTTAAGTTTAGTCAACCAGAACAGAAGCTATGGAGTAAAGAACCCTCTTGGAGATGGGGAATCCTTCCTCCATGCAAAGCATGAGCAATTTCATAGTGAAATGAAATTTACTGAATGTGGAAGTTCTATGAACACAAATTCACAGTTCATCAAGCATTTAGGAACTCAGAAGATAAATAAACCCCACTTATGCACTGAATGTGGGAAAGCTTTCATCAAGAAGTCCCGCCTCATCGATCATGAGAGAGTGCACACAGGAGAAAAACCTCATGGATGCAGTATATGTGGGAAAGCCTTCTCCAGAAAGTCCAGGCTCACTGAACACCAGAAAACCCATATAGGAGAGAAACGGTATACATGCACTGAATGTGACAAAGCCTTCCCCAAGAAATCACGGCTGCTTATTCATCAGAAAACTCATACAGGAGAAAAACCCTACGTATGCGAGGAATGTGGAAAAGGCTTCATCAAGAAGTCTCGGCTCATTAATCATCAGAGAGTTCATACAGGAGAGAAACCTCATGGGTGCAGTCTATGCGACAAAGCATTCTCCAGGAAGTCCCGGCTCATCGAACATCAGAGAACTCATACGGGAGAAAAACCATATGAATGCACTGAATGTGACAAAGCCTTCCGCTGGAAATCACAGCTTAATGCACACCAGAAAACTCATACAGGAGAGAAATCATATATATGCAGTGATTGTGGAAAAGGCTTCATTCAGAAGGGCAATCTCATTGTACATCAGCGAACTCACACTGGAGAGAAACCCTATATGTGCAATGAATGTGGAAAAGGCTTCATCCAGAAGGGCAATCTCCTCATACATCAACGAACTCACACTGGAGAGAAACCCTATGTATGCACTGAATGTGGGAAAGGCTTCAGCCAGAAAACATGCCTCATCTCACATCAGAGATTTCACACTGGAAAGACTCCCTTTGTATGTACTGAATGTGGAAAATCGTGTTCACACAAGTCTGGCCTCATTAACCATCAGAGAATTCACACAGGAGAGAAACCCTACGCATGCAGTGACTGTGGGAAAGCCTTCAGGGATAAGTCGTGCCTCAATAGACATCGGAGAACTCATACAGGAGAGAGACCCTATGGATGCACTGACTGTGGGAAAGCCTTCTCCCACTTGTCATGCCTCGTGTACCACAAAGGGATGCTGCATGCAAGAGAGAAACGTGGAGATTCAGTCAAGTTGGAAAATTCTTTCTCAGAGAGTCCCAGCTCATCACGTTCGAGTGATATTGTACAGGGGGAAAACCCTGTTAATGTGGTGAGCGTGCACACACCTTCTGTGGCAGCTGAGACTCCATTCCACAGTGATGGGTTCCTAGCAGATAGGAATGTAGTAGCCCTTGTGGGACAGCCAGGTGCCACAGGTGCAGTGTCAGCAGATAATAGCATTTGCACGGAAGAAAAACCTAATGAATGCAGTGAGTGTGGTAGCACCTTCAGTGATCAATTATGTCATATTTTGCATCACAGAAAACACACAGAAATAAACTGTGATACAGTGAAGGTGGAAAACCCTTGAATAAAACCTTCTAGATCATCCTGTGGCTGGCGAGTGTATACTGAGACAAACAGTATAAACACAGAGACTGGGAAAGCATTTTGTGGAAAGATAGACCCTATCAGGGCTTCATAAGTCACATACTGTCAGTGAGGACAGTTGGTAGAAATGTAATGACCATGGAAAAATCCTTCCCCAGAAATAAGACTTCAGTTGGTATCAGAGAGTTTACACAGGAGAGAAATTGTTGGACCTCTGAAGGCAGTAACTGTGGCAGGGTTGTCAGTGGTACATTCTGCCTCATTGGTTGGCAGGGGAAATCATATAGAAATAAAACTCTGAACACCCCAACTATGGAATGTCTTTGGCAAAATATCAGAAAATTCATGAAGCAAATAAGCCGTATGAAAGTGAATCTTTTAGAGATTTCTGTCACAATCCTAACATAATCATATATAAGATTATATACATAGTGTACATTTTAGGACAGTATACCTTGAATCAAATGCCTAATTGATACGTCAGTAATGCTTTAAATCAAAGGAGGGTGTCTGTGTTGCACATAATTGATTAAAGTTATAATGCAGTTCACCCCCCTCGTTTGGGGGACATGGGTCTTCTTTTCCCACCCAGGATCATTATATGGTTAACTCTTGGATTTCTTCAGTTCTAAATTTATTCAGTTTGTTATTCCAGTCTACCAAAAGTCCTTCAGAAGGAAACTGAATACATTTAATCTGATAATGTAACATAGCATGTTTGGATATGCTTAACTTTATAAATCTCACCTGGAGGAACAAAGCTCAAAATTCATGAATAACCTATTAGCCAAGCTCTTGCCCTAGAAGATAGTTCCCATCCTGTACACACACCACTCAGAAAAACTTTAACAACTGTTTCCTTGACCTGGTCCTGTCCTAGGACCTATAGATGATGTCAGTGATGAACTTAACAGAAAGTCCTTGCCGCCTTTGAGCTGGAAATTTTTTAAAGCTAGGTTTCATGTCTATAGCAATTTTACCCTCTGGCAAAGATAATCAAAGGATGTGTACACCTACATTTGTTGAAAAGGACATATAGTATAAGGAACAAAGTATCCTGATAATTTCCTGTTTAAGGGACATATCAGAGGGGTAAAGGGAAAGGATTTACTTAATTTTACATAGAAAAAGTTATGGATACTTTTTAAAATTTTTCACATCCACCTAGATTATAAATTCCTTGACAGTATATAGATAATTGTATATTCCTCAGCACATAGCAAAATAGGAAATGAATTATACGTAGATTTGAAAAATGAATGAAGGCGAATGAATGACCTCATGGACTAACCAATCAAATTTATTTCTGTCACTGAAGGAAAGGAGCTACTGGCAAGCAATTCTCAGGCTCAGTATTATTCCAAGAAACATTTGTTTCTTGAATAGAGGCTCCTGTCAGACTATAAAAAGGGCAGATCAAAGAAGGACTAGGATCCATAGAATAAGCCCAATTAATGGAAGAAAATAACGTCACTAAAAATGGAGGACTGGGGAGTTCCCTGGCGGCCCCAGTGTTTAGGAATTGGCAGTTTCAACTGTGGTGGACCAGGTTTGACCCCTGGCCGGGGAACTAAGTCCCACAAGCCATGCGGCACGGCCAAAAAATAAAATTAATTAAAATGGAGGTTGGTACATGAGACAGGTGATGGTGAGATCCCTTTGACTGTTTTGGAGAACAAACCTTACATTTGTCCACAGGCTTATCACCTTTTAGAGTTGCCGCCATTTCAAAGATCTAAGCTCCTCTGTAGCTCAACGAATTGAGACGTGATTTAGCCTCATCATTCATTCTCTCCTGGGACTGGGGCCCTTGTCCTCTATTTCTATTCCTAGGGTTCTTTCCCTTGATCCAATAATGATGTATACAGCTTAAAAACAGTCCTGCTTACAAGGAAGAAAAAAAAAAGTGGAAATTTGCCATGGAGTGGCTGTCCCATAATTGAATTTCCAAAATCTGGGTGTGTGAGTAACTCACTACAACAAATATATTTCTGAGCATTGGCACTGTTGTAGACACAGGATATGCTGGTGAACAAAACATGCAAAGTAGTGGCCTTTTCACAGGATGGATTCAGGACAGATGCTCCTCAGTAAAGCATCAGAAATGGATTCTTCTTCAACTCGGAGTGCAGCTCCCTTCCACTTCTTGTGAATTGCACGTCCTATCATGGCAGTCATGGCGTCTTTCCCAGTGAAATCGTCCGTCTGGGTTCCCGAATGGGCTGCCCAAGCCTGTCCTGAGGACCAGGTGCTGAACTCACCTTTCAGAGGTTGGCATTCCAGGTAAATGAAAACGTTAATGGGATAGGGAATTCCTGGTCGCCCTCTTTAAGAAAGCCATACCAGCGTCTATCCTCTACTCCTCTACCCCTCGCATTCATAAAAACTATAGCTAACAGTTATTAAGTGTGCTGTTTGCCAAACAGTCACCGTATCATTTATTTAGCACTCTCCAATGCTCCATCTTTGTGTATTTTAGGCAAACATTTGTATACGTTTGAAGGCTAATTCCTTTCTCCTTAGTACAGGTAACCACCTACTGTACGCAGTTGTACGTGTCTGTCAAATGAGAGTTCCAACATCAGGGTTTGGAGTCTTAGTGGGTTGCTCTACCTTGTGTGTCTCAGTGATGGAGAACTGGGGTCGGTGGTGGTTGTGTTAGTTGGCTGGGGCTGTCATAATAAAGTACCACAGACATTTTTTCCCGCAGTTCTGGAGGCTGGAAGTCTGAGATCACAGTGTCAGCAGGGTTGATTTCTTCCAAGGTCTCTCCTCGGCTTGTAGATGGCCATCTTCTCCCCATGTCTTCACATTATACCAGTTATATTGGATTAGGACCCACTGTAATAACTTCACTTAAACTTAATTACCTCTTTGAAGACCTTATCTTCAAATACAGTCACATTCTGAGGTACTGGAGGTTATGACTTTAACATATGGATTTGGGGGGAACACAGTTAAGCCCGTAACAGTGGTATTTGTCAGTGAATGCCATTCAAGTTTATATTGGGCTAACTGATGGATCTGTCTCATCGTCACTAAATGGTAGTGTCTTTTCCAGGTTTGACAGTTAACAAAGGGTCATATGGTCAGTATCTGGGGAGGCCCATGTGTGTCTGTGTTGAGAAGCTGGAGATTTGGAGGCCCAGGATCCCTGGGCCACTGGGACAGACAATGAATGTTACTTTATCTTCAGTCCTTCAAGTGAGTCCCTCTTTAGGGAAATACATATATACATACACAGACACTATACACACAAACACATGTATTTTCTGTAAAAGTAGTTGCTCCCTTGGGGACAAAGATAAGAAATAGCCACTAGAGGCAAGAGGAGAGATTCCGTTTATGGAAAGTGCTTTAGGCTGAAAAATGAAGTAGAAGCTCTTCAGCTGTTCCTTCCTCAGTGGAGGACCATGGATGCTCGTTGGAAGAGTTGACTTTTGAAGGAATATACCCTGGATGCCTCTAAGAAGCTTCATTCACTCATTTCTGCCCCTGAGTAGCACTGCATTTGGGCTGTGCACATTTTCCTTTAATGGTGTTGCAAAGAGTCAGATATGAAGGTCCTGGGGCCTCAACCTCAAGTCCTGATATTTGAGATACAGGATGGGAGGTGAGGGGCCCTGTGAGCTTGGAGGATGCAGGAAAGTCACAGAAGCTCATCATCAGAGAATAATTTGTGGCCACGTTTGGTGGAAGATGAGATCAAGATGATCCAGGAAGTTGGTGACTTACCCCAGAAATCTTTCACCCAGGCTCCAGGGTTTGGGCTGTAGAAAGCTGTGGAAGTGCTAGCCTCAGATCTGCTGCTCTTGGGGCAGTCATGGAGCCTGAGGTTTGTGTGTTTCTATCTTTAAAAAAGTTTTTTAAATTGAGATATATTTGATGAACAGTATTATGTAAGTTTCAAATGTGCAGCATAGCGATTCACAATTTTTAAAGGTCAACTCCATTTATTGTTATTATAAAATATTGGCTCTATTCCCTGTGTTATACAATATATCCTTGTAGCTTATTTATTTTATACGTAGTAGTTTGTACCTCTTAATCTCCTACCCCTATATTGCCCCTCCCCACTTCCCTCTCCCCACTGGTAACCACTAGTTTAGTCTCTGTATCTGTGAATCTGCTGCTTTTTTGTTATATTCGCTAGTTTTATTTCTTAGATTCCACATATAAGTGATATACAGTATTTGTCTTTCTCTGACTTATTTCACTAAGCATAACACCCTCAAAGTCCATCCATGTTTTTGCAAATGGCAAAATTTCATTCTTTTTTATGGCTGAGTAGTATTCTATCATATATATATATATATATATATATATATATATATATATATATATATATATATATATATATATATATATATACACACCAGATCTTCTTTGTCCATTCATCTATTGATGGACACTTAGTTTCCTTCCATATCTTGGCTATTATAAATAATGCTGCTGTGAACATAGGGGTACATGTATCCTTTTGAATTAGTGAGTTCATTTTTTAGATGTATACCCAGGAATGAAATTGCTGTGTCATATGGTAGTTCTATTATTAGTTTCTTTTTTTTTTAATTGAAGTATAGTTGATTTACAATGTTGTGTTAGTTTCAGATGTACAGCAAAGTGATTCAGTTCCATATAGGAACTTTTCCATTATAGGTTATTACAAGATATTGAATATAGTTCCCTGTGCTATACAGTACGTCCTTGTTGTTTTTCTGTTTTATATGTAGTAGTGTGTATCTGTTAATCCCAAACTCCTAATTTATTCCTTCCTCTCTTCCTGCTGTTTTTAGTTTTTTGAGAAATCTCCATACTGTTTTCCACAGTGGCTGAACCAATTTGTGTGTGTTTCTATCTTTGTGGAAGAAAGTGGTTTCATGTACCACAGTGTTTAAAGGGATGATTTCAGAAGTTCAGGTTTTGCGTCTGTGACTACGTGGCCATCCTCCAAGGGAGCTCTGGGTAGTAAACTCCTTTAAGGAAGTAACAAGGAGAGGGAAGTTTTATTCTGAGGGTATCTGGTAAGGGAATACAACCATTGTTAAGGTCATGTGCTTGGAGAAAGGCAGACCTGGGTGCAGATTGTAGTTCTAACACATAGAGTATGTTCCTGAGCGAGATATTTAATTCCAAAGCCTTAGTGAGAAATATATATATTTGGTCACTGCCTCTGGTTCCTGACACAGAGGTCATGAAATCCTTGTAATTTCCTGAGTGATGGGGGTGATAGGAGCATCTGACACAGAGCTGTTAAATCCCTTGGAATTTCCTGGGTGATAAGAGTGTCTTTTGTTCTAATAAAGTGACCCTGGGTAGGCTCCTGAATGGGGCTGGTCACAAGAAAGGCCAAATCATGATTAGAAGCGTGGAACTCTCCACCCCATCCCTTATACTATGGGGAAGGGAGCGGGACTAGAGATTGAGTTAATAATCAATTATTCATTTAAATTTTATATATATATATATATATATATATATATATATATATGTAGTCATTTATCTATAAAATGTATCCATGAGTCAAGTGGGTCATTTTTTTAAAAGTAAAGGCAGTATATTTTTAATAATATATTTAATTATATATATATATATATGTTTATCAAACGAGGAAGTTCCCTTTTGTTTGGGGGTTCCCCAAGACCCCCCTCTGGTTTGATAATTTGCTAGAAGAACTCACAGAACTCAGAAATCTTGTTATCCTCCAGGTTACATTTATTATAGAAAGGATAGAGACTAAAATCAGCAAGGGAAATAGGAAAAGCCACACCCACAATGTGATTTAAGGTGGAGGCTGTGGATCCCATGGTGTCAGTGGACCTCTGCAGGGACTGGAGACTGAAGTCAAGCACGTGGGTGTCCTACCAGGCTGATGTGACCCAGCCCCAGTTAAGCCTCTGGACATCGGGGCTCAGGGAACTCCCCTGGTTGGTGGTACTCCTTGCCTGCTGTCACACATTTATGCCAAGAAAGTAATGCTCACTACTATATATAAAATAAATAACCCAACAAGGGCCTATGGTAAAGCACAGGGAACTATACTCAATATTTTATAATAACCTATAAGGGAAAAGAATCTGAAAAAGAATATATATATAAATATATGTATATGAATGTATAACTGAATCACTTTGCTGTACACCTGAAACTATGACAACATTGTAAATAAACTATATTTCAATTAAAAAATCAGTAAAGGGGAAAAAAAAAGTCACACTGCCCATGACTCCATTGTGGGAGGGCAGCTGGAAGTTCCATGTTTGCAATTTCCCTGGGCTCTGCCCTTCAAGCCTCTTCCCTTGGCTGATGTTAATCTGTATCCTTTAACTGTAATGAACCCTCACTTTCAGCAGAACAGCTTTCAGTGAGTTCTGAGCCCCTCTTGCAAATTATTGTGGTCTTATGGAATATTGTCCCTAACTGCAGTAGCTCTGTGCTGCCTTTTGGGTAATTTCTAGCTCACTAATTATCCCTTCAAGGCCTATACATAAGCTTTGAACTCGTGTGGACACATGCCACAGGCGTATGTTTCTTTACTTTTTTTCTCAAATCTGACCAATTTTCTCTTTATATTTTCCTGTTCTTTTTTTTTTTCCAAGGATTTTGACTTTATTTTTGGGACTTCCCTGGCGGTCCAGGGGTTAAGACTTCACCTTCCAATGCAGGGGTACAAGTTCAATCCCTGATCAGGGAACTAAGATCCCACATGCCTAGGGGCCGAAAAACCAAAGCATAAAAGAACAGAAGCAATATTATAACAAGTTCAAGGAAGACTTTAAAAATGGTTCACATTAAAAAAAAAGGATTTTAACTTTATTATTAACTGTTGTATCTCTGGGCCAAGAATAGTGCTTGGCACACAGTGGATGCTCCATAAATACTTTTGAATGAATATGCAGTCAATATTTCTATGGGGTTTAGAGGTTTCTTATTTAATTCTTAATTTTCAAGGGAAGGATCATTTTAATCTCTATTTTATAAATGAAGAAAATGAGGTTTAAAAGCATTCATGTGTGTAGGGTTTAAGGCCCCCTATAGTTTCCTGTTCTGTAGACTTTTTTTTTTTTTTTTTTTTTGGCTGTGCTGTGCAACTTGCAGGATCTTAGTTCCCCAACCAAGGATAGAACCTGGGCCCTCTGCAGTGAGAACACAGCATTCTAACCACTGGACCGCCAGGGAATTCCCTAAAATATTTTATTCTTTATAACATTTTAAACACATTTATTAAACATGTCATCTCTTGTAATTCTGGCATCTCTTGTCTCTACATGGTGAATTCTGATCCACCAAGTCAGGGAAGGCCCTTGATGAATGTAATAATATGTTTTACTAATCTTGATATCACCCATATGTATATAGTGTTTGGCAAATAAGTACATATATGTAGAGTTATGTATATATAGTTCTTGGTTAGCAAGAGGATATAATGGCTACGCATTATACAAATTTCTCATTTGTTGAATAAATAGAATTATGAATGTATAATTGCAGAATATCCCAATAGTGTTTTCCTTCTACTACAAGGTGTTTTTTTTAAAAAACTACTTGTATTAATGCAGCCTATTTGGTGAAAATAACAGAATAACTTCCTTTACATGCCTTCTTCCTTACATCAATAGAAGGGAAACACTTTATATTAAACGGGACCGTGTTGTGACAGGAATCCCCGACATATGACGACATGGCTATGAAGTTCACGTGGGAGGAGTGGCAGCTCCTGGACCCCAATCAGAAGGACCCGTACCCAGATGTGATGCTGGAGAACCATAGCAACCTGGTGTCTTGTGGGTGAGGACGTGTCCCCTGTGTCCCTCAGAGAATCTTCAGTCAGTGGCCATTTTTCTCAGCTGCTTAATGTTTCAGTATCTACAATGCTCTCAAGGAGTAGATTCTCAGATCCTTCTCTGCTCCAGACAAGTGTATAATGTTCCCTCTCCTGAGAGAAAAGCCTCTCCTTTGCAGATGTGAAAACTTCCCTCAAAGGTAGCTTTCTCCCATCTTGACATCCCAGCCCAATTTGATGTGTCTAAGTCTTCTGTCATTTCCCGTGGACAGGGTGTCAAGCCTGCAGACCAGATGCATCCTCCAAGTTGGAACGAGGGGAAGAACCGTGGCCAATAGAAGATGAAAACCGCAGTTGAACCTGTTCAGGTGTGTAGCTGATAACCAACAAGGTGGGTGGCCAGGGAAGTCATATTCTAGTCAGTAAGAGAAAGTCCCATGGCTGTGAGAGTGTTTGAGGATGTCTAAACAACTGCACCTTGTATCTATCTTCCCATATGAGAGCTTTTTCTTCACAGGTGTTTAAAGGGAAATAGACCCCCATTTCTTCCTCTGAGATCTGATCCCAGTGGTCCCTGTTTATTTTACATACATCTTGAGTTTCTTTGTTGTTTACCTACTTTTCTTCTTAGGTTTCTTACATCTTCTCCTTTTTTGTCCTCTGTCACAGCATCTCTGCCTATTTCTTCCACCTGCCTTGCTACAAGATTCTACCTTCCTGCTCTTACTCCAAAGATCTTTGAAGGGACCTCCCTGGTGGCGCAGTGGTTAAGAATTCTCCTGCCAGTTCAGGGGACACGGGTTCGAGCCCTGGTCCAGGAAGATCCCACATGCCACAAAGCAACTAAGCCCATGTGCCACAACTGCTGAGCCCACGGCCACAACTACTGAAGCCCGTGCACCTAGAGCCCGTGCTCAGCAACAAGAGAAGGCACCAAAATGAAAGGCCTGTGCACCGCAATGAAGAGTAGCCCCTGCTCGCCGCAACTAGAGAAAGCCTGCACACAGCAATGAAGACCCACTGCAGCCAAAAATAAATAAATTTATTTTTTTAAAAAAAGAAAAGTGATCTTTGAATTCAGCAGTCTTCTAACTAGTGCATCTTCCTGCTTCGTTGGAAAATGGTGATTTCCCTTCCTGACATTTAACCCCACGTTAAATGCTGTACCCACATCATAACCTGATCTCTGTGTGTTTATATGGTTTCTTAGCTTCTTGCTATAGATTAAATGTTGGGGTCCCCCCAATCATGTGTTGAAACCCTAACCACAAGGTGATGGTATTAGGAGGTGGGATCTTTGAGAGGTGATTAGGTCATGAGGACCCAGAGAGAGCTCTTGTCCCTTATCCCATGTGAGGTGGGGGCTAGAAGGCTCTGTCTATGAGGAAGCAGGCCCTCACCAGGCACCAAATCTACTAGCGTCTTGATCATGGACTTCTTAGCCTCTGGAACCATGAGAAGTAAATTTCTGTCCTTTATAAGCCACCCAGTCTATGGTATTTTTTATAGCAGCTCAAATGGACTAAGACTTCTCTTTGCCCCAGTCTGGAATTCTCCAGAGGTTCTGTTTTCTTTATTCCCTCTCCCACAATTTGAACTCATCAGGAAGCCATGTCTCACTCTATCATATATCCTCATTTCCTCCACCTCTCTCCATCACCTTTGCTCCTTCAGACCACTTCTCATAGTTTGTAGCTTCTTCCTTTTTTTCTTTGCTTGATTGTTTTTTAAATTAATTTATTTATGGAAGTATAGTTAATTTACAGTGTTGTGTTACTTTCAAGTGTTCAGCAAAGTGATTCAGTTATATATATATATATATATATATATATATATATATATATATATATATATATATATATATTTCTTTTTCAGGTTCTTTTCCATTATAGGTTATTACAAGATGCTGAGTATAATTCTCTGTGCTGTACGGTAGGTCCTTGTTGTTTATTTTATATATAGTAGTGTGTATATGTTAACCTGAAACTTCTAATTTATCCTCCCCTGGCTTTTCCCTTTGGTAACCATAAGTTTGTTTTCTATGTCTGTGAGTCTATTTGTGTTTTGTAAATAAGTTCATTTGTATCATTTTTTTAGATTCCTCATATAAGTGATATGATATCTGTCTCTGACTTGCTTCACTTAATATGATAATCTATAGGTCTATCCATTTATTATTTATTTATTATTATTTCATTTTTGCTAACCAGGATGTCAACACAGGTGAGAAGAAAGAATATGTTCGTGTGTCCCCAACACCAGCACTATGGCCAGTACATAATAGGCATTTAACAAGGATTTACTGAATGAAAGAAAGCAGCCCCTGTAATTTTTTATTTTAAAATATTTATTTATTTGGCTGTGCCGGGTCTTAGTTGTGGCACATGGGATCTTCATTGCCAAGTGTGCAATCTTTTAGTTGCAGCATGTGGGCTGTTAGTTACGGCATACAGGATGTAGTTCCCTGACCAGAGATCCAACCTTGGCCCCCTGCATTGGGAGCGCAGTGTCTTAATTACTGGACCAACAGGGAGGTCCTAGCCCTTGTAATTTTGGATCAGGTTTTCCTACCACCTCTATTTTCTCTTCTAACAGTGACTTTCTTGTTTTTTTTTTAGTACTTTTGCACATTTTGCAAGGCAGTATTTAGAAAGCAGCCAGATCTATATTTATTCGTTGTGAATTACCTCACCTTGTCTGTACACTTTCTGCTTTTGCGACTTGATTTTTGTGTATTGTGGTTTTCCCAATGTCTAAGAAACAAGGAACATTTTTTTTATTTTATTGAAGTATAGTTGATTTACAATGTTGTGTTAATTTCTGATGTACAGCAAAGTGATTCAGTTATACATATATATATGCATTCTTTTTCATATTCTTTTACATTATGGCTTATCACAGTATTATAAGGAACATTATTAAAGATTCTTTTGTACTGAGATCATGCAACCAACACTAAAGATTTGATCCACACCTAAGCATTCACGTTCTCATCTTTTCTACAAGTCAAGCAAGTTGATGATCAACTGCAGGAACACTTGCATAACCAATGATGCCTAAAGCAGAATGAACAATGCCACGAACATCATGCCTTTGAAAATACTGTTCATCCAGCCCAAAAGCATTTTCCTTTAAGACAAAATCATGGAAATTCTGCAAATTTAAATGTAGTAAAATCAGAACAGAAGCTATGAAATAAAGAACCCTGTGGGGTGTAACAGAGATGGGAAATCCTCTCTTTATAAAGGATGAGCAAATTCATACTAAAACTGCCTGAAATTGGAAAACTCAGCAGCACTAAGGCTCTGTTCATTAAGCATCAGAGAGATCGCAGAGTTGAGAAATCCCATGTATGCAGTGAATATGGGAAATTCTTCATCAGGAAGTCTCGGCTCATTAAACATCAGAGAATTCACCTGGGAGAGAGACCCCCATGGATGCAGCATACGTGGGAAAGCACATACCACAAAGTCCAGGCTCACCGAACACCAGAAAATCCATACAGGAGAGAAACCTTACGTATATGCTAAATGTGGCCAAGCCTTCCTCATTGAATCACGTATCATTTTACCTCAGAAAACTCAGACTGGAGAGAAACCCTCTATATGTAGATTGTGGAAATGGTTTCATCCCGAAGGTCAGTTTCATTGTACATTGGAACAAAGTATAGGAGATGAAAAGTGGTAAGATCCCCTTGGGATGTACTCGAGAAGGAACCTTGTATTTATTTGTTCACAGGCCTATCACCTTTGAGAGTTACCATCTCTTCAAAGATTCCATCCCCCCCCCCAAAAAAAAGATTCCATCCCCTCTGTGACCTGTTCAATTAGACATGTGATTTTCCTTATTTTTTCATTCCTTCTTACTCTTATAAGCGGAGCTCTTATCCCCTCTTCTTATCCAGAGTCTTTCCCTTGATCTATTAAACATATCCTGCTAAAAAAATCTTGAGTCCTGCTTAAAGAACAAGAAATGGAAATTTGCTATGCAGTAGCTGTCCTACATTTCCATCACAAACCCTGGATTATCGGGTAAATTTACTCCAACATAATATTTTTAAACACCTAAACTTGGCCATCTAATATTTATTCAATCCTGTAATGTAGTCATTAGATAATTGAGAACAGGAAAATTTCATGATTGATTTGCATTTTACAAGGATTGCCTTGCCTGTTCTATGAAGATGAGATCATATGGGTCAAGGATATAAGCAGGGACAATTCTAGTATCTCAGGTGAGAGATTAGACCAGCATGGTAATGACGGTCCAGTGAGAGAAAATGAACCTGACTTCCTGCTTTGACCTTTCATTATATGACTTTTATCAGGTGCTTTCTGAGACTTACAAGGTCCTATGGAGTTGAACGTAATTGAAGAAAGTAGGTGAACTTTGCATCTGTGCCACAGCCTGTGTTCTCAAGATCTGTTTCCCCAGGGTGAATGAGCGTTCTAGCTCAGGGCTGGGGTGAGAGGAGGAAGAGAATATGAGCTGGAGCAGGGCTAGAAATGGGTAGCAGGCCTGTAAATGGCTGGCAAAAACTTCTTGGTGACCTGATGAAGACGCATAGGACTGTGGGAAAACCAGTTCTTTGAGGTCATTTTATTTTTTGCACACAAATGTTCATAGAAGTTCCATTGGCAGTATCCAAAAAACTGGAAACAATGCAAAGGTCTACCAACTGGTGAATGATTAAATTTTGGAATATCCAACAATGAATACTAAAGCAACAAAAAAGGAACGAACTATTGATACTTTTAAAATGATGAATTTCAGGACTTCCCTGGTGGCACAGTGGATAAGAATCCGCCCTCCCAATACAAGGGGCCCGCGTTCCATCCCTGGTCAGGGAACTAGATCCCACATGCATGTCACAACTAAGAGTTCACATGCCACAACTAAGGAGCCCGCCTGCCGCAACTAAGGAACCTGTGAGCCACAACCAAATAAATAAATATATTTTTTAAAAATGATGAATTTCAAAACAGTCGTGCTATGTGAAAGAAGCCAGCACAGACACTACTAATTTTATGAAAATAACGCAGACTAATCTGTAGTGACAGAAGGCAGCCCAGTGCTGCCCAGGATGGGCTGGGTAAGGAGCACGGTTGGGAAGAGGCTCACAACGTCCACCGTTTCCGATCACTTTGTGATCGCTGCATCCCCCGTACTGTCACTTTTCCAAACCTTGGTCTTCCCCAAACACTTCCATCTGCCAGTTCCACGCCGAGCTCCGCAGACAGCATTTGCCCCGCAGTACGGACACCGAATCTCCTCTAAGAGGGCGGCGTCCACGGTGCTCCTGCCCAACGGCTCAAACCCGAAATGGCTACAGCGCGCCGCCAGGGTTTTTTTTGCCAAGCACGCTTAAGTTTTCATACGGCCTCTAAATCTTTTCGCAATTAAACCAGTTATCGAGGTGTCCAGAAGCAATTTTAACTTCCCACGCAGCCGAGACGTCACAGCCGCTCAGAATGTACTGCGCCCTTTCGGTCTTGATGGGCTCCGGCCTTTGAAAAATTTGCGCCGTTCACCGTCCACAAGCGGGCCCTGTCCATTCAAATGAATTTACCCCCACGTCATGCTTGCTTTGTATGAGCTCGAGCCTCTTAAAATCTCCCCATTTTCTTTTAAGGGGCTGAGGTACCAGGAAATAGGATAGTTTTCAGCCTTGGTCTCTTAGCGGCCGCCACGCCTTCTGTACGTCAGGTGCGCAAAGATGGCGACCCCAGGGCGCCGAGTCTGTGGTGGCGGCGCGGACGTATTACCTCATAAGGAAAAGCCGGAAACCCCCAATCCGTTCACCATAGAAACGCGGTAGAAACGCCGCTGACCCTTGTCGGTTGGTCTCGGGAGAGGGGGTTGGGCGAGGGGACCAGAAGTAAAAGGAGTTCGGGGAATAAAGTTAGGCCCTGAAGAGGTCGCTGCAGGTTCAGGAGAGAACCAGGTGGGTATGTGGGTCTGGCTGTAGAAAAGGCGGGGATGGGGGCGGTCTGTCGGCCTTTAGGTGGGCTGTGGCTCCTTTGAGTCTGGGAAGGTGGCGCAAGGGTGGATGGTGGTTTGGTTTTGTTTTTGAAGGGAGCATGGAGGAGTCAGTACAATGTCTATGATCGGGGTGTCTTTGGGGTCAATCATGGGGGGCTCTGGTCATCAGCGATTAAAGGTCTGAACAGATCAACTACCGAGAGTCCTGAGGTCAGGGTTTAAGGTCTTCGGGGGTGATTGATAACTGGTGGCGTGGGGTTCGTCAATGAATGCGGAGACTTGTTCGGGTTCTCGGATAATTTGGAGCTCAAAGGTCGAGGAACCGTTAATGGAGGTCAGTGTACGTGTGTATCTGACCTGGTTTGGTATTAATCCGGTGGGGTAATGGTCACTGTCTTTCGTGCAGGGATGTGTGACAGCAGAAGGCTCGGAGGCTCAGGAGCCCTGGTAGGTGCGTGTGTTGAGCCCAGACTTTGGCTGCTGGGACAGACTTGGTGAACGTTAGTTAACGTTCCCTGAAAGCTTCAGGTCCAAGTCCCTGCCCCACCACAAATTTTCTAATCCCCTTTGGCTCCCTACAGCACCCCTTCCTTTTGAACCCAAAGAAATGAAAGTTTGGGGGAAGAACAATTCAGCATATTTCAATTTAGTAATCTTTTAATTTAAGTTTTGTTTTTATCACTCCTCCTGCAGGTTGACTGCATATTTCTTTTCAGGTTCTATATGTGAATATTTAAAGACTGCTCCTTTCCCAGTATTTATATTTTTGAATTGTTTTTTAAATTTGTATTTATGGCTTATATTCCTTTTCTCTCTCTTCTTTTTTTGATGTGTTCATTGTCCCTCATATTAAAATGTGTATGTAAACAGGGGATATGAAGACTTTTTTTTTTTTTTTTTTTTTTTTTTGGTACGCGGGTCTCTCACTGTTGTGGCCTCTCCCGCTGCGGAGCACAGGCTCTGGACGCGCAGACTCAGCGGCCATGGCTCAGGGGCCCAGCCGCTCCGCGGCATGTGGGATCTTCCCGGACCAGGGCACGAACCCATGTCCCCTGCATCGGCAGGCGGACTCTCAACCACTGCGCCACCAGGGAAGGCCCTATATGAAGACTTTTAAAGAGGCTTGAGGGCATCAAAGTTTAAAGGAAAAATTTACAATTTCTCACTGCCTAGATGGCCTCATTTCTATAATTGTCTGAAAATTACCTGCCACTGAAATATAGTACTGTGCTTATTCTCCTTTGCCACTTTCCCTTTCAAATTCATGCTACTTCCATATATTCAGGGAGTTAGGTTTCATTGGCCCAAGGTGTGCAATTATCTGGGGAATCAAATGAAGAGACAGAAATATTGGGGACCACGTGTTAAGGTGAGTGCACAGGAAGAAGGAATACAATTCCAGAAGTAATTTTGCTTTTCAACCCACAGGTGCTAACAAGAGACAAGATATGAATGAAGAAAGAGGAGTTTCCAGGACCTAGATATTGTTATTTCTAGGGATACTTTGGCGACGGTTATATCTAACCAGAAATTTTGGTATATCCAGAAGAGACAAAGACAGAGCCTCTGCATTGCCAGCTATTTTCAGAGAACAGAAGAAAATGATCCAGGCCCAGGTGACTCATGTCTTGTTTTATTCTCTCCTTTATTCCTGAATGGATTTGTAGAGGCCTGTAAAAAAAAAAAAATCAGTTCAGTATCTAGAGAGAAATAAATTTTGTAGATAAACTCCAAAGCCATGGCAAAGTAGGATCAAGAACATAGTGTTTATATGATTCCTAGTAAATGACTAGTGTTGGAACATAATGTGTAACTGTTACTGACTCTGTGTGTGCGCCGTGCCTATTTATAAATGCATGTGGGTTCATGTACATATCTGTGTACATAAATACGTCTGTTATGTTTTGTGCATCTGTGGAATTATACTCTAAAGAACATCCCTTTGGCCTGAGATAGTATAATTTAAGCATCTAATAGAATAATGACTGCAACTGTTTTGTGAATATTAGCTGTATAAAATTCCATTCGTCTACAATTGTACTCAAAGAAATGAGTCAAACTATGCAAAGCATTTAGATGAGTGTCTGTTACCAAAAGTCAGGTCTGGCTGCTTGCTGCTTGAAAGCCAATAACTCGAGAGGCAAGGTTGGTGGAAAGGAAAGTTTGTTTTATTCCAGAGGCTGGCAACTGGGGGAAGAGGGTGTACTCGTGTCCAGAGGCCAACTCCCCACTGCCAGTCAGTGGGCCAGAGCTTTTAAAGGGGAGTTTCAGGGCTGTATAGGCAGAGGGAGGGGGCTACATGCAGAAACAGCATAGTCAACTCTGGCCGCCATCTTGAAATCGGTCATGCCATGGTCTGATCAGCGTCATCTTGATTGTGGTGAGTACAGTTCATCTTTAGTTCCACGGTTGGTTTGTTCCCATTCCTTGAAGCCAGTTCTTAGAATTTTGACAGCTTATGTCATGGCTACAGTCTGGTCGTCATGTAGTTAACTTCTTCCAACTGGTGAGGGTTTCAGTATCTACAAAACAGCTCAAAGGATATGGCTTAGAATATTATCTATAGCCCTGGAAGAGGAACTAAAGGTCCTTGACTTTGTTTAATGACTAAGCTATTATTATTATTATTATTATTATTGGTCTTGTTGGACTGTTTTCCTTTGTGTCTGCATTTTCTCACTTCTCTGATTAAATTTATTCTTTAAAGTTTTTCTGCAGTCAAAAGGCAGGCTGAGGACATGGTGGTGTGTGGTGTGTGTGTGCGTGTGTGTGTATCTATCTCTCCTGGGGAGGCCCCCTAGGGTCCTGCTCCTTTTCATGCCTGCTACATAGTAAGTGATGTGTGAGATCGTCCATGCCTTAAATCTTTGCCAGTACTTAATAATAGGACATTATCAAATTGTATAATTTCATCGATCTGGATGGTCCAGTGTTTATTCTTTTACCTTATTTTGCATTTACCTCATCATAGGTAAGGTTGAAATCCATGTTGTATATTTATTGGCCAGTTGGACTCTTTTTCTCTTGTGACATGCCTGTCCTTATCATTTTTACATTAACAAAATGATTTTTTTTCTTACTGATTAATAGGAGTCATGCCTATCCATTACATATTGATTCTTTCTTTTGTTTATAAAAAATATTTTCCCAGCTTGTCACTTTTCTTTCAGCTTTATCCACGGTAACTTTTCAATGCAGACATTTTAATTTTTCCTCTTATAAAGTTTGCTACTTATTTTCTTTTATGGTTTTTGGTTTGTGACATGAACATAATTCATATTTGTCTCTATTTCTTTCACAGATTCTTTTGTTTTATGGCTAGGAATCTAAACAGGAGACAAACTATTTTTGAGTGTGAAATTAGGTAGGAACCTAAGGTTTTGTTTTTCCAAATGGATCTACATCTCACGTGAAAAAATTCAGAAGGTGGTAAGATCAGCAGTGTTAAGAGTTTGCCGCCTCTTTTAAAAAAGAAAAAGAAAAGAATTTGCTCAACCAAGTAACTCTCTTCTCTATGACGTAATCTCTGCAAGAACACAGAGATAGATTATCCCATCAGATTTCCCCTCATCTGGCAGCTTGGTTGACAAGCAGGTCTCATTTCATTCCCTGGTGGCATTTGGGCCTCGGCTGCATGGCCACAGGATCAGGACATTGAAGACATTCCACACTGCTGAACTGTAGTTATCCAGAACACTTCTAACACCAAATGTGGGGGTATTTTCCTCACACCTCCTAATTCTGTGACTCTCCAGACACCAACTGGGTGTCCTACAATTCAACTCAATCCTGCCACTAACTACCTGGAGTTAGCGTCAGATCCCACAAGGTAAGAGCTCAGTCCCACAAGACTGCCCCCACTTTAGGTGCCTGTCAAGAGTCCCAGGCTGTTACGTAAGCTTCTGATGACGAGCTCTAAATCCGGGGGTACCCACAACCCCCTGCTGAGGTTTGGTAATTCACTAGAATGACTCACAGAACTCAGGAAAGCTCTTTACGTACATTCACTGGTTTATTCTAAAGGCTACAACTCAGGAATAGCCAGATGGAAGAGATGCATAGCACGAGGTATGGGGGAAGGGGCGCGGAAGTTCCTCCCTGGGAGCACAACCCTGCCAGCACCTCTATGTGTTCACCAACCCGGAAGCTCTCTGAACCTGATGTTTTAGGGGTTTTTATGGTGGTTTTCTGATGTAGGCACAAACTGATTAAATCACTGGCTATTGGGGACTGAACTCAACCCCCAATGCCAGTTCCCTCCCTGGAGGCTGGGGGTCTTTCTGGGGACCAGGAACCAGTCATCTCATGAGCACACAAAAGATACTCTTATCATCCTAGAGAGCCCACGGTTTTTTGGAACTGTGTTCCAGGAACCAGGGGCAAAGACCAAATATATATTCATCACAACATTTTTCTAGCTTCTGTTGTTTTCATTTCGTCAATTTTGTCTTTCTTTTGATGGTAATGAGTCTTTTCTTTTCTTTTTCTTTCTTTTTTTAATCCTTTCCTCATCATTTCTTTTTTTAAAATTTATTTATTTTTGGTTACATCAGGTCTTTGTTGCTGCATGCGGGCTTTCTCTAGTTGCGGCGAGTGGGGGCTACTCTTCATTGCGGCATGCGGGCTTCTCATTGCAGTGGCTTCTCTTGTTGTGGAGCACAGGCTCTAGGCGTGCAGGCTTCAGTAGGTGTAGCACGTGGGCTCAGTAGTTGTGGCTCGCGGGCTCTATCGTGCAGGATCAGTAGTTGTGGCACACGGGCTTAGTTGCTCCACAGCATGTGGGATCTTCCTGGACCGGGGTTTGAACCCGTGTCCCCTGCATTGGCAGGCGGATGCTTAACCACTGCGCCACCAGGGAAGCCCGAGTCTTTTCTTTCTAGTTGGTTTCCGAATCTGACTTTTACAAGTGATGTTCTATAGTTTCAGTCTCACTCATCTAGAAGCAGATTTCCTGCTTGGCTTTGCTGGCTGGCTAAGTCTGAGTTACAGGATGTTTAATCAGTTCTAAAATTTTCTTAATTCCTGAGATCTTCATATCACTTCTCTGTCTCTCTATAATCTCTTTCAAAAACTACGTAGAGGCTTATGTTAGACCTCAGTGTATTCTCCATATTTAGTAAACTCTCCTTTATATTTTCTGTCTCTTTCTGCATCTGCTTCATCTTTAGTTATTTTTTCAAATGCATATTCCAGTTCACTCGTTATATTTTCAGTGTATCTAATATGATGTTAGCCTTTTGTGAAATAATAAGAACTATACACATTGGTCTCTGCCCCTAGTTCCTGACATAGAGCTCCTAAAACCCTTAAAAATAGGGGTGCTCTGAGAATCTTCTGGTCTTTGACCCCAATTCCTAGCACAGAGTCCCTAAAATCCTTGTAATTTCCTAAATAATAAGAGTACTACGAGCTCCCATACAACTTCACTTATATGTGGGATCTAAAATATGACACAAGTGAACTTCTCTACAAAACAGAAACAGAATCACAGACATAGAGAACAGACTTATGGTTTCCAAAGGGGACTGGGGGTGATGGAGGGATGGAGTAGGAGTGTGGGATTAGCAGATGAAAACTATTCTATTTAGAATGGATAAACAACAAGGTCCTACTGTGTAGCACAGGGAACTATATTCAGTATCCTGTGATAAACCATAATGGAAAAGAATATGCAAAAGAATATATATATATAACTGAATCACTTTGCTGTATGGCAGAAATTAACATGACATTGTAAATCAACTATATTTCAATAAAATTTTTTAAAAAAGAGTACTAAGAGCATATTTTGTTGTAAAATTTGGTCTTTGATCCTGGTTTCTGATACAGAGTTCCTAAATCCCTTGGAATTTCCTGGGTGATAGAAGTGCCTTTCTTTCTAATGAGGCAACACTTGAAGGGCTCCTGAATGGGACCTGTTTACCAGAAAGACCAAGCCATGATCAGAAGCTTGGAACCTTCCATCTCATTCCCCATTATCCACAGAAGAGGGAGGGGCTAGAAATAGAGTTAATGATCAATCATGCCTACGTGATGAAGCCTCCACAAAAATCCCAAAGGTATGGGGTTTAGAGAGCTTCTGGGCTGGCGAACACATGGAGGTGCTGGAGGGGCACCAGGAGAGGGCACGGAAGCTCCAAGCTCCTTTCCACATACCTTGCCTTGAGCAGCTCTTGCATCTGGATGAAATCTGTATCCTTTATCATATGCTTTTATAATAAACTGGTGAACAGTAAGTAAACACTTTTCCCGAGCTCTCTGGGCTTCTCCAGCAAGTTAATCAAACCCAAGGAGCATTGGACGTTCACTGGAACCTCCAATCTATAGCTGGTTAGTCAGGAGCACAGGTGGCATCCTGGACTTGCATTTGGCATCTGGAGTGGGGTGGTGGTGAGGTCTCGTGGAACTGGGCTCTTACCCTGTGGCATGTGATGCTCTCTTCAGGTCGATCATGTCAGAATTAAATTGTAGGACACACAGCTGGTGTCAGAGAATTGCTTGGTGATGTGTTTAAAGAAACACATCGGAATTGGTGTCAAAATCATGGAAATATGAGCAGGACAGCTTCTTTTATGTTCCTTATGAGTCAGTCAAAGAGAAGCACTCGCATTAAACAGGACTCTGTTATTACAGGAAACCCTGTCATTCAAGGATGTGGCCGTGGACTTCACGTGGGAGGAGTGGCAGCTCCTGGCCCCTCCTCAGAAGGACCTGTACCGGGACGTGATGCTGGAGAACTATAGCAACCTGCTGTCCGTGGGTGAGGACGGCTCCCCTGGGTCCCTCAGTGGGTCTCCAGTCAGTGGCCTTTCCTTCCTCAGCTGCTTACACTTGGAAGTCACTGCAGTGCCCTAATGGCAGATTCTCAGTGCCTCCTCTGGCTCCTGATAAAAGGGTGTATACAATGTGCCATGAGTTGTTTTTACTACCAACACAGCTGACAGCAAACTTGTGGGGTTTTTTCTATCCCCAAAACCAATTCTCCTACTCTCCAGGTATGGACTGGGTGTCCCGAAACTCAATCCATTTCTGACACTAACCACCCAGAGTCAGCCTCAGATCCCACAGGCTTACGGACTCAGTCCCGCAGGACTGCCCTCACTTCAGACACTAGTCGAACGGATTGGGTACCCAGGGTACCCACACTTCTGTCCGACTTGACCTTAAATCGGGCATTCCCACTCTCCATCCCTCAGGTTTGGTAATTTGCTAGAACAGCTCACAGAACTCAGGAAAGCACTTTACTTACCATTACCAGTTTATTATAAAGGATAATAGCCAAATGGAAGAGATGCCCAGGATGAGGTATGGGGGAAGGAGTGTGGGCCTTCCATGCCCGCTCCAAGTGTGTCACCTTTGATGTGATCACCAACCCAGGAGCTCCCCCAACCTGGTTTTTTAGGAGTTTTTGTGGCGATTTCATTGTGTAAGCGTGATTTCTTAATTCATTTGCCATGGGTGATTAACTCAATCTCTAGCCCCTTCCCTCCGCATGGAGGGGTTAGGGAGTTAGAGCTGAAATTTCCAACCTTCTACTCATGCCTTGGTCTTTCTGGCAGCCAGCCTCCACCCTGAAGCTCTCTAGGGACCCCCAGCCACAGTCATCTCATTAGCACACAGAAGACACCCATCACTCTGGACACCAAAGGTGCTAGAAGTTCTTGTGTCAGGAACTGGAACTTAAACCAAATGCTGTAACAGAAGAGGTTCCTGCCAGCCCGTCACATAGGAAATTACAAGGGCTTTATTTTATTTTTATTATTTATTTATTTTAAAATTTTATTTATTTTTGTGCTGGGTCTTTGTTGCTGCATGCGGGCTTTTCTCTAGTTGTGGCAAGCGGGGGCTACTCTTTGTTGCGGTGCCTGGGTTTCTCATTGCGGTGGCTTCTCTTGTTTTGGAGCACGGGCTCTAGGCACGCAGGCTTAGTAGTTGCACGTGGGCTCTAGGGCTCATGGGCTTCAGTAGTTGTGGCTTGCAAGCTCAGTGGTTGTGGTTCATGGGCTCTAGAGGGCAGGCTCAGTAGTTGTGGCACGTGGGCTTAGTTGCTCAACAGCATGTGAGATCTTCCAGGACCAGGGCTCGAACCTGTGTCCCCTGCATTGGCAGGTGGATTCTTAACCACTGTGCCACCAGGGAAGTCCCTATTTTTATTTTTTGGTTGTGCCACGTGCCATCTCAGTTCCCTGACCAGGGATCAAACCCACGCCCCCTGCAGTGGAAGCACAGAGTCTTAACCACTGGACCACCAGGGAAGTCCCCACAAGGGCTTTAGAAGCTCTGTGCCAGGAACTGGGCGCAGAGACCAAATATATATTATTATATCACAATATCCCATGAGTCTCTCCTGAGTGAAAAACCTCCGCTTGGCAGATGTGAAAAACGGTCCCTCAAATGTAACATTCTCCCGTCCCCACAGACCCAGCCCAGTCCAGTGAGTCTCAGTCTTCTATCGTTTCCCATGAACAGGGTATCGGGTCAGCAAACCAGATGCAATGTCCAAGTTGGAACGAGGGGAAGAACCGTGGACAATAGAAGATGAAATCCACAGTCAAACCTGTCCAGGTGAGTGAGGATCAGCTGGGTAACTGCAGACATCATAGTCAGTCAGTGCGAGAAGCCTGGGAGGGCGTCTGAGGATACTGTGCCTCCATGTATCTCTTTCCCCATAAAAGAACTTTTAGGTCTTGAGAGGTAAGTATACCCCTTTTTCTCTTCTGAAATCTGTTCCTTGCTGATTTTATTTTACATCTTGATTTTTGTTTGTTTGCCTCGTTTTCATCTTCCTTGGATTCTGTAACCCTCTTCTTTGAACCCTGTCACAAATCCCTTCCACCTCCCTGGCTATGAAATTCCAGGCCTCGGTCCAAGGAGAGATCTTTGAATTCATCACTGTTTTCTGACTACCGCACTCTCCTGCCCCACTGAGAAAGACAGACTTCCCTTCCTGACATCCAACTGCACCTTGTATTTTGCGCCCTCACAGTAACCTAGTCTATGACTGTGCATCAAGCCAGCTCCTTAGTTTCTCCACCACACTGCCCCCCACCACCATTCTGAGGTTCTTCAAAGGTATTGCTTTCCATTTTCTCAAAATTTTCCTTCAGTCTCATGAATTAAGCTCTATCTGTTTTCTGGCTGAGACTCCAAATTGCTATCTCCCTTACTATTGTCTATACTTTGAGTTCTAGATGTTCTAGGTCTTTTACTGGCCTAAGATTTCTGAGTTCCTGTATGAGGCATAGGAACCATCTTCTCTCCACAAAAAAAAGCCCTTTCCACCATCCTATTTTAATGTTAGATTCTCTTTTAATATTGCACATCTTACCCTGTCCATGCTGGTATTATCTTGAATGTTATTCTCTGCCTATGGAGTTCTCATCTTAGAGATCTCTGCTGTTGACTGTTTTAACTAGAAAAGACTGTTTTACATCTACATCAGTTCTACGTAAGTCGCAGCTTATGTCTCCTTCAGTTTACTTCCTTCATACATTTGCTATTTCTGATTTTCCTTTGGCTCATCTTAGGTGTTAGCACTGTATTCATTTCCCTAAATCATTTGTTTTTTCCATTATATTCTTGTTTTTTTTTAACAGCTTTACTGAGATAATTCACATATGCTACAATTTGCCAACTTAAAGCATACAATTCATTGTTTTGTAGTATATTAAGAGAGTTATGTAACCATTACCAACAGCAGCTTTGGAAGATTTTCATCACTTTATAAAAGTTTCCTCCTAAGCCTTTAGCCCTAGGCGAGCACTAATCTACTTTCTATCTCTGTAGATTTGCCTGTTCTGGATATTTAATATAAATAGAGTCATAAACTATGTGGTCTATTGTGAAAGACTTCTTTCATTTATCATAATGTTTTTGAAATTCTTCCATAGAAGTTCTAACATGTATCTGTAATTCATTCCTTTTTATTGCCAAATAATATTCCATTGTATGGATATACCACATTTTATTTACTCATTTATCTATTGATGGACATTTGGGTGGTATCCACTTTTTGGCTTTTTTGAATTATGCTGCTATGAACATTCATGTACAACTTTTTTGTGAACATATGTTTTCATTTTTCTTTGGTATATATCTAGGAGTGGAATTCTTGGGTCATATGGACTCTTGGAAGGGTCCAAATGTGGTGCTTCCAGACTCATGGTCGGCATTATGTCCTCCCAGCCATGATGTGTGATAATACACAGAGTATTGCCAACCAAAGGCTCAGCCTTTGGTATCCAGAGTTTTCATTGGGATTCAATCACACATTTCCCACATGGAAATATGTCTTTCGCCCCTCCAGAAGTCAGGCTAATACCTATAGTCTCCATTTCCTCCAAAGGTTGTAACTGATATGGTGTGGCCCAAAGCCCATGTCATAAATCACATTGTTAGAGTGTTTGGTGGCCAAAGCCACCAGGCAAACAAAGACACTCCTATCAGGCAGGACATTCCAGGGGCCTAGATATCACCTCCCAGTAGCCAAGGGCAAGGGCCAGACCTCTCTTTGAGTGAGGTTCAGTCTTCACTGAAGGTAACTGTACAAATGAACAATAAAGGGATTCCTTTAGAAAAACAGAGGAAATAGAGCTTATAGTAATACAGTCAGAGTGGGAATGACAGCATGATATGTACAAGGTTTATCTACATTTTAAATTAGGAAGATGATGCCATGAGTTAGGAATAAGGCATGAAATAAGAAATGTGCAAGCCCATGGGATTGACTATCAAAAGAGTGGCCTGAAGTCAGGCAAATGAAAGCCAGTGTTAGAAGGTCTCTTCAGGAGGAGGAGTGGAGTGGAAACATGAATCCATGGAATATTCACGGTGATGTACACTTTTTTTGCCAGGATGACTGTTTGGATTTGCTATGTGAGTAATTGAGGTAGCATAGTGGAGGGTTGGTAGGTTTTGTATTTTTATAGCTCTAGGCTGTCTTACCTTTTACCTGGGTGGCAGTAGGATAGCAATAATAAGGAACAGTCAGATGTTCTTAAAAAAAAAAACCTGAAGGTAAAGCTGACACAACCTGGTCTTAAAGGAGGAAGTTGGTCCTTTAGTACAACCTGTTGCCAACCTAGATGCAAATGTAGAGTTACTGAAGTGGATGCTGCTGGTGGCAAGTGAAGAGTTTATTAGGGACGTTGACATGGGAAAAATTTGGATACGACCTCTCTACTGAATGCAGAAAGTGATTGAAAAGGGCGACAGTTTCCATATTCCATTAGCTTCCAAAGATGACTACATGGTACACGGCCAGTTACAAAATTTCCTAACAGTCATTGTTGCCCTGTTTCACTATGAATGGAACATAGGATAACGTGACACAGATAGACTAAAGGTTAGAGTTTTGATTATACAACTTATCCACTAATATGTTTGATGTTTTTGGAAAGTTAGTTTGATGGTGGTCTACAGAAGCAAATTTAGGAACAGGATTACAATGCAAGAGATTATTTCAGTTTACAGTCCTTTACAGTTACTTGCCAGGTTACAAATACGTTTATTCTATACACCTTAGTATGCATATTTCCCTGATTTCTGTAGTCAGAATTTGGATCCTCTAAGTGGGCTTAAAGAATCCCCAAACTCCTGAGTGTTGGAATGTCTTAAGACGTTGGTTCTGTACCATCATCATCTTTCATTCTACATGTCCTCCCAACACATCCAGTCCTCTTTTCTTGAATAGTATGCACATATTATTTCCACATTGTTTCCTCCACTTATACTTCCACTTGGCTTCTTGATTTCTGTACTACACATCTAATATCATCTCAAAGTTTAGGTTCCACAATGCACACTTTTTTTTCCTACATGTGGATTTCAGTAATCTTCCTCATCACAACTGGAGATGCTTTTACCAAACCATTGGTTCAAGCCATACAGTTAGCAGAGTAATCCTGGGTTCCTCACTTTCAAAGACCACTCTCTGCACTGACCCCATCAGTTAACCTTGCTTTTTCTTTCTTTCTTTCTTTCTTTTTAACATTTAAAAAAATTTTCTGGCTGTGTGCCATGCAGGATCTTAGTTCCCCTACCAGGGATAGAATCCACACCACCTGCAGTGGAAGCACTGGAAGTCTGGAGTCTTAACCACTGGACCACCGGGGAAGCCCCAACCTTGCCTTTTCTTTATGCAAGTATTCAAAATATCCTCATTTCCTCTGCTTGCCACCATCTCCTTTGCTCCTTCAAACCACATTTAGCAATCTCCAACTCCCTACTTTTTTTCTTTTCTTCTTTTTCATTTGGGTTTCCCTAACAGGAATTATGAGAAGTGAAAGTAAGTAAGGCATATTTTATATATCCCAAACACCAACACAGTGCCTTTGTTCACTCCAAATAGTTTTGGAGTGAACAAATGCAAGCCTCATCATTTTGGATCAGTTGTCTCTTGCACCTCTGTGGTCTTGTGTCTTTTCAAGTTCTGTTCCTTCATACCCTCTCATTTGCTGCTAACCGTGACTTGCTTGGCAGTTCCCTGGTGGTCCAGTGGTTAAGACTCCATGCTTTCACTGCTGTGGGCCTGGGTTCAATCCCTACTCAGGGAGCCAAGATCCTGCAAGCCGCACAGTGAGGCCAAAAAAAAAAAAAAAGACTTGCATGTATTTTACTACCTCTGCATGTTTTGCAATTTCCTATTTAGAGAGCAGCCAAGTCTACATAGATTGTCAACTGCCTAACCTTATTGGTACATTAACTGTTTTTTTTCCTTTTGGTTCGTTTATATTACTGTGTTTTTACCATGTGTAAGAAATAAGGAACATTTATACATGGTGTTTCTTTTATACTGTTATCATAGGGTTGCCACTAAAGTGCCATTTTTTTAAAAAACCAAGGAATTTTTAAAACAATTTTATTCCAAACAATAATAAAAAGGGCTCATTGTTCTCTTCTTTCCTAGAAACTGGCAACGTTGGTAATCGTCTTCAGGATGACTGGGAAAATCAAAGAATGCTGAAAGGTATAGAACAATACCAGGAATATAATGCATTTGGAAATCCTGTTCCTCAAAGCAAAAGTCATTTCTCTTTCAGGCAAAATCATGATATGTTTGAGTTCTATATAAAAACTTTGAAATCACATTTAAGTTTAGTCAGCCAGGGCCAAAGCTATGAAATTAAGAACTCTACTAAATGTAATGGAGATGGGAAATCATTTCTGCATGGTAAGCCTGAAGAATTTCATTCTTCAGTTCAATGCCCTGTAAGTGCAAAATCCATCAGTACTAAGTCCCAAGTCATTAAGCACCAAGGAACTCACAATGCAGAGAAAGCCCACATATGCAGTGAATGTGGGAAAGCCTTTGTTAAGAAGTCTCAGCTCACTGACCATCAGAGAGTTCATACAGGGGAGAAACCTTATGGATGCAGTATGTGTGCAAAAGTATTCTCCCGAAAGTCCAGGCTCAATGAACATCAGAGAATTCACAAGAGAGAGAAATCCTTTATATGTGGTGATTGTGGAAAAGTCTTCACCATGAAGAGCCGTCTGATCGAACACCAGCGAACTCACACTGGAGAGAAACCTTACATATGCAGTGACTGTGGAAAAGCCTTCCCAGGGAAGCGTAACCTCATTGTACATCAGCGAAATCATACTGGAGAGAAATGCTACATATGTAATGAATGCGGAAAAGGCTTCACTGGGAAGAGCATGCTTACTATACACCAGCGAACTCATACAGGAGAGAAACCCTACATCTGCAGTGAATGTGGGAAAGGCTTTACCACAAAGCACTATGTCATCATACACCAACGAAACCATACAGGAGAGAAACCCTACATATGCAATGAATGTGGGAAAGGTTTCACCATGAAGAGTCGTCTGATTGAACATCAGCGAACTCATACAGGAGAAAAGCCGTATGTGTGCAATGAATGTGGAAAAGGCTTTCCCAGGAAGAATAATCTGATTGTACATCAGAGAAATCATACAGTAGAGAAATCCTACGTATGTGGTGAATGTGGAAAAGGCTTCACCATGAAGAGCATGCTCATCATACATCAACGAACTCACACTGGAGAGAAACCCTACATCTGCAGTGAATGTGGGAAAGGCTTCCCATTGAAGAGTCGGCTTGTTGTGCATCAGCGAACGCATACGGGTGAGAAACCTTATAGATGCAGCGAATGTGGGAAAGGCTTCATCGTGAATAGCGGACTGATGTTACATCAGCGAACTCACACTGGAGAGAAGCCCTATATATGCAATAAATGTGGAAAAGGGTTTGCCTTTAAGAGCAATCTTGTGGTACATCAGCGAACTCATACTGGAGAGAAACCCTTTACATGCAATGAGTGTGGAAAAGGCTTCACGATGAAACGCTATCTCATCATACACCAGCAAATTCATATGGGAGAGAAGTCCTATATATGCAGTGAATGTGGAAAAGGTTTTGTCATGGAAACAGAGCTCATTTTACATCAACAAATTCATACTGGAGAGAAACCTTATGCCTGCAATGAATGTGGCAGAGGCTTCACTGTGAAAAGTCGTCTAGTCGTTCATCAGCGAACTCATACAGGAGAGAAACCTTTTGTATGCAGCGAATGTGGAAAAGCCTTCTCCTCAAAGAGGAATCTCATTGTACATCAGAGAACTCATAATGGAAACAAATCTTAACAAAGCAATGAATATAGTCACACCTACAGGAAGAAAATATGCCTTGTCCAACATCAGAGGGTTTCACGCAGGATAAACTACCTTTATATGTACTGACTGTGGAAAATCCTATTCATAATTGGTATTGGTCTCATTACCCACCAGAAAATTTACACAGGAGACAAATTGTATGTATGCAATTAATGTGAGAAAGCCTTCAAAACAAATTCAGCACCCGTTGTACATCAGAGAACTCATAAAAGGGAGAGACTCTGTGGATTCAGCAATGGGGGGTAACCTTTCTCTCATTTGTCAAGCCTTGTTAATACACACGAGAAACGTATAGGTCAAGGTACATAATCCTTTGCAGTGACTCTGAATTCATTATATATAAGTGAACTTGTTCAGGGTACAAACCATGATAGTTCAGTGAACTCATTAAACATCAGTGTGCTCTACTTGACTGTGGTCAGTGTAGATTAGCCTGTTGCTAGATTTCACCCTTGGAAAACTATGGAATTTTCATAGGAGTAAAATTTAATGAATGCAGAGAATGTGCTAGTGCCTTCAGTGATAAGTTACCTCACACTATATGTCTAAATTAACATGTAGGAAAAAGCTCTGATACATACAATGCAGAAAAGGCTTCAGGAAACATTTCTAGGTAGTTATATGTCTGAAAAGTATATACTAAGATAAATCTTATGAATGGAGAGACTAGGAAAGCCTTCTGTGGGAATAAAAACCCTATCTCATCAGTGATCATAACAGATCACCAGTGAGCTCATTCATAGTAGCAATATGATGATCGTAGAAATAAAACCTCAATAGTTGCCTCATATGCATGCTGGAGAAAAATTTTCAGATGACAATGAACATGGCAGGATTTCGGTGATACATTCTGCCTCATCACTTCTCATGAATTCATACAGAAATAGAATAGTTTATGAACCCACTAAATGTGGAGTAACTTTAGCAAAATATAGAGAACACTGAAGGAAAAAAGCCTCATGAAAATGACGTATATTTGAGTTTTCTCTCAGAAATCTAAACTTATGGTACACCTGATGTCCATTTTGGGACACAATACCTTGAACCATATTATCAATAATTCCATAATTTTAAAGTGGGCTCTTCTGAACACAAGCCCACCTTGTGTTTAGGGTTTTAATGTTATATACATTAAATTTTAATGTTATATACAATGCAGGAGTGTCCTGTGCCCACCTCATATCATTATATGATTCGCTCTTGCATTTCTTAGGCTCTAAATTCATCTCTTTCAGTCTGTGTATTTCAAAAGGAAAAGGAATATATTCATATATGTAATTCAACATGTTTGGATGTATTTATCCAAGTTTATAAGTAGCATTAAGTAGTTTACAAAAACACCTCAAAATGATTTTTCTAAAATTTGTTTTGAAATAGTTTTAGACTTACAAGAAATTGCAAAATATACAAAGTTCCAGAATACCCTTACTCAGCTTCTTCAGTGATATTATCTTACATAACCATAATACATCATCAAGACCAATAAAATGACATTGGTACAATACTGTTAAGTAAACTATAGACCTTATTTGGATTTCAATAGTTTTTGCATGCACTAATTTTTATGAGTTTTGTTTTGTTTTGTTTTGTTTTTTGATATATAGAGTTCTAAGAAATTTTATCTCATATATAGATTTCTGTAAACACCACCACAATTGGGATGTGGCATTGTGCCAACACAACATCCTCCTGCTACACTCTCCCCCAACCCTGACCCATGCTGACCACTGATCACACTCCATCACTCCAACTTTGCTATTTTAAGAATGCTATTAAAGTGGAATCATACAGTGTGTATCCTTTGAGATAGGCTTTATTTCCCTCAGCAAATTGTCCTTAAGATCCATCCAATTTGTTGGGTGTATAAATAGTTTTACTTTTTGTTACTGACTAGAAATCTTTTGTATGGGTGTACCATGGGTTTGTTTATCTGTTCGCTGTTGACGGATGTCTGGGTTGTTTCCGGTGTTTCACTGTTTTGAATAAAAATCTATGAACATCTGTGTACCCAATTTTATGTGAACATAAGAATTTGTTTCTTTGGGATAAATACCCGGGAGTCATATGTATATGTTACGCTTGTGTTTAACTTTGTAAGAACCTGCCAACTTTTCCAGAGTGGCTGTACTAATTTACATTCCCACCAGCAGTGTATGAATGCTCTGGCTGTTTCATGTCTTTTCTAGCACTTGGCACTGTCATATTTGATTCCAGCCATCCTATCAGGGGTTTGGTAGTATATAATGATGGGCTTACTTTACAATTCCCTAACAGCAAATGATATTCGACACTTATATACAAATTGAGGACCATAGCAGGTAAACTTGTCATGTTTGCTTTCAACCATCCAACATAATTTTTAAAACTCAAAAGGAGAATAGCCTATTATATTTGATGATATATTCACCCTTTCCATTCCTTTTTCTTCATTCCTGATGTCATATGTTTCATATGTTTCCTTCTGTTATTTCTTTTTTGTCAGAGTCTCCTTTATCAATTCTTTTTGAGAAGGTCTACTGGCAACAAATTCTTAGTTTTCCTAGCAGTAGGGCTCTTATTCTCTTGTCTTTATCCAGAGTAATTTCTTTGATATAATAAGCATATTTAGTTCAGTTTACAAATGGTGAGTCCTGCTTTTGGGGAGGGGGGAGAAAAAGGACATCTGCCAGACAGTACTGTGGCAGTATTCAATCTATGTTGAATACTATATCAATTCTATGTTGAGTAATTCATTCCTTTAAAAATATTTTTTGAGCATCTAGACTATGCCAGGCACTGTTTTTGTCACTGGAGACACATCAGTGAGCAAAACAGGCAAAGCCATGGCCTTCATGGAACATACAGTCTAGTGAAAGTGACTGAGTAAAATAAATACACATCAGAATTTCAGTTCTGTTAAATGCTGTGGAGAAATATTAAGCCTAGTATATAGGCTGTAATGGAGGAGCTATTTTAGAAAGGGTTTCCAAGGAAGGCTATTCTGCACAAATGTAATTTGAAACAATACCTAAGTGTACTGAGGGGAGCCAGCCAGCATAATATTTATGAGCCAAGAACACTCCAGACCTGTTTCCAAGTGTTTTCTCTGGGCTTCCTGCCTCACACCACGACCTAAGCTAGAACCTGTGGAACTGGGACCCAGGGCTCTGGGTTTATAAAGTGAGCTTTCTGATCTATATTTATTTATTTACTTGATCTATGTTTAAATTTGAACATCTCTGCCCTAATTCCTGGGTTAGTGCTCCCACCCCCACCCCACACTGTCACAGGATGGATTCTGGGCAGATATTCTACAGCAAAGAATTAGACATGAGGGCCCCAGCAACCAGGCCCTCAGATGCTAGTATCTTGTCCTTCTGTGAACCTACACATGCTGCCATGGCAAGGTCAGAGCAGCTCATTCCTGAAACTGATCAGTCAGGATCCCAGAATGGGCTGCCCAGGCTGCCCTGAGTTTTCTGGACCACATGTGTAACTCTACTTTCAGAGCTTGACATATCAGGTGAATGCGGCTAAAATTTAATCCCTGAAGGGAATGTAATATTATTAAGAAATTATGAAAACAATTCTTAATGTATAGAAATTAGAAAACATATATAAACAATACAGAAATTTTAAATCACCCATATTGTACCTAAGAGCCAAATACTGTTAACAATATATTCTCCAAATTTCAAATGCATGTAAGTATATTTTTACAAAAGAAAAATGAGACTAGTCTCTTTATAGTTACTATATTATGAACATCTACATCATTCAGTATTCTTCTAAAACTTTTCTAAAATCGATATTTTTATAATACTAAAGTAATACATAATTATTATACAAAGATATGTTAACAATGGAGAATTGCAAAAATTGGGAATGTGAAAACTTCTGATATGCTCTACCCATAAGTAAAAACCCTAAAGTAATCCAAGCTAAATATTTTATTTAACTAATCGCAATTTTCAAAAAGACAAACACTTATGGTTTGTTCCCATAAGAGGATCATAATATATGTACTATCCTGCAGATGCGTCTTATCCTCTGAAGAATATTTACCTTTCCTTATTTATACTGACAATCTTTCATTGTTATATACTGTTATGTTGAGTGGATGTTCCATAATTTACCAAAGTATTCATATATCATTGTACATTTAGGTTTTTCTTTTTTATTACAAAAGCCTCTGGTTAATATTAAGAAAACTTTCACCAAATAAATGGGTGGAATACAATTGCTGGGTCAAAGAGAATGAAAAATTTAAATTGGATCCAGGTTGCCTTCTAATAGTCCTCTTTAACTTAAATCCTCTACAATGAAACCTCCCACACCTGCATAAAAACAACATTTTAAAGTGTGCTCTTTTTTTTAAATTTGTGAGCTATGCCAAGTATGATAATTGATTACCTCATAATTCTATATTCTCAAATGTCCCACTGTCACCATTTATTTTTGGAAGGAAAAATGTAGTTCACTCATTTGCACCTTCACTTCATCCCCTTACCCACTAGAGGTTGCTATGTATCGATCCCACGCAGGTATCAGCATTTTTATCGAACTCTGCCTTATTGGCTACGCCTATACAAAGGCTGTCTTAATTTCTTCTAAACTACAAAGGCCTTACCCACTCCACACACAACCGCTCTCTCCACAAACCTAAGATATTAAGTGACGACTGCTTTTGTCAATTCCGTGGCCCCCGCCTCTCCAGCGATGTCTCGACTTCTACCTTTTTTTTTTTTTTTTTTTGCGGTACGCGGGCCCCTCACTGTTTTCGCCTCTCCCGTTGCGGGGCACAGGGTCCGGACGCGCAGGCTCAGCGGCCATGGCTCACGGGCCCAGCCGCTCCGCGGCAAGTGGGATCTTCCCGGACCGGGGCATGAACCCGTGTCCCCTGCATCGGCAAGCGGACTCTCAACCACTGCGACAGCAGGGAAGCCCCAACTTCTACCTTTTTTAATCTTCCCAAGCAACCGCGGGTCTAAGCCCTTTTCGGTCATAGGGACACCTGCCTTCTTCTAAGATGGCCGCGCCCATGGCGCTCCAGAGTAACGAATCAGCTCTAAAGTGCATGAAGGGCGCCGCCATCTTTCTTTGTTCCTCAGCCAGCTGAACGCGCCATGTTGGCCTTGGATAGGCATCGGTCTCTGAAATCTTATGCAGTTAGCACAGCATTGTTGACCATCCCTCGCAACCGGCAGGTATTGATAAAAGCATTGAGGGGGCCAGGAATGATTTTGATGTCTTCCTACAGCCTTTGTGGCCCCCGCCCCTCGGAAATGCCGAGGTGGACGGGGCCATGTTACGTCATAGAGCGGAGCGCGCGGCCGGAATTCGGAAATCCCGCAGCGCTCCAAGGTCCTCGCCAGATTGCCTGGTCCTAGCCGGTCTGCGTCCCTAGGGACCGCTCAGGAGGGCATCCGAATAGCAGGTGGGCTCAACCTTTTGTCGCTGCCAGTGGTGTCTGGAGGGGTTTGGGATCAGGTGAGTCGGGTTGTGGGCTTGGATTCACGGCCTCTTGGGACTGTGAAACGTGAGCGCGTGTGAAGGACCTTAGTTGGGATTTTATTTAGAATCGTTCCCAGAGACGTCTGGACGTTAGTGATGGGGCTCTTGGCAGTCAGTGATTAAGAGTCTGAAGAAATCATCGACCGAAAGTCCGACTCTGTCAGAGTTTGGAGTCCACTTGGATCACTCTGCTTGTGGGACTCAGGGGTTGAGAGCTGTGGTGGAAAGTTTGTATCGGTGAACGCGGTGTCTCGTCCGGGTTCGCGATTTAACCTGGGACTCAGTCTTAGAGAGGCCCGGGTTAGGGAGATGTCCCTGTTGGTTTCTTGGGCATGTTTGGAGTTTAGACTGATATTTAATATAGGACTCAGTCATAGAGACGCCTGGTGGGGGCTCTCAGTATTTGAGGACGTTCAGGGTCAAACCTTGAACGCCAGAAACAGACATGAAGGCTGCATTTCCCCAGTTAATCCAAGCACAGTTCACTCCTTCTAGTCTGTCCTCACGGACCTTACTAACAACTTTGTCTCCCCCCATCACCACTCTTCTCGCTGTCCTCACAAAATTCAATATGGTTCGGAGTGATCTAGTGCTAAGTTTACTATTTTTAATGAAATTTAATGTAGTTTTCGTTCTTCTTATCTCCAAGTTTACTATACTTCTTTTGGATATTTGCATTTAGGGTCATTCTTACTCAAATAAAAGCATTTCCTTTACCCTATATTATGTTCCGCAGTGAGAACTTTTTTTTTAATGCTAGGGTTTTTTTTACATTTTGGATAATCGGCATAAACATAAGGACAGTTAATTGTATCACTTAATTTCTCCGATCGCAACATATTTGCATTTGAGATATTTATACTTTTTAAAAATAGTTTCAGGGACTTCCCTAGTGGCGCAGTGGTTAAGAATCCGCCTGCCAACGCAGGGAACATGGGTTCAAGCCCTGGTCTGGGAAGATCCCATTATGCCGCGGAGAAACTAACCCCCTGCGCCACAACTACTGAGCCTGTGCTCTAGAGCCAGAGAGCTGCAACTACTGAGCCTGCGTGCCACAACTACTGAAGCCCTGGTGCCTAGAGCCCGTACTCTGCAACAAGAGAACCATTGCAATGAGAAGCCCTTGCACCACACCCCGCTCGCTGCAACGAGAGAGAGCCAGCGCTGCAATGAAAACCCAATACAGCCAAAAATTAATTAATTAATTAATTTAAAAAAATTGTTTCAATAGTATCAACACAGGTTGGTGCACCAGTGGTATGGTGTCTGGAATCAAATGTATTCATTAATGTAAGTAGTATTGACATACAGTGCGGCGAGCCGTTTCTGACCGGCAGAATAACGAGCCGCCACACGCAAGATTCTTCTCGTATCACACTTTATTGGAGCACAACTTGGTTGAAGAAAGATGGAAGGAAGACCCCGCAATCCTATAGCAGTCTGCTTATATAGGGATTAAGAACATGTGTCGCTCTGTGATTGGCTTTCGCCGATGGTGCGATTCGTGAGCCAGCATCGGATAGGTCGCTACTTTAAAACCTCATTAGTATACTTAGCGCAAGCGCAGTGGCCACAGGAAGGATGACTCAGCTTATTTCAGCTTCCTGCCGCGTAGCAGTTAGCTGACCGCGCCCTACAATACAGTATTTAAAAGTATTCAGTTATAATTTCAGTAACACATTTTGACTTTCTGATTACTTTCTGATTCTACCACTCCACTTAAAAATTTATGGTACGTTTTTTGTTTTGTCCTAGAGATTTCTGGCTATCTTTATTTCTTGGTAAACTCTTTTCCTTGACCTTTTTTTTGCAATTTCAGTTGGTGGGGTTTTTTGTTTTGTTTTTTCATACTGTAGAAAAGGAAATCTTTTTATTTATTTATTTATTTATGGCTGTGTTGGATCTTCGTTGCTGCACGTGGGCTTTCTCTAGTTGTGGCGGGTGGGGTCCACTCTTCATTGAGGTGCGCCGGCTTCTCATTGTGGTGGCTTCTCCTGTTGTAGAGCACGGGCTCTAGGCGCGTGGGCTTCAGTAGTTGTGGCTCGCAGGCTTAGTTGCTCCTTGACATGTGGGATCTTCCCGGACCAGGGCTCGAACCCATGTCCCCTGCATTGGCAGGCTGACCCCCAATCACTGCGCCACCAGGGAGGTCCAGAAAAGGAAGTCTTTTTTGTTGTATTTTTATTTACTATAAAATTCACCAAGTAATTTTAACTGAGTTTCTAGGGTTGTGCAACCGTCAGCGCAATCCAACTTTAAAACATTTCCATCACCCCAGAAAGTTGTCTTGTTCCTCTGTGCGCTCAGTTTCCACCCCTACCCGGAGCCACACACAACCACTGATCATCTTCCTGCCTCTATTGATTTGCAATTTCTGGACATTTCATAGAAACAGAATCATAAAATACGTAGTCTTCTTGAGCTGTCTTTTTTTCATTTAACATAATGTATTTGAGGTCTATATATATTATAAGTATCAGTAAGTTTTCCTTTTTTTCCCCCAAGTGATCTATTGAGACAAAATTGATAGACAATAAGCTGCACATATTTAAATTGTACAGATTAGTAAGTTTGACATACATACTCATGAAACTATCACCACAATGAAGATAGTGAACATATCCATCACCTAAGAAGTTTCTTTGTGTCCCTTTTTAATCCATCCTTCTTATATTCCCCACACCTCCCCAAGCAACCACAAATCTTTTTTTCATTACTATAGGTTAGTTTATAGTTTTTAAAAGTTTTATGTGAATGGAATCATACAGTGTACACTCATTTTTATTCTGACTTGTTTCACTCAACATTAATATTTTGAGATTCATCCTTCTGTGTATCCATAGTTTCTTTTTATTGCTTTGTATTCCATTGTAGGAACATTAGTTCATTCTATAGAGTTTATTAATTCACCTTTTTAAAAAAATCATTTATTTATTTATTTGGCTGCGCCGGGTCTTAGTTGTGGCACGCGGTATCTTTGTTGCCGTATGCGGGATCTTCGTTGCAGCATACGAGGTATTTAGTTGTGGCATGTGGGATCTAGTTCCCCAACCAGGGATCAGACCCAGGCCTCCTGCAATGGGAGTGCAGAATCTCAACCACTGGACCACCAGGGAAGTCTCTAATTCACCTCTTGGTGGGTAGTTGTGTTTCCAGTTTTTAGCTCTTACGAATAAAGCTTCTGTGAACATTCATGTTCCAGTTACATGTGTTTTTCTTTCTCCTGTGTAAATCACCAGTATTTGAATGGCTAAATCATGTGGTAGGTGTATGTTTAACTTTTAAAGAAACTGCTAAACTGTTCCCCAAAGTGGTTGTACTTTATATCTAGGAGAAGCAGATGGGTGGCTGTTGGGTGGCTCCACATTTTGTATCGTCTTTCTTTTTTTTTAAATTAATTAATTAATTAATTAATTTATTTATGGCTGTGTTGTGTCTTCATTGCTACTCGCGGGCTTTCTCTAGTTGTGAGTGGGGGTCACTCTTCACTGCGGTGCGTGGGCTTCTCATTGCGGTGGCTTCTCTTGTTGCAGAGCATGGGCTCTAGGCCCACGGGTGTCAGTAGTTGTGGCACATGGGCTTAGTTGCTCAGCAGCATGTGGGATCTTCCTGGACCAGGGCTCGAACACATGTCCCCAGCATTGGCAGGCGGATTCTTAACCACTGTGACACCAGGGAAGCCCTCGTCTTTCTTTTTTTTTTTTTTTTTTGTGGTACACGGGCCTCTCACTGTTGTGGCCTCTCCCGTTGAGGAGCACAGGCTCCGGACGCGCAGGCCCAGTGGCCATGGCTCACGGGTCCAGCCGCTCCGCGGCATGTGGGATCTTCCCGGACCTGGGCATGAACCTGTGTCCCCTGCATCGGCAGGCGGACTCTCAACCACTGCGCCTCCAGGGAAGCCCCTCGTCTTTCTTTTTTTTTTTTTCTTTTTTTTGTCTTTCTTTTTAATTGTAGGCATTCTAATAGGTATTCTAATAGCAGTATCTTGCGGTTTTAATTTGTATTTACCTAATGATGATTAATGATATTGAGCATCTTTTCACGTGCTTAGTTGCCATCCATATATCTTCCTTGGTGAAGTATCTGTTCAAGTCTTTTGCAGTTTTCATGTTGATTTTTGAGAATTCATTTTATGTTCTAGCTACAAATCCTTCCTTTACCAGTTACATGCTTTACAAAGATTTTACAAAGATTTTCTCCTTTACAAAGTTACATGCTTTACAAAGATTTTCCTTTACCAGTTACATGCTTTACAAAGATTTTCTCCCAGTCTTTGACTTGCCTTTCAACATTCTCTTAACAATATGTTTTGAAGAGCAGAAGGATTTAGTTTTTATGAAGTCCAGTGTATGAACTTTTTAAAAAAAAATAATCCTTTTGGTGTTGTACCTAAGAATCTTTGTCTAACTACAAGATCAGAGGATTTTTGCCAATTTTTTCTTCTAGAAGTTTCAGATTTTTTCTTTTTAGGTTTTTCATTTAGGTTTATTATCCATCTTGAATTATGTATATGGTGCAATGTGTGGATCCAAGTTCTTGTTTTAATTCTTTTTTCTTTTGATATTCATATCTACTTGTTCCGGCAACATTTGTTGAAAAGGCTTTCTTTTCTCCACTTTATTGCCTTTGCGCCTTTGTAAAATGTCAGTTGGCTATATGTATATATATGTGGGTCTTAATCTTATTCTGGACTCTATTCTGTTCCATTCATTTGTTTATGTTGACATGAATACCACCCTGTCTTGACTACTGTAGCTTGATATAAATTCTTGGAATCAGGTAGTGTCAACCCACCAACTTTGTTCTTTTCCACAGTTGTTTTGGCTATTCTAGACCTTTTGCATTGCTATCTGAATTTAAGGATCAGGTTGTCAAGTCGCTACAGAAAAACTTTCCTGGGATTATGAGTGAGATTTTATGACTCTATAGACTAATTGTGGAGACTGGTCTGTTTGGTTTGTTTCAGAAAATAATTCTTTTTCTAACAAGCTACATCTCTCCATTTATTAAAGTCTTTACAGATTTCTCAGTGATATAGTTTTCACAATGTCTTTTACATTTTTTTGTAATTTTTCCCATAAGTATTTCACATTTTTAAAATTGTATTATAGATAGTATTATATTTTTTAAAACTAAATGACCTCATAGAATGAATTGGGAAATATTCTCTTCTCTTCAATTCTATTCCTGAATGATCCATTGGATGTATATAGTGAATTTTGTTTGTCAAATCCTAGTTTGAGACTTTGATGAATAATGTTGCCACATATATTCAGGTGCAAATTGGACATGTTTTCATTTCTGTTTGTTAAATTCCTCTGAGTGGAATGGCTGTTTCCTAAGATAAGTGTGTGTTTTACAAAGTTTCAAAAGTGTGTGTACCAGTTTACTATTATTGTATGAGAGTTCCAGTTTCTCCACATTCTCATCAACATTTGGAATTATTAGTTTTTTTAATTATATCTAGTTGCCGTATACTAGAATTTCACCATCATCTTAATTTCCCTAATGACAAATAATGTTGATCATCTTTTCATGTGTTTATAGATATTCAAGTCTTTTCCCATTTTCTAAATGGGTTCTTTGTCTTCGTAACAAATTGAGCTTTTTGAGTTCTTTATATATTCTGCATAGAAGTACTTTATCAGATATATGATTTGCAAATTTTTCTCCCGATTTGTAGCTTACCTTTTCCTTTAGCTTTATAGTGTTTTTTGATGTGCAAAATGTAATACAAGTCCAGTTTTCTTCTTTTATGGTTTGCTGGTCTGGTGACATGTCTTCTCTGCCTAACCCAAGGTCATGAGAAATGTCTTATATGTTTTCTGAAAGATAATGTGTGCATGTATAGATATAGATAGATAAGGATATGACTTTTTTTTTTTAGGAGCAGTTTTAGATTCACAGCAACGCTGAGTGGGAACTGCATAGAGATACCATATACCCCTGTTCCCTGACATGTGTAACCTTTCCCCACTGTCAACATCCTGCACCAGAGTGCTGAATTTGTTACAGTCAATTTACATATTGACACATTATTAACCAAAGTGAATAATTTGCATGAGGGTTCACTCTTGTGTTGTATGTTCTTTGGGTCTTGACAAATGAAAAATGACATATATCCACCATTTAGTATCATAGAGAACAGTTGCACTGCTCTAAAAATCCTCTGGATTCTGCCTATTCATCTTGCCCTCCCTCCAACTCCTGGCAACCACGGATCCTTTTACTGTCTCCTTAGCTTTGCCTTTTTCAGAATGTCATATAGTTGGAATTTTATAGTATATAGTCTTCCTAGATGGGCTTCTTTCACTTAATAATATGCATTTTAGGTTCCTCCTTGTCTTTTCATAGTTTGATAGCTCATTTCTTTTTTTTTTTTACATCTTTATTGGAGTATAATTGCTTTACAATGGTGTGTTAGTTTCTGCATTATAACAAAGTGAATCAGTTACACATATACATATGTTCCCATATCTCTTCCCTCTTGCGTTTCCCTCCCTCCCACCCTCCCTATCCCACCCCTCCAGGCAGTCACAAAGCACCGATCTGATCTCCCTGTGCTATGCGGCTGCTTCCCACTAGCTATCTACCTTACGTTTGGTAGTGTATATATATCCATGCCTCTCTGTCGCTTTGTCACAGCTTACCCTTCCCCCTCCCCATATCCTCAAGTCCATTCTCTAGTAGGTCTGTGTCTTTATTCCCTTTCTTACCCCTAGGTTCTTCATGACTTTTTTTTTTTTTTTTTTCAGTACGCAGGCCTTTCACTGCTGTGACCTCTCCCGTTGCGGAGCACAGGCTCCGGACGCGCAGGCTCAGCGGCCATGGCTCACGGGCCCAGCCGCTCCGCGGCATGTGGGATCTTCCCAGACCGGGGCACGAACCCGTGTCCCCTGCATCGGCAGGCGGACTCTCAACCACTGTGCCACCAGGGAAGCCCATGACATTTTTTTTTTCTTAAATTCCATATATATGTGTTAGCATACGGTATTTGTCTTTCTCTTTCTGACTGACTTCACTCTGTATGACAGACTCTAGGTCTATCCACCTCATTACAAATAGCTCAATTTCGTTTCTTTTTATGGCTGAGTAATATTCCATTGTATATATGCGCCACATCTTTATCCATTCATCTGATGATGGACACTTAGGTTGCTTCCATGTCCTGGCTATTGTAAATAGAGCTGCAATGAACATTTTGGTACATGACTCTTTTTGAATTATGGTTTTCTCAGGGTATATGCCCAGTAGTGGGATTGCTGGGTCATATGGTAGCTCTATTTGTAGTTTTTTAAGGAACCTCCATACTCTCCACAGTGGCTATATCAATTTACATTCCCACCAACAGTGCAAGAGGATTCCCTTTTCTCCACACCCTCTCCAGCATTTATTGTTTCTAGATTTTTTGATGATGGCCATTCTGACTGGTGTGAGATGATATCTCATTGTAGTTTTGATTTGCATTTCTCTAATGATTAATGATGTTGAGCATTCTTTCATGTGTTTGTTAGCAGTCTGCATATCTTCTTTGGAGAAATGTCTATTTAGGTCTTCTGCCCAATTTTGGATTGGGTTGTTTGTTTTTTTGTTATTGAGCTGCATGGGCTGCTTATAAATTTTGGAGATTAATCCTTTGTCAGTTGCTTCATTTTCAAATATTTTCTCCCATTCTGAGGGTTGTCTTTTGGTCTTCTTTATGGTTTCCTTTGCTGTGCAAAAGTTTTGAAGTTTCATTAGGTCCCATTTGTTTATTTTTGTTTTTATTTCGCTTTCTGTAGGAGGTGTGTCTAAAAGGATCTTGCTGTGATTTATGTCATAGAGTGTTCTGCCTATGTTTTCCTCTAAGAGTTTAATAGTTTCTGCCCTTACATTTAGGTCTTTAATCCATTTTGAGCTTATTTTTGTGTATGGTGTTAGGGAGTGATCTAATCTCATAATTTTACATGTAGCTGTCCAGTTTTCCCAGCACCACTTATTGAAGAGGCTGTCCTTTCTCCACTGTACATTCATGCCTCCTTTATCAAAGATAAGGTGACAGTATGTACATGGATTTATCTCTGGGCTTTCTATCCTGTTCCATTGATCTATATTTCTGTTTCTGTGCCAGTACCATACTGTCTTGATTACTGTAGCTTTGTAGTATAGTCTGAAGTCAGGAAGCCTGATTCCTCCAGCTCCGTTTTTCATTCTCAAGATTGCTTTGGCTATTCGTGGTCTTTTGTGTTTCCATACAAATTGTGAAATTTTTTGTTCTAGTTCTGTGAAAAATGCCAGTGGTAGTTTGATAGGGATTGCATTGAATCTGTAGATTGCTTTGGGTAGTTGAATCATTTTCACAATGTTGATTCTTCCAATCCAAGAACATGGTATATCTCTCCATCTATTTGTATCATCTTTAATTTCTTTCATCAGTGTTTTATAATTTTTGGCATACAGGTCTTTTTTCTCCCTAGGTAGGTTTACTCCTAGATATTTTATTTTTTTTGTTGCGGTGGTAAATGGGAGTGTTTTCTTGATTTCACTTTCAGATTTTTCATCATTAGTGTATAGGAATGCCAGAGATTTCTGTGCTTTAATTTTGTATCCTGCTACTTTACCAAATTCATTGATTAGCTCTAGTAGTTTTCTGGTAGCATCTTTAGGATTCTCTATGTATAGTATCCTGTCATCTGCAAACAGTGACAGATTTACTTCTTGTTTTCTGATTTGGATTCCTTTTATTTCCTTTTCTTCTCTGATTGCTGTGGGTAAAACTTCCAAAACTATGTTGAATAAGAGTGGTGAGAGTGGGCAACCTTGTCTTGTTCCTGATCTTAGTGGAAATACTTTCAGTTTTTCACCATTCAGGACAATGTTGGCTGTGGGTTTGTCATATATGGCCTTAATTATGTTGAGGAAAGTTCCCTCTATGCCTACTTTCTGCAGCGTTTTTATCATAAATGGGTGTTGAATTTTGTCGAAAGCTTTCTCTGCATCTGTTGAGATGATCATATGGTTTCTCTCCTTCAACTTGTTAATATGGTGTAGCACGTTGATTGATTTGCATATATTGAAGAATCCTTGCATTCCTGGAATAAACCCCACTTGGTCATGGTGTATGATCCTTTTCATGTGCTGTTGGATTCTATTTGCTAGTATTTTATTGAGGATTTTTGCATCTATGTTCATCAGTGATATTGGCCTGTAGTTTTCTTTCTTTGTGACATCCTTGTCTGGTTTTGGTATCAGTGTGATGGTGGCCTCATAGAATGAGTTTGGGAGTGTTCATCCCTCTGCTATATTTTGGAAGAGTTTGAGAAGGATAGGTGTTAGCTCTTCTCTAAGTGTTTGATAGAATTCGCCTGTGAAGCCATCTGGTCCTGGGCTTTTGTTTGTTGCAAGATTTTAAATCACAGTTTCAATTTCATTGCTTGTGATTGGTCTGTTCATATTTTCTATTTCTTCCTGATTCAGTTTTGGCAGGTTGTGCATTTCTAAGAATTTGTCCATTTCTTCCAGGTTGTCCATTTTATTGGCACAGTGTTGCTTGTAGTAATCTCTCATGATCTTTTGTATTTCTGCAGTGTCAGTTGTTACTTCTTCTTTTTCATTTATAATTCTATTGATTTGAGTCTTCTCCCTTTTTTTCTTGATGAGTCTGGCTAATGGTTTATCAATTTTGTTTATCTTCTCAAAGAACCAGCTTTTAGTTTTATTGATCTTTGCTATCGTTTCCTTCATTTCTTTTTCATTTATTTCTGATCTGAGCTCATTTCTTTTTAGTGCTGAATAGTATTCATTCATTATCTGGATAGATGGAGCTGCTATAAATACCTGTGATCAGGTTTCTGTATGGACATAAATTTTCAACTGACTTTGGTCAATAGCAAGGAATGTGATTTTGGATCATGTGTGAAGAGTATATATAGTTTTTGGTGGGGATTTTTTTGGCTGTGTTGGGTCTTCATTGCTGCACGCGGGCTTTCTCTAGTTGCAGCAAATGGGGGCTACTCTTCATTGTGGTGCACAGGCTTCTCATTGCATTGGCTTCTCTTGTTGCAATACACAGGCCCTAGAATGCACAGGCTTCAGTAGTTGTGGTGCATGAGCTCAGTAGTTTTGGCTAGTGGGCTCTAGAGCACAGGCTCAGTAGTTGTGGCTCACGAGATTAGTTGCTCCATGGCATGAGGGATCTTCCCAGACCAGGGACCGAACCTGTGTCTGCTGCATTGACAGGTGGATTCTTAACTGCTCTGCCATGAGGGAAGTCCCAAGAGTATATATAGTTTTTTAAGAAACTGCCAAACTGTCTTCCAGAGTAGCTGTACCATTTTGCCTTCCCATCAGCAATAAATTAGAATTCCTGTTGCTTCATATCCTCTTCAGCGTTTGGTGTAGTCATTGTTTTGAATTTTGGTTATTCTAATAGGTGGGTGATGGTATCTCATTGTTTTTTTAATTTGTTATTTCCTAATTACATATGATGTAATTTCCTAATTACACATCTTTTCATTTGCTTATTTGCTATCTGTATATCTTCTTTGGTAAGGTGTCAGTTCAGGTCTTGCCCATTTTTCAGTTGGGTTGTGTTTCCTTATTGTTGAGTTTTTAAGAGTTCTTTGTATATTTTGGATAACAGTCCTTTATCAGATATGTCTTTTGCAATTATTTTCTCCCAGCCTGTGCCTTGTCTTCTCAATTTCTTGAGGTAGTTTATATTTTTAGCTATTACATTTATTATCCATTTTAATTTAATTGGAAATGGATATTCAGTTGTTCCAGTATATTTGTTGGAAAGACCATCTGTTTCCTCATTGCTTTGTCTTGCACCTTTGTTGAAAATCAGCTGACCATACTTGCATTTATTTCTCAATTCTCAATTCTGTTGCACTGACTTATGTATCTATCATTATGTCAATACAGTACCTATTTTATTACTATGGGTTTAAAATAAACTTTGAAATAGATTAGTATAAGCACTCACCAACTTTATAATTCTATTTTACAATTGGTCTAGCTATTCTACATTCTTTATCTTTTAATGCAAATTTTAGTATCAGCTTCTCCATATTTATAAAATTCCTGGTGTACCTTTGACAGTGATTGCACTGAATCTGGGGAGAATTGCCATCACCATATTGAATCTTCCAATCTACAGGCTTGGAGTGTCTCTCCATTTATTTATATCTCTTTAAATTTGTCTCAGAAGTGTTTTATAGTTTTCAATATACAAGTCTTGCATTAGTTTTAATTTATTCTTAAGTATTTTTTTTCTTTTTGATGCTATTGTGTGTGGAATTGCTTCCTTAATTTCCTTATTGGCTGGATCATTGCTAGTATAGAGATATGCAATTTTCTTTAATATATTGTTACTGTATCCTGTAACCTTGCTAAACCTATTTACTAGTTCTAATACTTTTTTTGCATGTATTTCTTAGGATTTTCTATATACAAAATCATATTGTCCATGAATAAGAACAGTTGCACTCTGTATTTCCAATACAGATACCTTTAAGTTTTTAAAATGTATTTATTTGTTTATTACCTATTGAACTGGCTGGAACCTTTAGTATAGTAATGGATAAAATGGGTTAAGGCAGCTATCCTTGCATTGTTCTCAATTCTAGGAGAAAAACATTCAGAATTTTATCATTAAGTATGATGTTGGTTTTGGTTTTTCATAGCTGCCCTTTATTAGTTTGAGTAACTTCTTTTCTGTTTCTAGTTTTTTGAAAGTTTTAATCATGAGTGGGTATTAAATGTGGTCACATATCTTTTCTGTATCCTTTGGGAAGAACATGTGGGTTTTGTCCTTTATTGTATTAATTTGGAGTAGTACATTACTTTATCTTCCCATGATAAACCAACCTGGCATTCCTGGGATAAATCCCCCTTAGCTGTTGTCTATAATCCTTTTTATATTATGCTGCATGTGTTTTGCTAATACATTGTTAACAATTTTTCACCTATATTCATGAAGAAGATTGCTCTATAGATTTTTTTTTTTTCTGTGATGTCTTTGTCTTGCTTTGGTATCTTAGTAATCCTGGCTTTATACAGTGAAGCCAGTTGAGAGTAGGCTTTTTTTGTGTGTGATGATTTTTAATTACTAATTCAATTTCTTTACTTGTTACATAGGTATTAAAAATTTTTTTAAAATCTTATTTCATTTTTGTTTCTTCCTAGGCATTTGTCCACTTCATCTAAGCCATATATACATACATACACACACACACACACACACACACACACACACACACACACCATTTTATACAATTTTTAAAGGTTACACTCCATTAACAGTTATTACAAAATATTGACCATATTCCCCATGCCGCATACCTTGTAACCTACCTTTATTTTGAATTTATTGACAGTTTTATACCCTAGTATATGGTCTTTCCTGGGGAATGTTCCATGTACTTTTGAAAAAATATATATTTTGTTGCTGTTGAGTGTAGTGTTAAATAAATGTCACTTAAGTTGATTGATTATATTGTTCAAGTCTGCTATATCCTTGCTGGTTTTGTTTTTGTTTTATCATTATTGCCAACCAGGGAGAGCTCACCTAACTCTTAGTGTCCAGCGTTTTTACTGGGGCTCAGTGAACATAGACATGATTGGCTGAACTTAGTCTCCAGCCCCTCTAGAGGTCAAGCTGATACCATGTGGTCCAAGGGCCCTCACCATAAATTACATCATTAGCATAGACTATCTTGTATGGCCCAAGCCTCCCAGGTAAGCAAAGCCGTTCTTATCGGGTGGGGCATTCCAAGGGCTTATATGTTCCCTCTCAGGAACTGAGGGCAAAGCCAAACCTCTGTTGGGCAAGGTTAATCTTTTCATATACAAAGAGAAATAGACAATCTTAATGATTTGCTTAGTACGGTGGTCTTCAAAGTGAGGTATGGGGACTTCCCTGGCTGTCCAGTGGTTGGAACTTCACCTTCCAATGACGGGGGTGCGGGTTTGATCCCTGGTTGGGGAGCTAGGATCCCACATGCCTCGTGGCCAAAAAACCAAAACATAAAAATGGAAGCAGGGGTTTCCCCGGTGGTGCAGTGTTTAAGAATCTGCCTGCCAACGCAGGGGACAAGGGTTCGATCCCTGGTCTGGGAAGATCCTACATGCTGTGGAGCAACTAAGCCCGTGTGCCACAACCAGTGACCCTATGCTCTAGAGCCCGCGAGCCACAACTACTGAAACCCACACTCCCAGAGCCCGTGCTCCGCAACAAGAGGAGCCACCGCAATGAGAAGCCCGCACACTGCAAGGAAGAGTAGCCCCTGCTCGCCGCAACTAGAGAAAGCCCTGGCACAGCAACAAAGGCCCAACACAGATAAAAATTAATAAATAAATAAATTTAGTTAAAAAAAGAAGAAACAATATTGTAAAAAATTCAATAAAGACTTTAAAGAAAATGGTCCACATTATAAAAAACTTTATTAAATATAATACTTAAAGAAAAAAAACTGCGGTGTGTGTACCTACTGAGCATATACTTTTGAATTGGTACCTGGGCACACATACGTTTTAAAGGCACAATGTCCAGATCCTTGGAAACTTCCATGTGGCCTATTCTGTAAACTTGATCTGCTTGAGCTTTCACCCGTGGCATCATGTTCTGCTTTCCCTCCTTCCCTTTAATAGTCATGCCATTTCCTCTTTCCCTCCTTCCCTTTAATAGTCATGCCATTTCCTCTTCACAAAAGAAAGGCATACATTTCACACATTCAAAACCTTGTTTTATTGCCCCAGAGTATGAACACCTCTGGGGCACCAAATAAAGGAACAGTTGGAAATATTGGGGTCCCTTATTTAAGGATAAGTGACAACATCTGAGTCCAGAGGGAATGTACACTCAAAGTCAATTTGCTCTTCAGCACACAGGTCCTGGCTCCCCAGGAGAAAGAGTGATCAAGTGAAGGAATGAGGGGAGAAAGAGGAGATTCTTGGAGTTGGATATCATCATTTCTGAGGACATCTTTAACTGGACACCAAGAATTTCTGTCTCTAAGAATTACATGGCAGATGCAGAAGAAACAAAAGACAGAAGCCATGTCACTCACTATTTCCTGAGCATAGAAGAAGATGATCAAGGTCCAGGTGATTTTTGGTTTTTTATATCTTTCTTTTGTTGTCTAATGGATTTGTGGTGACCTGAAAAAAAAAATCAGTTCAACTAAAAGAAGTATAAATTGGGGATAATTGGGTTCTGGGGAGAAATTAACTTAGACTCTGAATTCAAAATCAGGACAAAGTGGGTTCAGGAATATATCGTTCATAGGGGTCACATCAAGTGACTAATATTGGAAGATAATGTGTGACTGTGGTGGGCCCTGTGGGTTACATCAGCTGTCACTTTGCATTATTTCTGGCAGACGTCACAACCAGAGAAACACGAAAAGTTCCGTGGTATGTGTTGACTGAGGAAAAAGCAGACCAGCTTCTTGAGGGATTCAATGGTTTATGTCACTTAGGTGAATGGTATGATACTCCTAACAACATCGATAACTCTTAGGGGCTCCCCACTAGCCAGACTACCACTGGCCTGGTACCAGTTGAGCATCTAAAAGAAAGATGAGTGCAGCTGACTGAAGAACATCACCTATACAGCTATATAAAATTCCATGAGTTTATAGTCATACTCAAAAAAGCCAGTTACAAGATAAATAAGTACTAGGGATGTAATGTACAACATGGTGACTATAGCTAACACTGCTATATGATATATAGGAAAGTTGTTAAGAGTAAATCCTAAGAGTTCTCATCACAGGGAGAAAATCTTTTTCCTTTTTTTCTTTTCTTTTTATTGTATCTACATGAGAGAAGATGGATGTTAGCTGAACCTATTGTGGTAGTCATTTTGCAATATATGTAAATCATACCATCATGCTATATATCTAAAACTTACACAGTGATATATGTCAATTATTTCTCAATAAAACTGGAACAAAAAAACATTAGAGTTTGATAGAAATCAAATATTTGACGTTTGAAATGATGAAGTAACATAATCAAACCTGTTTTGGGGAACAGTGGTGGAGATTCACTCTGAGTTTAAGAAATAGATTCAGTGTGAAATAATTCAAGCTTCACAGATAACAGATCAATACTCCTTGACCATGATTTACACTCATATATGAACCACCTCTGCAGGGTGAGCCACCATTGTCATTTTTATGACATCCTCCAGCCTGTTTTCGGTGTACTGGAATTCTTTACATTTTGGTGTCTACAGGCCAGCTTACTTCTTTTTTACGTGATGCAATGAACACCAAATTATATATGTGTGATAATTTAATAATTCGCATGCCAATGAATATTTAGATATTCTTGTTATTACAAACCATGTGACATTAAACATTCTTGTTAATGGCTTTTTGTGAAATTGTATCTGTATTGCTTCAGAGTGGCCACAATCCCTTCCTCAGGTTTGATAATTTGCTCAAAAACTCACAGAACTCAGGAAACCACTTTTCTTAATTTACAGATTTATTTACTTACATTTACATGATACAACTCAGGAACCGTCAAATGGAAGAGACGCATAGAGCAAGGTATGGGGGTGTGTCACCCTTCCAGTACCTCAGTGTGTTCACCAACTTGGAAACTTGCCAAACCTGTAGTTTTGGGTTTTTTTTTTAAGGTTTCATTACTTAGGCATGATTGATTAAATCATTGGCCATTAGTGATTGAACTCAGTCTCCAGCCCTTCTCCCCTCTCTGGAGGTTTTATCACATGGTTTGTTCCTCTAGCAACCAGCCCCCATCCCGAAGCTCTCTGGGTGCCCTCCCACTACCTGTCATGTCATTAGCATAAAAAAAACACTTATCGGTGTGGAGATTCTAAGTGTTTTAGGAGCTAGGGTACCAGGAACCAGGGACAAAGACCAAATGTTTATTTTTGTATCATATCATTGCTGAGTACTTTGTTTCACAGTCTATCGTGTGGCTGCAATCAAGTTGTAAGCCCTAGGATGGGGTCTGATCTGAAGGTTCAAGTGGGGAAGGATGCACTTCTAAGCTCACTTACATGGTTGTTGGCAGAAGTCATTTCCAGAACTCAAATGAGATCCTCAGTTTCTACCTGTCTGCTCATGTAAGACCACTGAGTTCCTTGTCACGTGGGACCCCCTAACATGCCATCTTGTTTCATCAAAGTCATCAAAGGACAGATTCTGTTAGCAAGCTGGAAATCATATATAGCCTAATTTAAAAGGGGTATCTCATCACTTTTGCTCTATTCTTTTTTTTTTTTTTTTTTTTTTAGAAACAATTCAGCCCATGCTCAAGGGAAGGGTACCTCACAGGGGCATGAATACCTAGTATGTAATAAGGAATTTGGCTGACTTTTATCTCTGATTCCTGGGAGGTAACTGCTAAACCCTTGGAATTACCCATGTGATAAGAGTGTCTTTGTTTTTCATCTTGGACCACTGGGACCACACTTTATAGTTTATGCTATGAGATGACTCATGTGGGCCCTAGATGATTTGTGCTAATGAGATAACTCAAGATGAGGGCTGTCAATGCCAAAAAGACCAACCATGTGATTAGAGGCTTGTGGCTTTCAGCCATATGTAACCAGTCTAGCCTCCAGGAAGGGGGAAGGACCTGCATTCAGCCATGTGGTCAGCGATTCAATAAATTATGCATATATAATGAAGCTTCAATAAAATCTCTGGACACTGAAGTTCAGGCGAGCTTCCTTGATTGGCAGTGCTCCTGAGGAGTGTCACACAGTGTGGCTGGGAGAAGATAATGCTGTCCAGGACTCCATGATGAGAGTCATGTGTTTCAATACCAAGTGGCCTTCATGTCTGACCTTTCTGGCACAAAAATCAGAACTTTGAAGATAATATTCCTTTTTTTTTCTGAGTTCTATTGTTTCTGTTGTAGGTAATCTGTCTTTTGTCTCTGGATGCTTTTATAGTTTCCCTTCATATTTTGTGTATTATAGTTTTAGTCTGATGTGCCTATGTATAGACTTCATGCTTGGAATTTGTTGGGATTCCTGAGTCTGAAGTTCAGAGTGTTTAATCAGTCTTGAAATTTTCACCTTTAGATCTTTGGATACTGCTTCTCCATTACTATATTTTCTCTTTGTTTTTGTTTTCAAATCTTCCTAATCAACTTTAATTGTCTTTTTTTTTTTTTTTTTTTGCTGTGGATGTATCTTGTATAGTTTCTGGGTTTTTTTTTTTACATTTATTAAAAACACTCTTGTAAATTCTGGATGTGGAGGCTGTTCATGGTTGATTCTCATATTGGCTGTGAAGTTTCATGGTAATGTAGGAACACTTTATTTGTCCTGATATCATTTGCATATATTTAGTATGCAAATGGAAATAGGTGCTAAAATATATAGATAGAAAGATAGGATTTTTCTTCTACTGAAATGTATTTGAGAAAAGTATATAGATGCAGGCTATACAGTGAAAATTAGAACAACTTCTCTCATGCTTCTTCCATATTGATAAAAAAAATTCCCGTCATATTAAACTGGACTCTATTATTACAGGAATTGCTGACACTGGAGGATGTGGCTGTGGAGTTTAACTGGGAGGAGTGGCAGCTCCTGGATGCTGCCCAGAAAGACCTATACCGGGATGTGATGTTGGAGAACTTTAACAATTTGGTGTCACTGGGTAAGGACAGCTCCCTGTGTCACTTAGAGGTGCCCAGTCACTGGCCTTTTCTCCATCACCTGATGAAAGCTTTGCAGTCACTGTGGTCTTCCAAAGAGTTAGATTTTCAGTCCCCTGTCTGGCCCCAAACAAAAGGGTATAAATCTCCTGTATGCTGAAGGAGAACTTTTACTTTGCATACAAGAAATTTTGTCTCTAAAATGCAGTATTTTCCCATCTTGACATACTGTACCCCAGTCCCTGTATCTAAGTCTTCTATCATTTCTCATGAATAGGGTATCAAGCTACCAAACCAGAATCACTCTCCAAGATGGAACATGGAAAAGAACCATGTATAATAGAAAACAAAATCCAGAATAGAACCCGTCCAGGTGAGTGAGGGAGAACCAGCAAGAGGAGTGGTCAGGGAGGTCATATTCTAGTCATTAAGAGAAGGAGTCACAGCTGTGAGGGTGACTGAGGCCCCCACAACAGCTGCTCCATATATTCATCTCCCCAGATGAGCACTCTTTCTTTGTGGGTATTTAGCTTTAAATATATTCCTTGTCTCTTCTTGGATCTGATATTTATTTCCTCTTACATCTTTATAATTTTGTACTGGGATCATATAGTAGACAATAAAGATCCAATCCCCCCACTATATATCATCTTTTGAGCACTTTCATTCCATTTTGCCTAGGAATCAGGAAAGTTGACAGTCATCTGCCAGAGCACTCTCAAGGCCAAAGATTTCCAAAGAGCCTGCAACAATGCAGTGAACAGAATGCATTTAGAAAGAGTGTTCATCTGAGCAAAACTCATTTAGCCCTAACACAAAATCATACGTTTGACTTATGTAAAAAAGCTTGGAAATCAAGCTTATGTTTAGTTAACCAGAAGAGAAGATATGAAATAAAGAACCCTGTGGAGTTTAATGGAGATAAGAAATTCTTTCTACATGGTGATCGTGAACAGTTGTATTCTGGAATTGAATTTCCTGAAAGTATAAAACACATCATTGCTAAGTTCCAAGTCTTTAAGCGTCAGAGGACTCACAAAATAGAGAAATCCCAGGCCTGTGTTGGAAGTGAGAAAACATGCATCAGGAAATCTCAGCTTATTTCTCAGGAGAGCATTCATATAGGAGACAAACTCCATCAGTGTGATCTGTGTGAGAAATCCTTCTCCAGAAATGTCATGTTCACTAAACATCAGAAACCTCAAACACGAGACAAACCCCATTTAACCAGTGGATGCAGAAAAGTCTCTACTGTGAAGAGCAGTCCCACTGTACATCAGCAAACCCAAACAGGAGAGAAATCCTATATGTGCAGTGAGTGTGGAAAAGGCTTCACAGTGAGGCGCTATCTGATTGCACATCAGCGAACTCACAGTGGAGAGAAACCTTATGTGTGCAGTGAATGTGGAAAAGGCTTCACTGTGAAGAGCAATCTCATTGTGCATCAGCGCACTCACACAGGGGAGAAACCCTATGTATGCAGTGAGTGTGCGAAAGGCTTCACCATGAAGCGCTATCTTGTTGTACACCAGCGAACTCATACTGGAGAGAAACCATATTTGTGCAGTGAATGTGGGAAAGGCTTCACCGTGAAGAGTAATCTCATCGTACATCAGCGATCTCATACGGGGGAGAAATCTTACATATGCAGTGAATGTGGGAAAGGCTTCACTGTGAAACGCACTCTCATTATACATCAGCGAACTCACACGGGAGAGAAATCTTACCTATGTAATGAATGCGGGAAAGGCTTCACCACAAAGCGCACTCTTGTTATACATCAGCGAACTCACACGGGAGAGAAACCCTATGAATGCAACGAGTGTGGTAAAGCCTTCAGCCAGAAGATATGCCTCATACAACATGAGAGGTGTCATACAGGAAAGACGCCCTTTGTATGTACTGAGTGTGGAAAATCCTATTCCCACAAGTATGGTCTCATTACCCATCAGAGAATTCACACAGGAGAGAAACCCTATGAGTGCAATGAATGTGGAAAAGCCTTCACCACGAAGTCAGTACTCAATGTACATCAAAGAACTCACACAGGAGAAAGACCATATGGATGCAGTGATTGTGAGAAAGCCTTCTCCCACTTGTCAAACCTTGTTAAACATAAGAAAATGCACATAAGAGAAATGAGTAGATTGGTCAAGTTGGAAATTCCTTTAACAGAGAGTCACAGCTCATTACTTACGATTGAACAAGAGCCCCATTAATACAGTGACTGGGGAAATGCCTTCTGTAGCAGCTAAGACTTTGTTTAAACACCAGTGTTTCTAGCAGAGCAGAACGGTACTGCCTGTTATCAGATGTGTGCCCTGAGGAGATGAAAGGATTTGCGCAGGAGATAAACCTGGTGAATATAGTGAATGTGGTAGTGCCTTTAGTGATCCTTACCTCACATTTTCTGTCAATGAAAACATGTTGGAAAAACTCTGATACATTCAGTGCAGAGATGCCTTGGGCAAAACTTTCTGACTTCATTATATGTCTGAAAAGAATATACTCTATATTCTCTGACAAATTCTGTGAATGCAGAGACTAGGAAAGTCTGCAGTGGGAAGACAGACTTTCTTATCAGGGATCTTCATTGATCATCAGTGAGCTCATTGTTCATAGAAATATGATTTAAAAAAAAAAAAAGGAGATATGATGACCACGGGAATGTCCTTCCCCCAGAAAGAAGACCTCAATGAGTGTCAGAGTTCACACTGGAGAAAAACTTTTAAGAGGATAGTATATATGGCAGGATTTCAGTGATACATTCTGCCTCATCATTTGTCAGGAAATCATATAGAAATTAAAACCTTTATGAACATGCTAAAGATAGAGCATCTTTAGTTAAATATCAGAGGACTTAAAAAAGAATGAAGTTCTGTGAAAATGATAAATGTTTGAGTGCTTTTTGTTACAAATCTAACCTCATCATATATCAGATAATGCACCTGAATATCCTTTCTGGCCTTGTCAGTAATTCCATAGTTTTAAAAAGAAGTCTGTCTGCTTTTCTCATCACTGATTTTTATTGTTATATATGATGCAAGAGTGTTCTATGCCTACCCTCATATGTGATTAGCTCTTACTTTTCTTCAGCTATAAACATAATTGTAAATTTAGCATACTGAACTTCTTTGAAAGGAAACTGAATATGAACATGTACTTGCACTTGCTTAACTAAGTTTATAAATATGACCAAATAGTTTACAAAACCACCTTCAAAGCTATTTTTATAAAATTTATAATTTGAAATCATTTTAACTTATAAGAAAATGCAAAAGAAGTCCAGAGAATTCCCTAGTGTCCTTTCTGCAACTTCTTCCAGTAAAAACATTTTATGTAACCATATTTTATTATTGAACCCAGAAAAATGACATTGGTAGTATACTGTTAACTCCTAACCTTTGGAGTTTAGATTTCACTAGATTTTACATGAATTTTTTAATCATTTTTTTGTAATTCTAAGGTGCTTTATTACATATATAGATTTCATTGTAACCGTCATCCCCAGGACGTACAACTGTTTTATCAACACAGACACCCTCATGCTACCGTTTTATGCTCACATCCTCTATCCAAACCTACCTCTGGCAACCACTTGTCTGTTTTCCATCAATATAATTTTGTCATTTATGAATGTTATCAAAATAATTTTTATAAGTGGATTTTATATAAATAAGTTATATTTATTTATACAAATTTACAATTTCTTATTAATGAGGAACATGTAAGCTTTTTGGGTTTTTTTTTTTGTCCCTTAGCAAATTGCTTTTAAGACTTATTTGAGTTGTATTGTTTTATTTTTATTAGTGAGTAGTATACATACTGGATGTATTAGTTTATCAATTCACTCTTCAGAGAAGTTTGTTGTGTTTCCTGGTTTCAACTGTTATAGGGAAAGATGCTGTAAATTGACATCTGGGGTTTTGTGTGAACATAAATTTTCATTCCTCTATAATAAATATTCAGGTGTGTGCTTATTAGGACATATGGTAAGTTGTGTTTAGCTTTAAAAGGAACTACCAAACTCTCTTCCAGAGTGGCTATACCATTCGACATTCTCACCAGCAGTGTATGAAATCCACTTGTTCCACATCCTCTCCAGCACTTGGTATTTTCAGTATGTTTTATTTTAACCACTCTACTAGCAATAGATGAAAGATTCAATTGCTCTTCATCCTCGCCAGCACTTGGTATTGTCCTATCTTACATTACTCATTCTATTAAGTTTGTGGTCGTATCTGATCTTGAGCTTAACCTGCATTTCCCTCATGGCTAACAACCCTGTTATTGTTATTATCATTATCATCATCATTTTTGGACTTACTTATAACTGGAAATTTGTACCTTTTGACCACCTTCACAATTTCCACCGTCCCACCCACTTCCAGCCTCTGGCAACCACAATCTGTTCTTTATTATCTACAAGTTTGGGGGGTTCTGGATTCTACAAATAAGAGAGATCATACAATATTCGTCTTTCTTGGCCTGATGTATTTCACTTAGCAAAATGCTCTCAATGTCGCAAATGGCAAGATTTCCTTCGTTTTATGGTTGGATAATATTCCATTGCATAAATACCACGTTTTCTTTATCCATTCATCTGTCAATAGACATTTAGGCTTTCCATGTCATGGCTATTGTAAATAGTGCTGCTGTGAACATTTGGGATGCACGTTATCTTTTAGAGTTTTCAAAAAAAATAAGAGTTTTCTTTTTTTTCTGGATATATATACCCAGGAGTAGACTTGCTGAATCATATGGTACTTCTATTTTTAATTTTTTGAGGAACCTGTATACTGTTTTTCATAGTAGCTGTACCAATAACAATCTTCACTCTTTTTATGTCTCCATAGTGTTTATGAAGAGACATCCCATGATTTATTTAACCCATCACCTACTAATGTACAGTCATATTGGTATTAGTTACCTTTGACTGCATTACAAACCTACCTCTCTAAAACTTAATGTCTAAAGACAACAAACATTAATTATAATAAATATTAATTGTTATGTGGGTTGACAGTTGGACTGTCTGGTGTGCGCTGTCCTGACTGGGGGCTACATGATCTAGGTGGCTTTTTTGATGTATCTGAGCCTCCCCTGGAATGGTTGAGGCCACTTTTCACGTAGTCTCTCATCCCAAGGCTAACCTGGGCTGTATTACAATGTGTCAGAAGAGCTCCAAGAGACAAACAGAACATGCCTCAGTGGTCAAGTCTATTTCTATCCTCGGTGTCAAGCTTGCTATTATCCCATTGGACACATTGGTCACAGTTACTGTGCAGGAGCACTATCCAGAGGTGTGAATGCAAGATGCAATAATAAGTTTTTGTAACAATCACAAGATTATTTATTTCCTTAAAATTGTCAAAATTGATGCCATGAATATCCTTGTACATGTTTGTTCTCACAAAAATAATTTCTACTGAATTTCAATTCTTAAAATTGATTGGTGGCTCTAAGACAAAAGTTTAAATTGGGTAATTGCAAGTTGTACTCCAAAAACATTTTATTAATTTTTATACTCTAGACTCAATCCTGCCCCCCTAAAAAACATACCAAACGTCTAGCACCTAAAATTTATTGGTGTGCATTTTTTGAACTAGAACTATGACAAGCTTGATAATAACATCAATTCATTCAAAGCTGTATGTGGTGGACACCTCTTATCTACTGTGCAGATGAGAGGTGAAATCCAATAGAATGAATATTATTCATCATTCACTCTTCATGAATTTGAATATTAGTAAGACTGGCATTATAAAAATTAAGTATTGCGATTTTAAAAAATAAGTGGCCAGTATATTATTTAGCTATTAAAATTTTTAGGTTGGCCTGGACTTCCCCAGGCCAGTGGCGCAGTGGTTAAAAATCCTCCTGCCAATGCAGGGAACATGGGTTCAAGCCCTGGTCCTGGAAGATCCCACATGCCGCAGAGCAGCTAAGCCCATGCGCCACAGCTACTGAGCCTGCGCTCTAGAGCCCGCCAGCCACAGCTACCAAGCCCACGCGCGGCAACTACTGAAGTCCGCACGCCTAGAGCCTGTGATTCGCAACAAGAGGAGCCACTGCAATGAGAAGCCAGCGCACCGCAATGAAGAGCAGCCCCCACTCGCCACAAGTAGAAGAAAGCCTGCGCGCAGCAACGAAGACCCAACGCAGCCAAAAATTAAAAAATATTAAAAAAGTAAAAAAAAATTTTAGGTTGGTCATCTTTTTCTTATTCCTTTTAAAACCTCTTTATAACAAATCCTAGTGAGGAATCAGAGAAAGTGGATCTCATATATCGATGGTGGGAACGTAAAATGATCCCTTGAGTCTGGAGTAGTTTAGACATTTCTGTTTCAATACACTCATATCTATCACACACACACACACACACACACACACACACACACACACGGCATTTCCTTTCCTTTTCCTCCATTCTTCCAACGGGTTTATTTGGAACCACAGTTACGGTGTTACATTACTATGACTTTGTAATGCTATTTGCAACTGACTCACGTAGTGTAACATGATTACTCTCTTTTTTTTACACAACCTTTAATCTCCTTGAAGTCATATTTCCCTAATTTTTGACCCCTGGTCTTCTGAGCCCTGCCTTTGTCTTTGGACCCCAAAGGGAAAGCTTCCCCCCTCTGTCATAGGTACCGTCCTTCACATTGGGCCCACCTTCAGTGGCCTTTCCCCCATACATACGAACAGCTTTAGCACGTTCCAGCTGTTTTTATTTCCTAACCTATGGCCGCCATCCCTGTAACGTCAGAGCTTCTCCAAGCCCTGTGCCGTTCAAAAGTCCCTTCAGGCCAATTTCTCTAGAAACTTGGCCCAGATATCCTCTACCGGACGGTTCACCTTTTCCCAAACGCGAGTTGTGCTGTACGGATTTCTCCACTTCCTGTAAGATGGTTGCCCCCACTGGGCCGTTTCCTAACTTCCGTACAAAGTGGATCAACCTCACTGCCATTTAAATTTTCTTGCCAGCTCGCAGAAAGGGATTTACCCCCATGCCTTTCTTGTTTGCTGCGAGCTCGAGCTTATGCGCATATGTCCTTTTTTATTACGGGTTCAGGTGCCCCAAAATTGACAGTTTCGGTGACCTTCCGTCTTCCCAGTCTTCCCCGCGGACGAGGGAAAACGGGGCTCTTCGCTCTTCAGACGCCCGATGCCCAAACATGGCCGCGCCCACTGGGCCACGCTAGAGGGCACGGCCAAGTTACCTCTGAAGAGAAGTCGGAAATTCAGTTGTCGTTTTGCGACAGAAACGTCTCAGACCCTCGTTGGCCACCGTACCGCGGTGATGAGGGAAGCGACGAAGTTCCGCGAAGTAAGTTCAGCCGTGGATGGGTCGCGATCGTCCCTGGAGGAAGTCAAGTTAGTGGCTGGGTCTCTTCGTGTACAGTGGGGAGGGAGGGCGGGCCTGTCAGCGTCCGCGTTGGGTGATGCGTGTGGAATACAAGCGGGAGGACAGCGTGAATGCGTGTTCTTTTCCAGGGGAGTCCTAAAGTGTGGGTAACAGTGTATGTGTGGTTGGGGTACTTCTGGCTTCAGTCAGGAGATTCTCTTGTGGTTAGTGGTTAAAGATCCCTAGAGGTCAGCGATTTAGTCGCGAGGGCACGTGTTGGGGTCTTTGCCGTTTACTCTCTGTAGGGCTCAGGATTGCGAACTGGAGAGTGGTGTTTGTCAGTGAATGCTGTTTATGGTTCGGGTTTTGTTTGGGGCTAAAAGATGGAGTATCTGTTTCGGGGTTAATGGACGGGAGTCTCTGAGATTAACCCGGTGGTGGTAGTAATCGTTTGGGGTACAGATGCGTGTATGGGCTGATACTTTGGAGGCCCGAGTACTTTGGCCGCTGCGTGTTGCGTGTTTTGAGCTCCAACCTCGGCCTCTGTAACAGATGTGATGGACGTTAACGTCACCCTTCTGCCGTTTAGGTCGTCCGAGTCCTTTCTTCACCACTAGTTTTAAAATCCTCTTTGGCACCCAACATAACCCCTTACTCTTAAACTCTCAGAAATGAAGGTTTTTGGCGAGATGAATGATCCAGAGATCCACCAGATGAATATCTAATAGCAGTACGTTTTACGATATGTAAGATGCAGCTTTTATCCTTTGTCCTACAAGACTCCTGCACATTCCTCTTGGATATTTCTTTTCAGATTCTGTCTAAAACCAGTAAAATAACATCTCTGTCACCGTGAGTTCTGTTCCCAAAGGAAAATGCTTATAAAATTTTAGTGTATTTCAGTTTTAGGCGTTTATATTATGGCTTTAATATTCATAATTCAGATAAATTGTGTAAATGGTACTATGATTTTCTCTTTCACTTTATTTCATGGAATATAGATTTACAAATTATTTTAAATGCGTGAACTGGTGGTATTGTAAGTAGGTTTATATTCAGTGATTGCATACATCTATATAGAGGTGAAATATTTAAAATACTTAGGTGTCATTTTTTGGAACATTTTATGATTATGCATTTACCTATGGATTTGTTCCCTTGCCTTTCATCTCCAGCCTAGACTACTTATTTTTTTTTTAAACATCTTTATTGGAGTATAATTGCTTTACAATAGTATGTTAGTTTCAGCTTCACAACAAAATGAATCAGTTATATATATACATATGTTCCCATATCTCTTCCCGCTTGCGTCTCCCTCCCTCCCACCCTCCCTATCCCACCCCTCTAGGCGGTCACAAAGCACCAAGCTGATCTCCCTGTGCTATGCGGCTGCTTCCCACTAGCTATCTACCTTACGTTTGGTAGTGTATATATGTCCATGCCTCTTTATCGCTTTGTCACCGTTTACCCTTCCCCCTCCCCATAGCCTCAAGTCCATTCTCTAGTAAGTCTGTGTCTTTATTCCTGTTTCACCCCTAGGTTTTTCATGACATTTTTTTTTCTTAAATTCCATATATATGTGTTAGCATACGGTACTTGTCTCTCTCTTTCTGACTGACTTCACTCTGTATGACAGACTCTAGGTCTATCCACCTCATTACAAATAGCTCAATTTCGTCTCTTTTTATGGCTGAGTAATATTCCATTGTATATATGTGCCACATCTTCTTTATCCATTCATCCGATGATGGACACTTAGTTTGTTTCCATCTCCGGGCTATTGCAAATAGAGCTGCAATGAACATTTTGGTACATGACTCTTTTTGAATTATGGTTTTCTCAGGGTATATGCCCAGTAGTGGGGTTGCTGGGTCATATGGTAGTTCTATTTGTAGCTTTTTAAGGAACCTCCATACTGTTCTCCACAGTGGCTGTATCAATTTACATTCCCACCAACAGTGTAAGAGGGTTCTCTTTTCTCCACACCCTCTCCAGCATTTATTGTTTCTAGATTTTTTGATGATGGCCATTCTGACCGGTGTGAGATGATATCTCATTGTAGTTTTGAGTTGCATTTCTCTAATGATTAGTGATGTTGAGCATTCTTTCATGTGTTTGTTGGCCATCTGTATATCTTCTTTGGAGAAATGTCTATTTAGGTCTTCTGCCCATTTTTGGATTGGGTTGTTTGTTTTTTTGTTATTAAGCTGCATGAGCTGCTTATAAATTTTGGAGATTAATCCTTTGTCAGTTGCTTCATTTGCAAATATTTTCTCCCATTCTGAGGGTTGTCTTTTGGTCTTCTTTATGGTTTCCTTTGCTGCGCAAAAGCTTTTAAGTTTCATTAGGTCCCATTTGTTTACTTTTGTTTTTATTTCCATTACTCTAGGAGGTGGGTCAAAAAGGACCTTGCTGTGATTTATGTCATAGAGTGTTCTTCCTATGTTTTCCTCTAAGAGTTTGATAGTTTCTGGCCTTACATTTAGGTCTTTAATCCATTTTGAGCTTATTTTTGTGTATGGTGTTAGGGAGTGATCTAATCTCATACTTTTACATGTAGCTGTCCAGTTTTCCCAGCACCACTTATTGAATAGGCTGTCCTTTCTCCACTGTACATTTCTGCCTCCTTTGTCAAAGATAAGGTGACCATATGTGCGTGGGTTTATCTCTGGGCTTTCTATCCTGTTCCATTGATCTATATTTCTGTTTTTGTGCCAGTACCATACTGTCTTGATTACTGTAGATTTGTAGTATAGTCTGAAATCAGGAAGCCTGATTCCTCCAGCTCCATTTTTCGTTCTCAAGATTGCTTTGGCTATTCGTGGTCTTTTGTGTTTCCATACAAATTGTGAAATTTTTTGTTCTAGTTCTGTGAAAAATGCCAGTGGTAGTTTCATAGGGATTGCATTGAATCTGTAGATTGCTTTGGGTAGTAGAGTCATTTTCACAATGTTGATTCTTCCAATCCAAGAACATGGTATATCTCTCCATCTATTTGTATCACCTTTAATTTCTTTCATCAGTGTCTTATATTTTTCTGCATACAGGTCTTTTGTCTCCTTAGGTAGGTTTATTCCTAGGTATTTTATTCTTTTTGTTGCAATGGTAAATGGGAGTGTTTTCTTGATTTCACTTTCAGATTTTTCATCCTTAGTGTATAGGAATGCCAGAGATTTCTGTGCATTAATTTTGTATCCTGCTACTTTACCAAATTCATTGATTAGCTCTAGTAGTTTTCTGGTAGCATCTTTAGGATTCTCTATGTATAGTATCATGTCATCTGCAAACATAGACTACTTATTTTTATTGCAATTGTAAACGTATTATTATTTGCTAACTCCCGTTTCCTTATAATTTTTTACAACATAAAAGAGCAGTTGACTTTATTTATTTTTGGCTGATTTTTAAAAAATTGAAGTATAGTTGATATACAATATCGTGTTTCACGTGTGCAGCACATTGATTCAGTTATACATGTATATATAGATATCTTTTTCAGATTCTTTTCCCTTCTAGGTTATTACAAAATACTGAGTATAGCTCCCTGTGCTATACAGTAGGTCCTTGTTGCTTATCTATATTACATATAGTAGTGTGTGTATGTTAATCCCATCCTCCTAATTTATCCTCTCCCCACGCCCCCCAGCAACTAACTTTTTTTTTTTTTTTTGGCGGTACGCCGGCCTCTCACTGCCACGGAGCACAAGCTCCGGACGCGCAGGCCCAGCGGCCATGGCTCACGGGCCCAGCCGCTCCGAGGCGGATCTTCCCGGACCTTCCCAGACCGGGGCACGAACCCGCGTACCCCGCATCAGCAGGCGGACCCCCAACAACTGCGCCACCAGGGAAGCCCATAACTTTAAATATTTATGTTTGGTCACCTTACTAAATTCTTAAATCTACACTATCTTTCTTTCCACCCAACATTTTAGTGTGAAAATTTTCAAACATACAGAAATATTGAAAGGATTTTATATTAACCACCCATGTACCTACCACTTAGGTTTTATTATTAATAGTACTAGACTTGCTCTACCAGTTAGTTACCTAACCCTCTGTCCATCCTTCTGTTCATGTATCAGTCTTTTGTTGTTGTTGGTTTTGGTATATTTCCAAGTAAGTTGCAGACCTCTACCATTACTTTAAATACTTATTCAATCACATGATTAATTAAAGTTCTACTAACAGCCTTTTATTTGTTTCCTTTCTTTATGTAATGAACAGACATCTTATTTACAAATAATTTTGGCCTGGTGTGGAGTGAAAATTAATTTCGGAGCGAGATGAATCTGGTTTTTCAATCCAAATTCTGCCTCCTGCTCATTGTGCAGTTTGTGTGACCTCTTGTCTGTTTCCGTCTTAGAAAAAAAGAAAAGAAAAGCAATTAAAATCTCTCTCTTAGAGTTATTTTGAAGATTCAAAATACCTTAAATAATGAACTGTGATGGCAGATGCATAGCATATCTGAAAAAAAAAGCTGCTAATTTCCCCATATTTGTGGCTTTGTGTTTTGTAAAATTTGTATTTATAACTCATTTTCTCTCTCCTTGCTTTCCTCCTTGTTTTCCCTCTCTATATTTTTGGAAATAAAACTTCGAAAGCCATGAACTTATATTAATGACCATGCTACAGCAATTTTATTTAAAGTGTAGAATCCTGATATTTCTCTGATATTTTTTTCTTCTTTTTTGGCTGCATCAGGTCTTAGTTGTGGTGCAGGCTCTTTGTTGCAGCGTGCAGGATTCTCTCTAGTTGTGGCCTGCGGTTTTTCTCTAGTTGTGGTGCGCAGGCTCCAGGGCGCCTGGGCTCTGCAGTCTGTGGCACGCGTACTCTAGTTGAGGTGCACGAGCTCAGTAGTTGTGGCGCGCCGGTTTAGTTGCTCCGCGGCATGTGGGATCTTAGTTCCCTGACCAGGGATTGATTTCGCATCCCCTGCATTGGAAGGCGGAATCTTTACCACTGGACCACCAGAGAAGTCCCCTCTCTGATTTTTAAAATATACATGCTCTTATGAAAAATATAGTGAAGAAAGTAAAAATGCCCTGTCAAATATCACACCTTTGCCAATATTTCCCTTTCAGAGATTCTTAGAAATGGATTTTTAGGTTACCAGTTGATAGTTTCATTGATCATTTTCGCTTGAATTTTAAATTATTCCCAGGAAACGTTCTTTTTAAACAGACACTTGACCTGTGTGTGCTTTAGAATCATATAGAATTTTTCCATTTTAATTTTGTAACCAGCCTCCTGACTAAACAGAGGTATAGACATATTAGGCAAATACAATTTGCCTCTCCTTATATTCAAAACTCACCTTTTATTATTATTTTTTTCAAATTGCATTGCAGTGGGCAATGTATCCAAACTCAGATTCTCAACCCTGCTATTATAGTGTAAAAACAGCCTAAGACAATAGTCAACAGGTGCGTCTGGCTGTGTTCCCATAAACCTTGATTTGTAAAAACGGGTGGTCCAGGCCCTGGAGAGTCTGTTACTGACTCTTGATTTAGATGATCATATGGCTTTTCTGCTCCAGTTCAGGGTTGGACACCTGGAGCCCATGGATTAACTCTGGCCCAGTGCCTGTTTTTGTTAATAAAGTTTTATTGGAACCTAGCACACCTATTTTTTTGTTTTTTAAATATGGCTGTTTTTTGGTCACATTGCTTGGCATGCGGAACTTGCCCATCCAGGGATGGAACCCGTGCCCCCTGCAGTGGAAGCATGGACTCATAACCACTGGACCACCAGGGAAGTCCAAAATTATGACTGCTTTTGAGCTACAGTGGTAGAGTTGAGTAATTACCACAGAAGCCATGTACATTACATTTTCTGTCTCTTTTAACATAGAAATTATGTATGTTTTTAAAAGTTATTAGTTTTATTCTGACACTAGAGATTACAAATAATATACAGCCTTTATTTGTCAAAGTATTACTGTAATTAGTATGTTTATACTCTATCTATACAGAGATCTTGGAACACTCATTCATTTTCCCACCTCATAATTTATATGCTATCATGGTAAATTTTAACTCTATTTTTTTAATTAAATTAATTAATTTATTTATTAATTTTGCCTGCATTGGATCTTCATTGCTACACGCGGGCTTTCTCTATTTGCGGCGAGTGGGGGCTACTTTTCCTGCAGTGCGTGGGCTTCTCACTGTGGTGGTTTCTCTTGTTGTGCAGCACAGGCTCTAGCCGCATGAGCCCAGTAGTTGTGGCACACGGGCTCAGTAGTTGTGGCTCGTGGGCTCTACAGAGCGGGCTCAGTAGTTGTGGTGCACAGGCTTAGTTGCTCCGCGGCATGTGGGATCTTCCCGGACCAGGGCTCGAACCTGTGTCCCCTGCATTGGCAGGTGGATTCTTAACTACTGTGCCACCAGGGAAGTGGTGGTTAACTGTCTATATTTTTAAAACCTCCTGAGATATGATCATTTTCCCAGCTGGTACTAATTTAGACTTAACTGCTTATTTACCAGTTTAGTTCCTTTTCATTCCTTGGTCCTCTGCTAACATTGGAGGACCCTTTCCTTTTGCTTGAAGAACATGTGCATTTGCTGTATTACAGGTCTTCTGATGAAGAATTCTCTCTGGTTTTGCCTGAAAAATTTTTTTTTAATTGAAGTACAGTTGATTTACAATGTTGTGTTAGTTTCAGGTGTACAGCAAAGTGATTCAGTTGTACGTACATATATATCTATTTTTTTTTCAGATTCTTTTCTCCTACAGTTTATTACAAAATATTGAATATAGTTCCCTGTGCTATACAGTACGTCCTTGTTGGTTATCTGTTTTATATATAGTAGTGTGTATATGATAATCCCAAACTCCTAATTTATCCTTCTCCCCCCCGACCCCTGAAAATGTTTTTATTTCAGTTTTATTCCTAAAGGATTTTTCGCTGAGTATCCTTTATATGTTTATGCTTATAATACTCTTATCGAGGATCAAGAAGTGGATGGTAATGAGAAATTACGTGACGGTGCTTCTTATTTGCTTAACATGATGTTCTTCAAATTTGAGTGTGTGAACCTGGGGATGTAAAAAGACTTCTGAAGAGGTACGTGGATGCACGTGGTTTAAAAGAAGAAAAATGTGTATATCCTGTCTGTGTGTCCTCTTTCCTAAAGTTGATCTACCTGTGGATTTCCCTGCTAGTGGGGTATTGTGCTGTGCTGGTTCTCCTTCCCACATCCCCTTTCACAGTCTTACTGCTTCCACTTTACAAGAGAAAGATGTACTTCCCAAATATTCGGAATGTTGTGTTTTATTGGCCCAGATGTAAAAGCTTCGTATTAAAAGGACCAATCGATCTTTGGGGGCCTTAATTTAAGATAAGTGGCCAGCAACACTGACAGCATCTAGGCCGAGAGAGAATGTGCCACTCAGAGTAAGTTGCTCTTCAGCCCACAGGTGCTGGCTCCCCAGGAACAAGAGGGATCAAAGGAAAGAAGGAGGAAAAGACTCTGAGACTTAAGTACTGTCAGTTCTGGAGACATCCTTGATTGGAGACTGACATTTTTGAACAGAAATTTACAGCTGATCCAGAAGAGCTAAAGACAGCATCCCAGTTTGCTGCCATTTCCCAAAGTCCAAAGAAAATGATCCAGGCCCAGGTGACTTTTGGTTTCTTTTATTCTTTCTTTATTCCCCAGTGGCTTTGCCTGTAAAAGTCAGTGCAGTTAAGTAGAAAAGTTTAAATGGATCCTAGCAGGATCTGGAGAAATCTTGGTAACGTTAGATCAGGAATGTATTATTCATAGGATTCATATGCTGTGACTCGCATTGGGATATAACATGTGAATGTGCAAAATCCTGTGAGTTATATTAGCTGTCAATTTGTGTCTAATGTCTCTGACAGCCATCACAAAACAGTCATAAGTTACATGATAGGCAGTACGACAAACTGCTTCTACTCCCAGCACTTCTGGCACCAAATGTGTGGGTCTTTCCAGACCAACAATCACTTCTCCAACCCTCTAGATACCAGCTAAGCGTCTACAATTTAATTCAATTACGACATTAACTACTGCACTTACTGTCAGTCTCCACAGGTTTAAGGGCTCAATCCCACAGGACTGCCCTCACTTTGGATGCCAAGTATTGGCTTCCCACAGTACCTATACTTCTGACTTGGCTGAAGATCTGGGGTTCCTGAAATCCCTTCCTCAGTTTCCATAATTTACTGCAACGGTTCACATAACTCAGGAAAAGACTTTGCTTACCTATACTGGTTCATTATGAAGGATACAACTTGGGAAGAGCCAAATGGAAAGATACTTAGGCAAGATATGAGGGAAGGGACAAGGACATACCATGCCCTCTATGGGAGTGTCACACCCCCAGCACCTAGATGTGTTCACCATCCCGGAAATGCTCTGAGCCCTGTAGTTTAGGGGTTTTTTTATGGAGGTCTGATTGGGTAGGTGTGGTAGATTAAATCAGTGGCCATTGTTGATTGGCTCACTTTCCAGTCCCTCCCCCCTCCCTGGAGGGCTAGAAGTGGGGCTGAAAGTTCCAACCCTCTAATCACAAGGTTGGTTCCCTGGGCAACCAACCCCCATCCTGAAACTCTAGAGGTCCACCAAGACTCACTTTGCTAGCATAAACTCAGGTAAGTTTGAAAGGGACTTGTTATAAATAACACAGAATGCCCCGTACCTCTATTACTTAAAAAACTCCAAGTGTTTAGGAGAAATTGTGTTAGAAGCTGGGGCTGAAGACCAAATACATGTTTCTTATTATATCACATATCATAAGGATCAACTGTGAGGGAAAAACAGACCAGTTCCTTGAGGGATGTTAATGTTTCATGGCACATGGGTCTCAAGTTCACATAGGACTTTGACGGTTCTCCATAGAGGTGATGTGCTGGGTCCTTAACTGCAGTCCTTGACTGTCCTAACTTCTTTTCTTTTTAAATAAATTTATTTATTTTTGTTTATTTATTTTTGGCTGTGTTGGGTCTTCGTTGCCATGCACAGGCTTTCTCTAGTTGCAGCGAGTGGGGGCTACTCTTTATTGCGGTGCGCCTGCTTCTCACTGCGGTGGCTACTTTTGTTGTGGGGCACGGGCTCTAGGGCTTCAGTAGTTGTGGCATGCGGGCTCAGTAGTTGTGGCTTGCGGACTGTAGAGCACAGGCTCAGTAGTTGTAGCACATGGTCTTAGTTGCTCCACAGCATGTGAGATCTTCCCGGATCAGGGATCGAACGTGTGTCCCCTGCATTGGCAGGCATATTCTTAACCACTGTGCTATTGGGGAAGTCCCTGTCCTTTCTTCTTATAAATGTAAAAATGTGTTTCCTACAGCTGTTTCCTCATTTCATCTAATATGGTATTAACCCCGCCTAATGATATACACACATATATGTGCATTGTCTCTGTCTATATGTGTGTATATATATATATATATATATATATATATATATATATATATATACTCTTTAAAGAATAGTCTTCTTATAAATTTGATCATCTAATAATCTTTTTTTTGGACTTTTTATTCTTTTTTTGTTTTTTAAATTTTTTATTGAAGTATAGTTGATTTACAATGTTCTGTTAGTTTCTGGTGTATAGCAAAGTAATTCAGTTATATGTATTCATATTCTTTTTCATTATGGTTTATTAGAGGATATTTAATAAAGTTCCTGATCATCTAATAATCTTTTATGCTTTATACATGTTTTGTACAGTTTTTTTTTCTTTTCTTTCTTTACTTTTATTTATTTATTTAGTTAGTTATTTTTGGCCACTTGGCTTGTGGGATCTTAGTTCCCCAACCAGGCATTGAACGCGGGCCACAACAATGAAGGTGAAAGCACCGAGTCCTAACCACTGGACTGCCAGGGAATTTCCTGTACAGTTTCTCTTATTTTGTTTAGTATGTTGACCACTGAAATTAGTATGTATTGTCTTCATCTACTTGTAAGTAGCATATAGTTTGATATTAGTGAATGCTTGTGAGAGATCAGAAAATATGTACTGGTCTCTGCCCCCTGTTCCTGGCACAGAGCTCCTAAAACCCTTGTGATTCCCTAAGTGATAAGAACACTAGGAACATCTCCTGTTCTAATATTGGTCTTTGACCTCTGTTCCTGACACAGGGCTTCTGAAACTCTTGTCATTTCCTTGGTGACAGGAGTGACTTTGTTCTACCGAGGTGACTCTGAGTGAGCTCCTGGATGAGGGCTGGTAACAGGAAAGACCAAGCCATGATGAGAAGCTTGGCATTTTTAACCCTGCCTTACGCATCTATTCCATCTGGAAGACTGTACCATAACATAGTATTTTACTAGGATTCTTATTTTATCACAGCATAAGAAGGAAAAACCCCACCAATTTCCTATATGGCAAAAGTGAGCAGAATAATTTCCTTTACATTTTTCCATGTCACCCAAAGAACATCACTTGGCCAAACGTGACTGTGTTATGACAGGAATCCCTGACGTATGACGATGTGACTATGAAGTTCACGTGGGAGGAGTGGCAGCTCCTGGACACTGATCAGAAGGACCTGTACCGGGATGTGATGCTGGAGAACTATAGCAACCTGCTGTCCATAGGTGAGGATGGCTCCCCTGGGTCCCTCAGAGGGTGCCTGTCAGTGGCCGTTCCATTCTCAGCCTCTTAACTCTTCAGACTAACTGCATTCCTCTGCAATGGTCGAGTCTCAGATCCTTCTCTTGCCCCAGACTAGAGGGTATAATAGCCCCTCTCCTGAGAGAAAAGCCTTGAGGTTACAGATGTGAAACCTGTTTATTCCCTCCATGTACCATTATCCCTTCCTGCCGTATCCCAGCCCAGTTCGGTATGTCTAAGTCTTCTATCATTTTTCATGAACAGGGTATCGAGCCAGCAAACCAGATGCTCTCTCCAGGTTGGAACGAGGAGAACAACTGTGGCCAGTAGAAGATGACAGCCACGGTCGAATCTGTCCAGGTGAGTGGGTGAGACCCAGCAAGGTGGGCAGCCAGGGAAGTCATACTCTGGTCAGGAGAGAAGGCGTCAGAGCTGTGATAGTGTCTGAGGAAACATAAGCAGCCCTACCACGTACCTCTCTTCCAGTGTAAGAACTCTTTTTCTTTGTGGAAGTTAAGAGGAAAATATATTCCTTTGTTTTCTTCTGAGATCTGATCCCTGCTTATTTCTAAACCATGAGTGTTGTTTTTTTTTAATTGTGTCTTTATTATTTATTTATTTATTTTCAGTTTTAAATTTTTGGCTGCGTCGGGTCTTAGTTGCGGCACGCAGGATCTTCGTTGTGGTGCGCAGCCTTCTCTCTAGTTGTGGCGTGCGGGTTTTCTCTTCTCTAGTTGTGGCGCGCAGGCTACAGGGCATGTGCACTCTGTAATTGTGGTGTGCGGGCTCCAGAGTGAGCGGGCTCTGTAGTTTGCGGCACGCGGGCTCTAGCTGAGCTGTGCAAGCTCAATAGCTGTGGCACTCGGGCTTAGTTGCCCCATGGAACATGAGATCTTAGTTCCCTGACCAGGGATCGAACCCACTTCCCCTGCAATATAAGGTGAATTCTTTACCACTGGACCACTGGGGAAGTCCCTGATCCCCGCTTATTTCATACGCATCTTATTTTTGTTTGTTTGTGTAGTTTTCTTCTTGCTTGGATTTTCAAATCTTCCTCTCCTTCGTTTACCATCACAAGATCTCTGTCTGTGTTACCACCTCTCTTGCTGTGAAATCCCACTTTCCAGGCCTCTTTGGAAAGAGAACTTTGAGTTCATCATACTCTTCTTACCACTGTACCTTCTTCCTGCCGTATGAGGAAATAACAATTTCCCACCATAACATGCAGCCCCACCTTGGATGCTGTGTCCCCATGATAACCTGGTTTCTGCTGTGCATTTTTGTGGTTCTTTGGTCCCCACCCCCTTCCAGCGTTTTCCATACTTTCATTTCCATTTTCTTCTCTGTTCTCATAAGTGTTAAAAGTTTCTTCCATTCCCATGAGTTAAGCTCTTTCTGTTCTCTGAAAGAGACGCCCCAAATTGACTTCTCTCTTAATATTGTCTAATGTACAATTTCTTTCTATGTATTTTATTCTTCATCATGGAAGCTGGCCTGTGACTTCCTAGTTTGTGTGTGAGAACAGAAATCTTCTCTCCATCCTTTTAAAAACTGAGGTTCTCTTTCAGTTCTACACATTTAAAAGAAAAACATGTCTTAGTGTAAAAATTGCTGTAAGGAAAATTAAAGCAGCTAATGGAAGAGTGGGTGTTGGGGCTTGGAACTGCCCTTTTGGAATGGGAGTGGCTCTCTGATAAGGTGCCTTTGAGCACATAGATGAGGGATATGAGTAATCTTCCTGGATGAGGAGTTTTCCAAATGTGAGACAGTGGGAATTTGAAAGACCTGAATCTGGAATGTGTTTGAGGGACTTCGGGGAAACTTACATGGGTAGAAGGGAGTGAACAAGAGGGAAAATGACTAGAGTTAAGGGTAACAGGGTAGTAGCTGCGGGTTTTGGTACATAGGTAACAAACTGCCTATCAAGGGCATTCAAGACCTTGATTCTTTTCTGAATAATTTGAGAAAACAGGATTTTGAGTAGAAGAGTGGCATTATACAATTTTTAAAGTGGATCACTTTGCCTACTTTATAGATGGTAGATATTATTGGGGAGGGGAATGTACTTTTATACTCTTGGTTACAATGTGTGACAATAAAATGATACAGATCAAAGTCATCAAAGATCAAATTATTCATGGGAAAGACTCCAGGAGAGGCTGCACACAAGGTTCCCGGTTGTCCTCTACCAGTGGAGTCATGTGAACAGTGCTGAATTTTCCTAGCAATGATGTTTGAATGTTTGACAGCATGTGTGAAGTGCTGCCAACCAGGGAAGCTCACCCAAGCCTGGTGCCTCTAGACCCCAGAATCAGAATGTTACAGTGTTGTCCAAAGTCCCAGGCATACAAAAACGGACATCTACCACAAATCACATTGTTAGCATAAACTCTATGATATGTCCTAAAATCTCATACCTACAAAGACATTCTCATCAGGTGGGATATTCCAAGGACTCAGAGGTATCCTCTAGGGCCAGTCCTTTCTTTGCAATGTTCAGGGATGGAGTAACTGCATATCATCATTCCCTTTTCGTGTAGGAACATAGGAGAGTATGTTCCAAGTAGAGTATTAGTTGGGAGTGTTGGTTACAGAAGATTTTATCTGTATTTGATGTTAGCGTTAGTGCTTTGCTAGAGTTAGCTAAATGGTGGTCTGCAGAATGAAGAAGAGGGAAAGTTGTTGGAATATGATAAACCTCAATAGTTTGTCACATTTACCTTGAAATCAGATGCTAAGGAGACACATTCTTATTTGGCATTGTATTTGTTCTATACACCTGGGTCTGCAAGTTTGCACCTGATCACAATTGTCAATGTTTGGTTCTCTTCAATGGGCTTGATTGAATTTTCAAACTCTACATGTTGAAATGGCTAAAGCCTTGGCCCTGTGCCTTGAGCTTTTATGATATATGTTTCCAAACATAGTCTTATCCAGTACTGTCTTTGAATACTCTGGTTTAAAAAAAAAATTTATTTTATATTGGAGTACAGTCGATTTACAATGTTGTGTTACTTTCAGGTGTACAGCAAAGTGAATCAGTTATATATATATATATACATATATATATCTGTTCTTCTTCAATAATCCGTCAATGTTGATGATATCCACATTGCTATTTTCAGATAAGACCTTTTGAAACATTTATATATTCAACCCACTTCTTCATGTTTTGTATGCAGACAAGTAATAACCTCCTTAAGCTTTGTTTCACAGTGTGTGCTAGATTTTCTTCTCATTCTGGCCTTCAGTAATATTCCTCACATTATTAAGAGGCATTCCACCTACCCAGTGGCTGAAACCACATAATTCTTGGAATAATCCTTGAGTCTTAACCTCTTCCGTGCTTCTCCCATTAAGTCCATCAGTGAACCTTGTCTTTTCTTTGAACATATCCTGATTTCCTCCACCTCCTACATATTCATTGCTCCTTTAACCGTGATTCACAGACTGCAATTGCCTTCTTTATTCCTTTGCTTCAGTTGTCTATGCCCAGAATTAAACCTGGGTGTCCTACAAATTTAACTCATTTCTGATACTATCTATGTGGAAATAGTGTCAGACTCTACAAGTTAAGGGTTCAGTCCCACAAGATTGTCCCCATGTCAGATGTCAGTTGCAACTCCAGATTGTTACCTGTGCTTCTGACCAACTGGCTATAAATTGAAGGTTCTCATGACCCTCTTCTTTCGTTCAATTAATTTGCCAGGGTGGCTCACAGAACTCAAAGAAACATTTACTTATGTTTACCAGTTTACTATAAAGGATACAGATGAATAGCCAGAGGAAGAGATACATAGGGCAAGGTCTGAAGGATTCCTGACAGAAGCAGAAGCTTCTGTCCCCATGGAACTGGGGAGCATCACCCTCCTCGCACATGGATGTGTTCACCCATCCAAAGGTTGAGCAAATATTGTTAAGAGTTTTTATAGAGTTTTAATCTCTAGGCCCTCTCTCCTTTCCCAGAGGCTGCAGGGTGGAGCTGAAAGTTCCAACCTTCTAATCACTTAGTCTTTTTGGTGATCAGGCCCATCCTGAGGTTATGTAAGAACTCTATGCTAAGTCATCTCATTAGCATAAACTCAGTATTGAAAGATACTCCTGTCACTTAGGAAATTACAAGGCTTTCGGAGCTGTGTGGAGGAAGACCCAATATATTTCTTATCATATCACACATAGAATTGTCACTAAATAGTTACTTCACATGAAAGCATTTTTTGAAACAGTTTTCTTCCAAATTAAGATTATGAGAGATTGCGGAATGATTCCTTGTTCTCTTCTTTCCTAGAAATCAGGAAAGTTGATGACCTTCTGCAGCATCACTTGCCAAATCACAGCATTCAAAATATTGTGGAACAATGCTGCGAACATAATACACTTGCAAATATTGTTAATCAGAGCAAAAGTCATTTCCTTTTAAAGCAAAATTGTGATATGTTTGACTTACCTGAAAAACCTTTAAATTCAAATTTAAGTTTTGAAAACCAGAAGAGAACCTGTAACTTAGAGAACTCTGCTGATTTTAATGGAGATGGGAAATCCCTTCTCCATGCTAACCACGAGCTATCTTTTACTGAAATTAAATTTCCTGTAAGTGCAAAACCCATCAGCAATAACTCCCTGTCTACTAAGCAACAGAGAACTCACAACATAGAGAAAGCCCATGTATGCAGTGAGTGTGGGAAAGCCTTCTTCAAGATGTCTCAGCTCTTTGATCATCAGAGAGTTCATACTAGAGAAAAACCTCATGGATGCAGTCTGTGTGGGAAAGCCTTCTCCAGAAAATCCAGGCTCACTGAACATCAGAGAACTCATACAGGACTGAAACATTATGAGTGCACTGAATGCGATAAAACCTTCTTCGAGAAATCGCAGTTCAACATACATCAGAAAAGTCATATAGGAGAGAAACCTTACACATGTAGTGAATGTGGGAAAGCATTCACCAAAAAGTGTCGGCTCATTTATCATCAGCGAACTCATACGGGAGAGAAGCCCCATGGATGCAGTCTGTGTGGAAAAGCCTTCTCTACAAAGTTCAGTCTCACTACACATCAGAAAACTCATACAGGAGAGAAACCTTACATATGCAGTGAATGTGGAAAAGGATTCATCGAGAAGAGGCGTCTTATTGCACACCATCGAACTCATACAGGTGAGAAACCCTTTATATGCAATGTATGTGGGAAAAGTTTCACCTTGAAGAACAGTCTTATCACTCATCAGCAAACTCACAGAGAAGAGAAACTGTATATGTGCAGTGAATGTGGGAAAGGCTTTTCAATGAAGCACTGCCTCATTGTACATCAGCGAACTCATACTGGAGAGAAACCCTATACATGCAATGAGTGTGGAAAAGGCTTCACCTTGAAGAGCCCTCTCATCAGACATCAGCGGACTCATACAGGGGAGAAACCCTATGTATGTAGTGTGTGTGGAAAAGGCTTCACCATGAAGAGTGATCTTATTGTACATCAGCGAACTCATACTGCAGAGAAACCCTATGTATGCAGTGACTGTGGGAAAGGCTTCACTGTGAAAAGCCGCCTGATTGTACACCAGCGAACTCATACAGGGGAGAAACCCTACGTGTGCAGTGAATGCGGAAAAGGCTTTCCAGCCAAGATCCGGCTGATAGGACATCAGCGAATTCATACAGGAGAGAAACCATATGTATGCAGTGAATGTGGTAAAGGCTTCACAGAGAAGAGTCATCTCAACGTACACCAGCGCACTCACACAGGAGAGAAACCTTATGTATGCAGTGAATGTGGCAAAGGCTTAACTGGGAAAAGCATGCTCATCGCACATCTGCGAACTCATACTGGAGAGAAACCATATGTATGCAATGAATGTGGCAAAGGCTTCACCATGAAGAGTACTCTGGGTACACATCAGCAAACTCACACTGCAGAGAAACCGTACAAATGCAACGAGTGTGGTAAAGCCTTTAGGAAGAAGACATGCCTCATACAACATCAGAGAGTTCACTCAGGAAAAACTTCCTTTGCATGTACTGAATGTGGAAAATTCTCTTTGCGCAAAAATGATCTCATTACCCATCAGAGAATTCACACAGGAGAGAAGCCACATGAATGCAGTGAATGTGGGAAAACCTTCACCACAAAGTCAGGGCTCAATGTTCATCAAAGAAAACATACAGGAGAGAGGCCCTATGGATGCAGCGAGTGTGGGAAAGCTTTTGCCCACTTGTCAATCCTTGTTAAACATAAGAGAATTCACAGGTAGTCACTCTGGGGAAGCCTGTTGCCAGTTGTACTCAAGATAATAGTATGCAGAGAAGAATCACAATGCAAAGAATGTGGTGTTATCTTTAGTGATCAATTACCTCATATTTTATGTTGATGAAAAAATTTACAAGAAAACTCAGACACAATCAGCCATGGTGAAAATGTTTTAGGACATTTTATTGTCTAAAAAGTGTATGCTAAGGGCTTGCCTGGTGGCGCAGTGGTTAAGAGTCCACCTGCCAATGCAGGGAACATGGGTTCGAGCCTTGGTCTGGGAGGATCCCAAATGCTGTGGAGCAACTAAGCCCGTGCACCACAACTACTGCGCCTGCATTCTAGAGCCTGCAAGCCACAACTACTGAGCCTGCGTGCCTAGAGCCCATGCTCCACAGCAAGAGAAGCCACCACAATGAGAAGCCCGTGCACTGCAATGAAGAGCAGCCCCCGTTCTCTGCAGCTAGAGAAAGCCCACGCACAGCAACGAAGATCCAACGCAGCCAAAAATAAATAAAAATTTTTTAAAAAGTGTATACTGAGATAAAGCCTAAAATGTGAAAGACTAGGAAAGACTTCATTGGTAATAGACTCTATCATATGTGGTCATCATAGATCATGAGTGAATGAATATTTCTAACTGGTAGAAATATAATTGTGGGAAAGCCTTTGCCCAGAAGTAACACCTCAAGAGATGTCAGTTAACACTAGAGAAATACTTTTCTATGGTGATGAATATGGTAGGGTTTGCAGTAATAAATATTGCCTCATCATTTGCCAGGAAATCTGTGCAATAACACATTTAGTATGGTGGCCTTTAACAAAATATCAGACAACTTAATGAAGGAAAGAAGCCTTGGAGAAATGATGAATGAGAACATTGTGTTACAGGTCTAAACTTAAGGGGTAATACACCTCACAAACAACTGGGGAAAGGATACCTTCAGCCATATTTCTAGATGCCTTGTCATTGATCTTATAAATTTTACATAGTGGCAGTTACTCTCATCGTGGATTAAATTTTAGTATATACAGTGCAGGAGTGTTCAATTATTTAATTAATTTTTGCATTTCTTTGGTTCCAAGTTTAAATGTTATTTCAGAATATTTGAAGTACTTCAAAATGAAGAAATATATTCATTTCATAAGTATAAGTCAACATATTTGGTGTGTTTAACCAAGTTTATAAGTAGCAGCAGGGGGTTATAAAATTAATATAAATGTGATGTTTTTATAACTTTTAATTTTGAAGTAAGTTTAGAATCACAAAAACTGAAATATTCCAGAGATTTCCTAAATCACCTTCAGTCCACTATTCCCAAAGGTAAAACCTTATATAACCACACAGTTTACTATCAAATAGAGGAAAGTGAAATTGTTACATTGCTGTTAACTACAGGGTTTATTTCTATTGCACCAGTTTTAACGTGGTTTTTAAATACCGCCTTAAACTTTATCACATATGTAGGTTCCTGTAACCAACACCCCAGTGAAAATTCAGAATGCTTTGTCAAAACAAACTCCCTCATGCTACATCCTCATTGTCACATCCTTTCTCCAACACTAATCCTATAATTTTATCATTTATAGAATATTAGAAAAATAGAATTGTTTAGGATGTATCCTTTTGAGATTGACTATTTGAGCTTGTGAAATTGTAGAAAATAGACATATTGGTCTCTGCCCCCGGTTTCTGGCACAGAGCTTCTGAAACCCTTGTAAATTCCTGCATGATAAGAGCATGTGGAGCATCTCTTGTCCTATTGATGGGACTCTGGGTGGGCTCATGAATGGCTCCTGGATGGGTGCTTGTCACCAAAAAAGACTTGGAATTTTCAGCCCACTCCCCATCCTCCAGAGAGGGGAGAGGGGCTAGAAATGGAGTTACTAATTGATCATGCCTAATGTGAGGAAGCTTCCATAAAATCCCAACAATAGTAGGGGCTATGGAGAGCTTCCAGAAGGGTGAACACATTGAAGTACAGGGAGTGTTAACACACCCCCAGCTCTATGGGGACAGAAGCTCCTGTGCTTAGAACACTCCCAGATCTCACTCTGTTTCTCCTCAGCTTGTTGTTCATTTCTGTCCTTTATCGTGTCCTTTAATAAACTAATAAACACAGATAAGTGTTTCCCTGAGTTCTGTGAGATAAATCAAACTCTAGCAGATTAATCAAACCCGACAAGGGGCTCACGCAAACCTCCAATTTGGAGCCAAGTCAGAAAAGTTGTAGGTAACTTGGGGACCAGCTATTTGCGATTAGTATCTGAGGTGCGGTGGGAGCAGTTGTGGGACTGAGCTCTTAACTGGTGGGATCTGGCACTATCTCCAAGTAGATAGTGTTAGAATTGAGTTAAAATGTAGGACCCAGCTGACAGGAATTGCTTGGTGTGTGGGAAACCCACACATTTGGTGACCAGAAGTATTGAAAGTGTGTGTGTGGCAACAGGGTGAGAGTAAAGGAGAAAGACAGGAGGAAGTCTGACTGTAGCTTTTCCCAATACAGACTTCAAGTAAATTCAACCTTAGATCCAACTAGAAACTCTGGGCATCTTCTCTGCCACAGAATATCAGACTGTAATAGAGGCGGGGCAGGTGCGTAGCTGTTAGTGCATGACTGGTAGCTGTCCCACTCAGCCATTGACTGGCATCGCAGTGGGTCCCTTCTCCTTCCCTTCCTCTGTGTAAGCAGAGCCCACATTCATACTGAGGGAAGATGGTTTTTTTGAGACACTAGTCTGCCATCTCGGTCGGCTGGCTTTCCGATTAAAGTCGTTACTCCTTGCCTCAACAGGTCATCTTCCGATTTATTGGCCTGACCTGCGGCAAGCAGAGCAAGTTTGGGCTCTGTCCGTAATAAGACTCCAGGCAAACTGGTAGTACCCAAGGTGTTCCTGCCTAACTGCACAAGGTCACCATCATCTTGTCACTTTTGCCCAAAGTGATGACTGGAATGCATCTCACACCACGTTGGCCTTGGATTTGTGCTGGCCTCTGAAAACTTAAATTAGCTCTGTGACTGAGACTATCTCTTGCAAAGAGAGGAAGGCACTGGGGTGCCCAGAAGACATTTCCATGTCTTCTCACCCAGCAGTCTTAGCAGCTTTTATGGCCACTCCTGTTGGAAGCGCCAGAACCTCTAGGAGGTCACAGTGCTGTGTGTCCTCATAGAACCTGTGCAAGTCTTCTGGAACTGAACAAGAGCCCTCAGTGCCCCTAGCAACAGCCAAGGAGGCATTGCGGGGAGAGCGCATCAAAATCAGAAATGGTTTTGGACCAGGTTCAGCCTTTGGCAACTACTGGAGGAGTCTTCAGAGACTCAATATCTGCTGAGCCTGATTCTGGGCAAGGATCCCCAGTGAGGGGCCTGTGGGGTCAGTGAAGAGGGAATGTGTGTCAGTGACGGCATTTGGGGTTTTATTTGGCTTCAGTCACTGAGGAATCTGGGCGTTAGTGATGGGCCTTTGATTGAGGCTTAACCTGTAGAGATTAATGATCGAAGGTCTTGTTGGTCAGGGTTTAGGGTCTATATGTTAGGTCTGCAAGACTCGGTAATTGAAAACTGGATGGAAGTGTGAAACCAATGAGCACTGCTTCTCCCCTAGGTTAGCAATTTAACGTCCAGCTTATGATCTGGAGAAGCCTGGAATTGGGGGCAAGAATGTCTGTGGTAAATTTCAGATTGAATTTGAGGTCAGTGTTATGTAGGGAGTGCAGAGTTTGTCTGTGTTTGACAGCACAGAAGTCTGGAAGTTTTGAGACCCATAGTCCCAGGCTAGTGGTGTTTAGAGACTTGACCTTTGGATGCTGGAAACATTTCTTTTCAGGTTGTCCAGTCCAAGTCCTTTCTCAAAGTTCTTATTAAAAATTTGTCTCGGACTTCCCTGGCAGCGCAGTGGTTGAGAGTCCGCCTGCCGATGCAGGGGACACGGGTTCGATCCCGCATGCCGCGGAGCGGCTGGGCCCGTGAGCCATGGCCGCTGAGCCTGCGCGTCCGGAGCCTGTGCTCCGCAACGGGAGAGGCCACAACGGTGAGAGGCCCGCGTACGGCAAAAAAAAAAAAATTTGTCTCCTACATACACTCTTATCATTGTCTGCACAAAAATCAGAATAATTCACCGTGGTCAAGTGGTGTGTATAGGAATAAAGACAGGATTTCTGTTCATCTTACTGCAAAGTTTAGTCTTGGATATTTCCTTTCAGATTTCTTTGACACAAGTAAGAACAACAATTTTCCTGAGTTCTACTCCTCAGTGAGAGCCATCTCATTAAAAAAACTTTTTTTCAGGCTACCTTTCTAAAACTTGGGATCATCTGTACGAACATACATTCAAGAATCTGCCTATCGTCTAACATGGCTGTATTTCTTCTGCATTGTCTCTGGCAAATAATCGAAATTCCTGTTACTCCACATTATCGCCAGCATTTCATATTTTCAGTTTTTGGATTTCAGCAAGTCTAATACCTGGGTATTTGTATCACACTGCTGCTTTTTAAAAATTATTAGCATTATTCACATTGCTGTTTTAATTTGCATCTCCCTAACAACAAATGATGCAGACCATCTTTTCATATGCTTGTTTGCCATCTGTTATCTTTGATCAAGTGTCTGTTCAAGGTTTGCCTATTTTTGAAATAGGAGTTTCTTGTTGACTTTTCAGAATTCTTTCTATGTTCTGGATACAAGTCCTTTACCAAGTATAGGACTTATAGGATGAATGTGTTGAGATTCTTTTTTTTTTTTTTTTTTTTTTCTGAACAAAGTGTAAAGGTTTTTTTTTTATTATGTGTAACATAGGCAAAATTATTTAAGTCAATAAATTTTTAAGGAATTTCACATGTTCTGATTCTTTCCACTGCCAATCACCTTAGTTCCTCCAAAGTCATAATCTTCAAGATGAGATAGCCCTTTCAAAAAAGAAGTTTTGCTCAATCCACACAATTCTTTTAGTTGAGCTTCTTTGATCTCCAGTAGAATAGAGACACACTTCAAAATTCTCCACCTGTAATCTTTGGGATCCAATTTCCTCAAGCAGTTTACTTTAGGACCATGTTTAGAGTCATGAGATAGATCTGCCCGCTTCAGAGTTTGACACCCTCTAAAAATGTATTAAGTTCAAATCATATTCACTCCTAAGCTATCACACCCTAGAACAGTACAGATCATTGGGATATGCCAATACCTTTTTAAAATCCTGACACTGTGTTCTCAAGATAAAAGCCTAAAAAAAGAAGCCATCTTTGTTTCATGTCAACATTAGAGTATGAACTCGATATAGCTGATAATTTAAAAACTTAATATATAAGGGAAATTATCAGCTCTATAGTCCTGGAAGCAATCTTTATGTTTATCAATACACCCCCATCACTTGAATCTGTTTTAGGTATCATGTCCCTTCTTCCCTGTACCAAAACTCATACTAAACAATGAGTTCTGGGTTGCAAAAGAGGATTTTTGCACCTGTCTATAAGGAGAGTCTTTTGAGATTTTTTTTCTCTTTGTTTTTGTTTGTTTTTTGCCTGTGGACTGCCAAATGTTCCAGCAGCATCTGCTGAAAAAGTCTGTATTTCTCCATTGAATAACCTTTGTATATCTATCAAACGCTTGAGTATACTTGGCTCATGTGGGTCTTTTTCTGGGATCTTTGCTCTGTTCCATTGATCTATGTGTCCTTTCACCAATATACTAAAGGTTTATGAGTCTTGAAATCTCTTGGTGTGAGCCCTGTATAATGGTTCTTTTTGGTCAGAAGTTGTTTCGCTATTTTCAGTGGAGAAACCTGGCAAATAATACCTTTGCCAGTAGATCAGTGTTGTCATTTTGATATTCTATACCCATAAACATGTGGTGTCTTTTCCAAAATGCATAAATCCCTGTTTAATGAGGAAAACAGACCAACCTAAAAGAAGGTCAATATACAACATACCTGATCAGTACTCCTCAAAATAATTGAGGACATGAAAAAAAGACTGAGGAATGGTCATGGAACAGAGCAATTCAAGGAAACATGATGTCTAAAGGCAGCATTCTTCCCTGGGTTGAATCCTAAGACAGAAAAAGGACAGTAGTGGAAAAATTTGTGAAATCCAAATAGAATCTGTAATTTAGTTGAGTGTCATACCAATGTTAATTTCTAAGTTTGACAAATGTACCATGGTTACATAAAATATTCGCATGAGAGGAAGTCAAATGAAGGTATATGTGCACTCTTTGTAGTACTTCGTCACTTTCGTGTAAACCTAAAATTTCCCCAAAATAAAAATTTATTTAAAATAGGTATAATCTATGTCAGTTATATCTCGGTAAGTCTGTAAAAAAAAAAATACGTAATCTAATTTTATCACTTACATTCTCATAAACATTTCCATATTATAAAATGTTTTGTATATCTCTATATAATTAATATTAAGTGGCTGTAATAATATCATGGGTGAACTAGTAGAATGGTAACTTGAGTCACATATAAAAGGTATGCATTGAAGTGGGGTATGCTTGAAAAACATAACATATTCAACTATGTTCACTTTTTATTATGATCCTCTCATTATTGAAATTCTCACTCCAAGATTTGTTGTACTGTTTTTCTTATAAGTCCCAGACATCTCCATTTACTTTTAATCCTAGATAGTTTATAATTTTGCAATTATATTTGATGTCTTTAAAAAAATCCATATGCTATAAATTTTGTACACAACAGAAATTCATTTTAACAGCTTTATGGTCATAATTTACATATAACATTTACCAGTAGTAAGCGTACAACTCAGTGACATTTAGCAAGTTCATAGAGTTGTGCCACTATCACCACGATGCAATATTTAGAAAATTTCATAACCCACAAGAAGTAACTGGATAGTTGTTTTGTCATTAAGTTTTGAGAACTCTTGATATATTCTGAATACAAGTCTTTATCAATAGATGTTAAATGTGTCAATATTTTCTCCCAGTCTCTGGCTCTACTCAATACTTTATTAAAGCTGTGCTTAGAAATACAAAAGTTTTTAATTTTAATAAAGTCCAATTTATTATTTTTCCTTTTATGGCTCATACTTTGTCTTGTCACAGAACTCTTTGGCTAACTTAGGTTCCTCTTCGCTTCTCTAAGTTTCATACTTCTTCTACCTCTTAAATTTAGGTCTGTGATCTATTTCGAGTTAATTTTGTATATGGTTAGAGTTATGGGTCTTAATTTATGTTTTTGCAAATAGGTATACAATTTTTCCAGCATAATTTGCTGAAACAACTAACCCCATGGAATTATCTTAGTGTCTTGACCAAATAGATATTGACCTTAATACTTTTGGACTCCATTCTGGTTGTGCCTTTCTCATTGGTTCCAGACCTTTACTGGCCTCATTTTTAAAGTGGCCTTTCCCCGAGGCTCCAATCCCAATCAAAATTTAGGCTTCATCCCTGCCGCTCTTTTCCTCTTGAACGTGATGGCCTGTTTCACACTGTGCCAGTTTCTCGAAATCTTATTCGGTCCTTAAAAGCCGCTTCCTGCGAGAAATGTTCCTCCGAAGTTTTTGGGGGGATGTCCGATTACCGGATGTACTGCCGTTTCTCATTCCAGGAGTTCGTTCTCTGCTGCTATACCGACACCTGAACCCTTGGTCCTTTTCGAAACCCGCCCCCCTCCTTTTTTAATAAAGGCCTCGGCGATGTTACTCGTCTCCCCAGTCCGTCGAACGCCGTTTAGGTAGCTCCATATTTGCCTCGCAAACCTCGAGTCTCTGAAAATCTGCTAATTTTCTGAAGAATTGAAGTGACAGGTAATGAAATAATTTCAGTGGCTTCTCACCTCCCGGACCATCCAGGGCTCCTGGCCCCAAACCCGCCCCTTGGCCTTCTGTACGTCAGGTGTGCCAACATGGCCGCCCCGTGGGGCCGCGGAGAGCTGGGCGCAGACATATTGCCTTTCAAGGTAATACCAGAAATCCAGTCCGCGTTTCTTCAAATGCTTCAGACCGTCTTCGGCCGCCGTAGACCGACGAAAAATCTGGGCGACAGGGGCAGAAGTAGAAGCGGTTCGTGGAAGTGTTACGTTTTATGTTCTGCTTGTGGACTGGAGAAAATCGGGTCAGTGTGTGCATTTGGTCCTTGAAGTTTTGTGGTTTTGTCCCATAGGAGGTTTGTCCCTGTGGACGTGTCGTCCACAGGGTGGAATGGTGTAGCGTGGACTTAACGGAATTATTGAGGGTCTGGTGGGAAGTGCTGTTGTGGAGGTATTTGAGAGGAACCAGGAGCGTTTGTGACGCGCGTACCTGTCGTTGGGGTACTTTGGGAGCTGTTCGTTAGAACGATTAAGAATCTGTAGAGGGAATTCCCTGGCGGATTCGGCGCTTTCACTGTAGTGGCCCGGGTTCACTCCCTGGTCAGGGAACTAAGATCCCGCAAGCCACGCGGCGCCCCCCCCCCCCCCAAAAAATCTGTAGAGATCAACGGTCGTGACTGGACCGGCCTGATATGGGGGTCTTTGCGGCTCACTCTATTTCTAAAGGATGCAGGTGGTATTTACGATGGTAAGAGATTCAGATTACGGGAATTAATATGGCGCTCAGAGATGTTGGGGCCTGGCTGGATAGTCATCATATGAGGGTATCTGGCCCAGGCTTCGGATTAATAAGGAAGTGTGTAGTCAGTGTCTGTGGTACAGAGAGTCTTGTGAGGGCTGAGGCTTTGGTCCCCTAGGAGGCCTGGCTGGTGGCTGCGTCGAGATTCCAACCTAGTAGGCTGGGAAGGAAGGTGGTGCAGCCCGGGACGGTAGTGTAGTTCTAAACCTTCTGCTCTTTAGGCTTTTATCTGCAGACCGAGGGACTAACCCAGCCTCCTCTATGTGTTGTGTATCGTGTATCGCTGTTTTCGCACTGCAAAGGCAGAATTGAGTCCTTGTGACAGATCTGAACCCTCAAAGCAGAAATGTATAGTATCTATCCCTTTGTTACAGACCAGGGCTCTTGGCCTCCTTGGTCCATAGAAGTTGATCAAAGGCCAGATAAGAAATTCAGGCCAGGCTTTATTGTGGTCCCTACTGCAGCAGGGGGGAGCGAGAACAAGTAAGAAGTTCCCTTGCTTGTTCGCTCTCTGAGGTGGGGTTGGGGGGGGGCATCTTGTTCCTTATATGTGGTGAGGGTAGGTGTATGTCCGGGGGTTGGGCCGGAGGGACGGCTTAGATGGTTTGCCCATGCTTTAGGTGGTGTTGTGTGCAAGGGGCATGGCAGTACCTGCTTTTGCTCCGGATCCCCTGCTTTTGCTCTTGGTTCTTCAGAAGTGGCGGTTGGGTTTCTTGATTTCTTTGTATCTTGTTGTCCAGAATTTGACTCCTCTGTGCATACACAGTTATTTTTAGTCCCTTATAGTTTCTTTGTATTTTGTTGCTGGAGGAGAGGTGTGTCCAGATGCAAGCACTGCAGCAAAGTGTTCCAGGTCCCAGCCTGTCTCACCTTTGCAGAAAATGTTTGTCGAGGCTTGCTCTCACCAGCGGCAGTGGACACTTGCTTTTTTGTCTGACATGCGTTCCCACTTTCTTCTTTGCTAACAGAACCGCCGTTTTGTTTAGTTATCCATCCTTCTGACAGGGTGACCCATATCCCAATACTGGTTGGTCTTAGTTAATCCTGGTGGTTCCAGCTCCCGTTGCTAGTGATTGAATTAGTACGAAATGAGCTTAGGTACGTGGTGCAGTTCTAGCCAGCAATATATGTGAAAATCTGCTTGGGGGTTTCTGAGTGAAAAATTTTAAATAAGTATTATAATTCTTTGAATCTCTCTTTCCATGTCAAGGATGATATTGTCTGAATATAACCTTAATTTTCTGTCCAGTTTCTAATGTTTATAATTCATTCCTTTTTTTTTAATTAGAAAAAAAATTTTTTGTCTGCCACCTAATGGCGTGCAGGAAACTTAGTTTCCCCACCAGGGATTTATCCTGTGCCCCCTGCAGTGGAAGCCTGGAGTCCTAACCACTGGACTCCCAGGGAATTCCTTTGCTGTATATGTTTCAAGGCTATATTGTTAGATACCTAGAAATGGCAAATTTCTTAAAATGTGGTGAGTTGAACCTCTTACTAGTAAGCTTTGTTTCTCTTCTCTGTAGTAATTTTTTGGGCTTTCTGGTGCATTTTTTCAGAGAATATAGATTATCTGTGGTTACTCTTTCCATGGTTTATCTTTTTCTAACCTTTTATTCTCCAGCTGTCCATATCACTATGTTTCAGGCATGTCACCTAGAGTAGCATGTTCTTGGGTTTTATTTTATTTTTTTATTATTATTATTGTTTTGGCCACACTGGACAGCATGTGGGATCTTAGTTCCCTGACCAGGGATCAAACCCAGGCCCCCTGTATTGGAAGTGTGGAGTCTTAACCACTGGACTGCCGGTGAAGTCCTGGGTTTTAAATTTTAATCCAGTCTGACAGTTTCGAGGCATTTGTATTTGATGTAATTAACTGGAATCTTTGTTCTGTTTATACTGAATATAATTCATTTAAAAAATTTGTTTTATTGGAGTATAGTTGATTTAATATACTTAATATAATTCTTAGTGTTTTGTTTTAAAACAGTCATATAAGTGCACGGTATTTGCCCCACTTGTTCTCTATTCCTTATTCTCTTTTTTGCCATGTTTTGAACGAATTTCTTCTTATTCTGTTTCCCCCTTCTGTTAGGATGGAAATTATATACTTTAAGATAATTGTTAGTTTTCATCATGACACTAGAGATTACATACAGTATGGAAGCTTTCTTTGTCAAATTCTTATGTTAGTACTTTTACACTCTTCTCTAACATTACAGGCGTCTTAGAGCATCTCAACTCAATTTACCACTTTCCAATTTATTTACAATATTGTGTGCTTTAAAAAATGTATTTAAAACCTAAGATATTATCGTTATTGTTTATAAGACAGTGCTTCTGGTTCGCCCAGTATATTGGTTTTCAAACTGAAGTGTGTGTACTCACAGGGTGTATAAAAACGCTTGAGGAGGTTCCTGAGCGCACACGGTTTAAAGGAAAGCAGTGCCCAGCGCCTCTCCTCCCATACGGTCCCTTTTGTATAATTGAGCTGCCTGAGAGTCTCCTGCTGCTGAGGCCTGCTGCGGGGATGGATCTCGTTTCTCTCACCTCCTTTTTTGTTTTTTAATCTTAGACTTTTTTTTTAAATTAATTTATTTATTTTGGCTGTATTGGGTGTTCATTGCTGCACGCGGGCATTCTCTAGTTGCAGCGAGCGGAGGCTACTCTTCGTTGCGGTGCGTGGGCTTCTCATTGCGGTGGCTTCCCTTGTTGTGGAGTACGGGGTCTAGGCACGCAGGCTTCAGTAGTTGTGGCACGTGGGCTCAGTAGTTGTGGCTTGCAGGCTCTAGAGCGCAGGATCAGTAGTTGTGGTGCACGGGCTTAGTTGCTCTGTGGCATGTGGGATCTTCCTGGACCAGGGCTCGAAGCCACGTCCCTTGCATTGGCAGGTGGATTCTTAACCACTGCGCCACCAGGGAAGTCTCCTTCAACTCCTTTGACAGTCACCCCACTTCAACTTCACGGAATAAAGGAATACCCCCACCACAGTCAGAATCTTAGCCTTTTTGGCCAGAGGAATAAAGTCGTCTGGGGTAAAAATGGGACACTCGGCAATGCTGTGGGCATTGGGCTAAGGTGAGCGCCCAGGAGCAGCGTTAGCATCTGGGCCCAGAGGAAATGTACCCTCAGCTTGAATTTTCTCCTCAACCCACAGGTCCTGACTTCCCAGGAGCAAAAGAATCAGTAGAAGGAGGAAGAAGTTACAGGATTTGGTATCAGCATTACTGGGGACATGCTTGATTGAAGACAGGTATCAGAACAGAAATTTAGAGCAGATCCAGAAGACACAGCGACAGAGCCTCCTTACTGCCAGCTGTTTTTAGAGGACGGAAAAAAATGATCCAGGCCCAGGTGACTTTTGGTTTGTTTTATTCTTTTCTTTGTTCCCGAATGGGTTTGTTAGTTGTCTGAGTCATTCTAGGTAATTATTGCATGTAAGGGTGTCTTGAGGACCCTGGGTGTCTTTGTAGCCTGCTTCTGAAGTGAGGGTGATCCAGGGGACCCCAGAAATTGCAGCCGGTGTCTGAAGCGAGGGCAGTTCTATGGGGACTGTTTCCTCAGGCTTTGCAATATGACTGACTCTTGGTTTCCATGTTCAAATCTGGATTCTTAATCTACCTTTTTTCTTATATTGCTTTTATTTTTGTTCATTACACAGCTGACTTAAGGATATATTTAAAGGCTGAAATCATAACAAAGTACACATATCAAAAAATAAGTTTCTTCTTCATACACTTTAAACATGCTTATTAAACATTTAGTTTCTTATAATTCTGGCTTCTTGAGTCACTTCCCAGAAGATTCTGATTAACTGGCTATAAAGATTTAGTCATCCCAATTTCATTGACTTATGTGTTAGTCATATATATATATATATATATATATATGAATGTGGTGTTTCTAGGTTAACAAGAAGGTTTAACTTTTATACGTTATAGAACGTCTAATGATAAATGGATGGATGACTGACTGCACAATTATATTTAGTTGGATCCTTGTATTTTATTAGGCTTTTGCTTGTTCCCTGTGCGTTAAAAACAAACAACCCGGGGCTTCCCTGGTGGCGCAGTGGTTAACAATCCGCCTGCCGATGCAGGGGACACGGGTTCGTTCCCTGGTCTGGGAAGATCCCACATGCCGTGGAGCAGCTAAGCCCGTGCACCACAGCTACTGAGCCCGCGTGCCACAACTGTGAGACCCGTGTGCCTGGAGCCCATGCTCTGCAACAGGATAGGCCACCGCAATGAGAAGCCCGCGCACCGCAATGAAGAATAACCCCTGCTCGCCGCAACTAGAGGAAGCCCGTGCACAGCAGTGAAGACCCAACGCAGCCAATCAATCAATCAATCAATAAACAACAACAACAAAAACAACCCCCTAGATATATAGATCCAGCCTATAAAGTAGAAATGAGAAGAAAAACTTTTAACATTTCTTCCATATCATCAAAAGGACATCACTTCATTAAACACCACTGTTACTATAGGAAACCCTGACGTTTGACGATGTGACTGTGGACTTCACGTGGGAGGAGTGGCAGCTCCTGACCCCTCCTCAGAAGGACCTGTACCAAGAGGTGATGCTGGAGAACTATAGCAACCTGCTGTCTGTGGGTGAGGACGGCTCCCCTGTGCCCTTCAGAGGGTCCCCAGTCAGTGGTGTTTCCTTTCTCGGCTTCTGAAAGCTCTGGAGTGTCTATGATGCTCTGAAGCGGTAGATTTTCAGTCCCCTCTCTGGTCCATGAGAAATGGGTATTCTCCCTTCTCCTGAGAGCACAGCATTTTCTCTGTAGGTCGTGAAATTGTTTTGTCCTCAGCTGTAGTATTCTGTCTTCACAGACCCCAAGCCCAATTCACTGGGTCTAAATATTCTATCATTTCTGGTGAATAGGTTATCAAGCCAGAAAGCCAGACGTACTCTCTAATTTGGATCACGGAGAACCATGGATGATGGAAGATGAAATCCACTGTCGAACCCATTCAGGTGAGTGAGAGACCAGCAAGGTGACAGGCGTGGAAATCACACTGTAGTTGGTCAGAGAAGAGTCACAGCTGTGAGGGGGTTGGACGCTGGGTGAGCAGTTCCTCCGTGCATCTCTCTCCCGATGTCAGACCTCTTTTTCTTTGTAGGAGTTTAGAGAAAAATATATCCCTTCTTAGGGAAGACTCTTGTCTTTTCCGGGATCTGTTTCTTCTTTATTTTACCCCCATCTTGATTTTTGTTTACATAGTTTTCTTTTCCCTGGATTCTCATATCTTTTCCTTCTTCTTCATACACTTCCACCTCCTTTTCTATGAAACTCCACCTTCCAAGGTCTCTCTCCAAAGAGAAAACTTTGAATTCCTCACTGTGTTCTAGCTGCTGCACCTTTCTGTCCCACTGGTAATGTTGATTTCCTTTGTCACATTCACCCCATGTTGGCTGCCGGCCCCAAAAGTAAACTGGTCTTCACTGTGCCTTGTCCCCACTCTGAGGTTCTCCAAAGGTTTTGTTTTCCATTTTCTCCAATGATCTTCTAACCTTCAAAGTTTTCTTCATTGTCATAAGCTAAGCTCCTTAGGGTCACTGGAGGAGACTCCCAAATTCATCCCTCCCCAGTGTGCTCCACCACAGAGACCTATATAACTTACTCACGTTTATGGCAGCTCTCCTGGGTTCTGAATAACTGCCAGGACCCAGGATCATCTTCCCTCCCAGAAAACCACTATAAGTTTACATTCTCCCTTACTCTTATGCAACCTCCATCCTGGCCATTCAGGCATTACCTCATATGTTCCCCATCTGCAGAACTGTCTTATGTAAATGTGTCTGCTGTTCATGATGAATTTTTAACTAGAGACGTTATCTTAACATCCTACATTCTCAGTTCCGGTCTCAACCTGATCATAACTCTTCCTTATTTCAAATTAATTCCTTTGTGTATTTATTAGTTTTGAACTTTCTTCTCGTTGATTGTAGACCTTACTGTCTTCATTTCCCTAAAATTTTCATTTTTCTTTCCATTGTATTCTGATGACATTTATCCCAGCTAATCAAACTACTTGGCAATTAAAGTTCTTCTTCTGTCCATGAACTCCATGATATTGACATCATCATGCTCACAAAGAGATATATTTCCACCCTCTTTCTTAAATTCTCCCTAATGTGTTCCATATATGTGATTGATATTTTGATTCATTCCTCTACATTTTTTTGATAGCCTGTTGTATGCTGGAAGGTAAGACCAGTGAAAAACTGTATACATATAGGTCACAAGTTTTTAGTCTAAGAGAAAGGAGTCAAGAAATTAATCAAGTGTTTTGGGGGCTGGTGGTGTGAGATAAAAAAGAATAAAAACAAGCAAATAATTTATCTAATGGGTGAAAAGTGCTGTGATAAAGATTAAGTAACATAAATTATTAGAGAAATGCAAATCAAAACTACAGTTAGGTACCACCTCACACCAGTCAGAATGGCCATGATGAAAAAGTCTACAGGGAGTTCCCTGGTGGTCCAGTGATTAGGACCCCATGCTCTCACTGCCAAGGCCCCGGGTTCAATCCCTGGTCGGGGAACTAAGATCTCACAAGCTTGTGGGGTGGCCAAAAAAAAAAAAGAAAAAATGTCTACAAATAACAAATGCTGGAGGAGGCGTGGAGAAAAGGGAACCCTTCTACGCCGTTGGTGGGAGTGTAAATTGGTGCAGCCACTATGGAAAACAGTATGGAGGTTCCTCAAAAAACTAAAAACAGAGTCACCATATGATACAGCAATCCCACTCCTGGGCATATATCCAGACAAAACTATAATTCAAAAAGATACATGCACTCCTATGTTCATAGCAGCACTGTTCACAATAGCTAGGACATGGAAACAACCTAAATGTCCATTGAGAGATGAATGAATAAACAAGATGTGGTACATATACACAGTGGAATACTACTCAGCCACAAAGAAAGAATGAAATAATGCTATTTGCAGCAAAGTGGATGGACCTAGAGATTATCATACTAAGCGAAGTAAGTCAAAGAGAAAGGCAAATACCATATTATATCACTTACAGGTGAAATCTAAAATACGACACAAATCAGCATATCTATAAAGCAGAAACAGACTCACAGACATAGAGAACAGACTTGTGGTTGCCAAGGGGGAGGAGTGGTGGGGGAGGGATGGAATGGGAGATTGGGGTTAGCATATGTAACCTATTACATGTGAAATGGGTAAACAACAGGGTCCTACTGTGTAGCACAGAGAACTATATTCAATATCTGTGATAAACCATAATGCGAAAGAACATGAATAAGAATATATATGTACACCTGAATCGCTTTGCTATACAGAAGAAATTAGCACAACATTGTATATCAACTATATTTCTGTAAAACTTAAAGAAACAAAACTTTAGTCAGCATAACAGACGAGTAGGTGCTGGGGCTCCTCCTTAGGCTGGGAACACCTCTCAGATAAGGTGCCTCTGAGCCAAGAAATGTGGGAAGTTAGTAGGCTGCCGGGTTAGGAGTTTTCCAAGTAGAGAGGCTAGCGGGTTTAAAAGGCTGAGCCACGAATGAGTTTGAGAAACATTAAGGAGCCTGTGTGGACAGAGCAGAGTGTGCTTTCTGGAAAGTGATGGGTATAAGGCCAAAGAGGCAGTAGCAGTGGGGGCGGGGTGGGGGTGGGGGGAAGATTGGTCACGTATTCCATTACAAGGAAGCGTGATTTTACTCCCTAATAAGATGAGAAAACACGAGGAGAGGACTTCCCTGGCGGTACAGTGGTTAAGAATCCACCTGCCAATGCAGGGGACACAGGTTCGAGCCCTGGTCCAGGAAGATCCCACATGCCATGGAGCAAATAAACCCGTGCGCCACAACTACTGAGCCTGCGTTCTAGAGCCCGCAAGCCACAACTACAGAAGCCCACGTGCCTAGAGTCCATGCTCAACAACAAGAGAAGCCACCGCAATGAGAAGCCCGTGCACCACAAGGAAGAATAGCCCCTGCTCGCCGCAACTAGAGGAAGCCTGCACGCAGCAACAAAGACCCAACGCACCCCAAAATAAATTAATTAATTGATTAATTAAAAAAAAACACGAGGAGTTCTTGAGTACTGGAATGACATGAAATAATTTACATTTTTCGAGGAATCCTTTTGGCTTCAGTGTAGAAAGCAGACAGTAGCGAGCAGGGTGACAAACAGGAAAGCCTTGTAGGAGGCTATTGCAAAAAACATGGTGACAGGGAGAATGGTTGACTGCAGCATGTGTGGAGGGTTCAGTGTTGGTGAGGTTCTGGATATGCTGCATGTAGAGGGCAAATGAGATTTGACATTACGTAAATACAGGCTGGGAGAGGAAAAAATGGATGAAGATTGTTGGTAAGTTTGATACTGAATGCAAGACCGTGTGCCTGAAGCACAGTGAGGTCAAATACTGAAACGTCGGAGTTGGGAGCAGAGAAGGGTTTACTGCCTGACCGTGCCAGGAGTCAGGTGGCTCATGCCTTAAAAAGTCCGGGACTCCTTGAAGGCTTTCAGCAAAGCCTTTTAAAGGCAAGGTGAGGGAGGGACCTGGGTAGTTATTGCACACTTCTTGGTGGTGTTGGATTCTTTGTTCTTGCAGCTGTCATGTAAGTCAGGTCATGGTCAGGTCACCATGTTTTTGTAAACCTTGAACAAGACAAATGTTATTCTCTGTTCAGGTCAGGTCACGGATGTTCTTGTATATTTCAAGCTATAGGCAGCATTCTTTTACAAAATGTACAGAGCCAGCATGACTAAGTACAGGCAACAGAGCACGACGGTTAAAGTGAGGTTAAAGTAAAAGGAACAGGTCTGATATGGAGTCAGATTTGTTCTTCCCTATTACAAAAGCAGAACAGTTCCTCAAGGGATGTTAACGTTTCATGGCACATGGGTCTCAAGTTCACCTGGGTCTCAAGTTCACATAGGATTTTGATGGTCCTCCATAGAGGTGATGTGGTGAGTGAGGTTAACTGCAGTCCCTAACTGTCCTTCTCATAAATGTAAAAACATGTTTCCTACAGCTGTTTCTTCATTTTATCTAATATGATATTAATCCTGCCTAATCTACACACAGGCATCAGTCTGTGTCCATATGTGTCCATATATATTCTTTAAAGAATAATTTCTTTACAGATTTGATCATCTAATAACCTATTGTGCTCTATACATGTTTTATACAGTTTCTTTTGTTTCATTTAATATATTAACTACGAAATTAGCATGTATTGTGATTCTGGCATCTGGAATCTCTTCATTACTGGTTTTGGTATTGGCTCAACTGCTAATGGTGAATTTAGGAATCTGTATTATTCATACACTTATAAGAATCATAGAGTTCAGTATTAGTAAATAGATGCTATGAGGTAATAGAAAATATGTATTGGTCTCTGCCCCCTGTTTCTAGCACAGAGCTCCTAAAACCCTTGTGATTCCCTAGGTGATTAGAACGCTAGGAACATCTCTGGTTTTAATATTGGCCTTTGACCTCTGTTCCTGACACAGGGCTCCTGAAACTCTTGTCATTTCCTGGGTGACAGGAGTAACTTTGTTCTAGCAAGGTGACTCTGAGTGGGCTACTGGATGAGGGCTGGTCACCAGAATGACCAAGCCATGGTGAGAAGCTTGTCCTTTTTATCCCCACCCCCTGTTCTCTTGAGAAGGGAGAAGGGTTGAAAATGGAGTTAATGATTGATCATGCTTACATGATGAAGACTCCATGAAATTCCCAAACTATGATGTTCAGAGGACTTCTGGGTTGGTGAACATGTGGACGTGCCCTAAGATGGTGTGGAAGCATGGCATCCCTTCCCACATATCCTTCCCTACACATCTCTTCCATCTAGATATTCACCCGTATCCTTTATCATAGCCTTTAATAAAGTGGTAAACATAAGTTCTCCAGAGTTCTGTGAGCCCCTCTAGCAAGTGAATTGAACCCGAGGAGGGGGTTATTGGAACCTCTGATCTATAGCTGCCTGGTCAGAAGCACAGGTGACAACCTGGATTTGTGACTGGTGTCTGAAGTGGGGGTCACGAAGTCTTACGGAACTGAGCCCATAACCTGTGGGATCTGACGCTATCTCTGGGTAGATAGTGTCAGAATTGATTTAAATTATAGGATACCCAGCTGGTAGGGCAGAGAATTGCTTGTTCTGGGGAAAAAGTCTCCACACATTTGGTGACCAGAAGGGTCAGAAATGAAATGTTCTGTGTGGGTAATAAAGGAGACTCGCAGGGAGGAAGCACACAGTGGAGAAGAACTGGGTTTTTCACTGCACAGGAAGGAAACGAAACTGGGTTTTTCCTTTACAAATGCTCACATATATAGAGATTGCACATGTTTTTACATCAGCTAGAGGAATTAACGGTACATTACCGAAACTTCTTTGAATTTTCAACTTTAGTTGAATGAATGGAAGACTGCACAGTAACGTAATATCTTACTAGCATTCTTACTCTATCACACCGTGTGAAGGAAAAAAACCCACTAATTTCCCATATGACAAAAGTGAGCAGAATAATTTCCTTTACATTTTTCCATATTACCCAAAGGACATCACTTCGCTAAATAAGACCATGTTATGACAGGAATCCCTGACATGACGACGTGGCTATGAAGTTCACATGGGAGGAGTGGCAGCTCCTGGACCCTGATCACAAGGACCTGTGCTGGGATGTGATGCTGGAGAACTATAGCAACTTGCTGTCCGTGGGTGAGGACGGCTCCCCTGGGTGCCTCAGAGGGTGCCCGTCAGTGGCCGTTCCATTCTCAGCCTCTTAACTCTTCAGACTAACTGCATTCCTCTGCAATGGTCGAGTCTCAGATCCTTCTCTTGCCCCAGACTAGAGGGTATAATAGCCCCTCTCCTGAGAGAAAAGCCTTGAGGTTACAGATGTGAAACCTGTTTATTCCCTCCATGTACCATTATCCCTTCCTGGCGTATCCCAGCCCAGTTCGGTATGTCTAAGTCTTCTATCATTTTTCATGAACAGGGTATCGAGCCAGCAAACCAGATGCTCTCTCCAGGTTGGAACGAGGAGAACAACTGTGGCCAGTAGAAGATGACAGCCACGGTCGAATCTGTCCAGGTGAGTGGGTGAGACCCAGCAAGGTGGGCTGCCACGGAAGTCGTACTCTGGTCAGGAAAGAAGGCGTCAGAGCTGTGATAGTGTCTGAGGAAACATAAGCAGCCCTACCACGTACCTCTCTTCCAGTGTAAAAACCCTTTTTCCTTGTAGAAGTTAAGAGGAAAATATATCACTTTGTTCTCTTTTGAGATCTGATCCCTGTTTATTTCATATGCATCTTGTTTTTCTTTAAATAGTTTTCCTCTTCCTAGGATTTTCAAATCTCCCTCTTCTTCATTCACCATCACAGGATCTCTGTGTTACCACTTGTCTTGCTGTGAAATTCCACTTTCCAGGCCTCTCTGGAAAGAGCGAACTTTGAATTTATCACTCTTCTTACTACTGTACCTTCTTCCTGCCCAGCTACGAAATAATGATTTCCCACCATAACATCCAACCCCACCTTGGATGCTAGAAAAGATGTTTTTACCATGCTACATGTTAGAACTAGGTCATAACTTCTGTCTGCTTCAAATAACTTCCTTCATAGTTTTGCTAATTCAGATTCTCCTGTAGTTCTTAGATGTTATCATTGTATTTATTTTCCTAAAGCTTCTGTTCTCACTTTATATTTTTTAACAGTTTTATTTAGATTTAATTCATATAATATCAAACAATTTATCCACTTAAGTTATATAATTCAGTGGTGTTTTATTATATTCACATAGTTGTGCAACCATCACCACCATCAGTTTTGGAGTATTTTATATGTATATATCCTTCTAGTAGCCTTTATTATTATAGCTTTGCAGTAAGCTTTGAAATTGGAAAATGTAAATCCTCCAACTTTTTCAAGCCTATTTTGAGTATTGTGGAGCCTTTGAATTTCCATCTAAATTTTCGAATCAGCTTGTGAAATTCTGCAGAAAAAAAAATTTGCCTGGGATTTTGATAGGGATTATATTGAACTGTATGTCAATTTGGGGAGTCATTCCATCTTAACCATATTTAGCATTCTGTTCCATGATCATTGAATCTTTTTAAATCTAATTAGGCCTTTAATGTCTTCCACAATGTTTTTTTTTAACTTTCAGAATATAAGTTTTGTATTTCCTTTCTTAAATTTATTCCTAAATAAATTGGTATTCTTTTATATATTATAGTAAACGGAATTGTTCCTTGATTGCATTTTTAGATTATTCATTGCTAGAATGTAGAAATAAAATTGATTAATTCCTTGTCATATTCTGATGACACTTAGTCCCAGTTAACCCTGTTTCCTGCCATATGTGATTACACTTTCTCTTTCAATGATCCCGTGATATGATATCATCTTGATTATAAAGAGTAAAGAGTTTTTGTCCTCTCCTTTTTTTTTTTTTTTTTTTTTTTGGCTGCATTGGTTCGTAGCTGCGGCATGCAGGATTTTCCTTAAGGCATGTGGATCTTTCATTGCGGCACATGGCTTCTCTCTAGTTGTGGCGTGCGGGTTTTCTTTTCTCTGGTTGTGGCACGTGGGCTCCAGAGCATGTGGGCTCTGTAGTTTGTGGCACGCGTGCTCTCTAGTTGTGGCGCTTGAGCTCAGTAGTTGTGGTGCGTGGGCTTAGTTGCATGTGGGATCTTAGTTCCCCGACCATGGATCGAACCCGCATCCCCAGTATTGGAAGGTGGATTCTTTACCACTGGACCACCAGGGAAGTCCCCTAAGTATTCTTAATATGTTCCATACATATGATTGCCTTCTGCAATTGATGTGCTAGCTTTACTCCTTTAAAATTGCATTTCGAGAGCCTAATAGCATAATAGTTTTGAAGCTAATAGCAATACAAAACAGGAAAAATATATATATCTTGTCCCTTCACACACAGTACGTTCTAAATTGAAATACTCTATAATGAATAATAAACAAATGCGTAACTAACATGCCTTAGTGTAAAAATTGCTGTAAGGAAAATTAAAGCAGCTAATGGAAGGGTGGGTGTTGGGGCTTGGAACTGCCCTTTTAGGAATGGGAGTGGCAATCTGATAAGGTGCCTTTGAGCACACAGATGAGGGATATGAGTAATCTTCCTGGGTGAGGAGTTTTCCAAATGTGAGACAGTGGGAATTTGAAAGACCTGAATCTGGAATGTGTTTGAGGAACTTCGGGGAAACTTATATGGGTAGAAGGGAGTGAACAAGAGGGAAAATGACTAGAGTTAAGGGTAACAGGGTAGTAGCTGCGGGTTTTGGTACATAGGTAACAAACTGCCTATCAAGGGCATTCAAGACCTTGATTCTTTTCTGAATAATTTGAGAAAACAGGACTTTGAGTAGAAGAGTGGCATTATACAATTTTTAAAGTGGATCACTTTGCCTACTTTATAGAAGGTAGCCATTATTTGGGAGGGGGATGTACTTTTATACTCTTGGTTACAGTGTGTGACAATAAAATGATACAGATCAAAGTCATCAAAGATCAAATGTGCATGGGAAAGACTCCAGGAGAGGCTGCACACAAGGTTCCCGGTTGTCCTCTACCAGTGGAGTCATGTGAACAGTGCTGAATTTTCCCAGCAATGATGTTTGAATGTTTGACAACACGTGTGAAGTGTTGCCAACCAGGGAAGCTCACCCAAGCCTGCTGTCTCTAGACCCCAGAATCAGAATGTTAGTGTTGTCCAAAGCCTCAGGCATACAAAAAACGGGCATCTACCACAAATCACATTGTTAGTATAAACTGTATGTTATGGCTTCAGACCTCATGTCTAAAAAGATACTCTTATTAGGCAGCATATCAGGGACTCAGAGGTTATCTTCCAGTCATCAGTCATGGCCACTCATTTCTTTGCAAGATGCAGGGATGGAGTAACTGCATACCAACGTTCCCTTTTTACATAGGACCATAGGGTATGTTCCAGCTAGACTATTAGTTGGAATCTTGGTTACAGAAGCTTTCTTCTAAATTTGAGGTTAGTTGGAATTAGCAGATGCAAACTATTTTACGTAGAATTGAATAAACAATACAGAAGTTTTCTCCTAAATTTGAGGTTAGTTGGGATTAGCAGGTGCAAACTATTTTGTGTAGAATTGAATAAACAATACAGCACAGGGAATTATATTCAGTATCCTGTAGTAAACCATAATGGATAAGAATATAAATATATATATTTATGTATGTATAAATGAATGACTTTGCTGTACACCAGAAACTAATACAATATTTTAAATCAGCTACACTTCAATAAGAGAAATTCTAAAATATTCAAATTAGTGCTTTGGTAGAGTTAGGTGAATGGTGGTCTACAGAATGAAGAAGGATGGCAAGATGTTAGACTATGATAACCAGTCTTTCAGTAGTCTGTCACACTTACCTTGAAATCAGATGCTGAGGATCCACATCTTACTCATCATTGTATTTTGTTCTATATACCTGGATCTTCAGGGGACCCGTGATCACAATACTCAATGTTTGGTTCTCTTAGGTGGGCTTAATTGGATTCCAAACTCTACATGTTGGAATGGCTAAAGCCTTGGCCCTGTGCCTTCACCTTTATTCTACATGTTTCTAAACACAGTCTCATCCAGTTCTCTATCTTTGAATAATGTATATTGATGATATCCACATTGCTATTTTCAGATAAAACCTTTTTAAAGATTTATATATTCAACCTGTTCATGTTTATATAGTACTTGGGTATGTAATAGTCATCTTTTTTTTTAATTAATTAATTTATTTTTGGCTGTGTTGGGTCTTCGTTGCTGCGTGTGGGCTTTCTGTAGTTGCAGAAAGCGGGGTCCACTCTTCGCTGCAGTGCACAGGCCCCTTTCATTGTGGAGCAGAGGCTATGGGCACACGCTTCAGTGGTTGTGGCACATGGGTTTAGTTGCTCTGTGGCATTCGGATCTTCCCAGACCAGGACTTGAACCCATGTTCCCTGCATTGGCAGGTGGATTCTTAACCACTGCGCCCCCAAGGAAGTCCCTGTAATAGTCATCTAAAACTTTGTTTCACAATGCGTGCTAGATTTTCCTCTCATTCTGGACTTCAGTAATATTCCTCACATTATTAAGAGGCAGTCCACCTACCCAGTGGCTGAAACCACATAATTCTTGGAATAATCCTTGAGTCTTAACCTCTTCCATGCTTCTCCCATTAAGTCCATCAGTGAACCTTGTCTTTTCTTTGAACATATCCTGATTTCCTCCACCTCTTACATATTCATTGCTCCTTTAACCATGATTCACAGACTGCAATTGCCTTCTTTATTCCTTTGCTTCAGTGGTCTGTACATAGAATTAAACCTGGGTGTCCTAAATTTTGACTCATTTCTGATACTATCTATGTGGAAATAGTGTCAGATTCTACAAGTTAAGGGTTCAGTCCCACATGGTTGTCCCAATGTCAGATGTCAATTGCAAGTCCAGATTGTTACCTGTGCTTCTGACCAACTGGCTGTAAGTTGGAGGTTCCCATGACCTGCTTCTTGGGTTCAGTTAATTTCCAAGGGTGGCTCTGAGAACTGAGAAACATTTACTTATGTTTATAACCAAGTGAAGAGGTACAAGGTCCGAAATAAAGAGGTACAAGAAGGCAAGGTCTGAAGGATTCCTGAATGCGGGAGCTTCTTTCCCCAGAACTGGGGTGCACCACCCTCCTGGCACATGGATGTGTTCACCCATCCAAAGGTTGAGCAAATTTTTTTAAGAGTTCTTATAGAGCTTTAATATCTAGGCCCTCTCTCCTTTCTCAGAGGCCAGTGGGTGGAGCTGAAAGTTCCAACCGTCTAATCACTTAGTCTTTCTGGTGGTCAGTCCCATCCTGAGGTTATGTAGGAACCCTATGCTAAGTCACCTCATTAGCATCCTAAACACTTAGGAAATTACAAGGCTTTAGGAGCTCTGTGGAGGAAGACCAAATATATTTCTTTTTATACCACACATAGAATTGTCACTAAATAGTTACTTCACATGAAGGCAATTTTTGAAACAGTTTTCTTCCAAATTAAGATTATGAGAGATTGCGGAATGATTCCTTGTTCTCTTCTTTCCTAGAAATCAGGAAAGTTGATGACCTTCTGCAGCATCACTTGCCAAATCACAGCATTCAAAATACTGTGGAACAATGCTGCGAACATAATACATTTGCAAATATTGTTAATCAGAGCAAAAGTCATTTCCTTTTAAAGCAAAATTGTGATATGTTTGACTTAACTGAAAAACCTTTAAAATCAAATATAAGTTTTGAAAACCAGAAGAGAAGCTGTAACTTAAAGAACTCTGCTGAGTTTAATGGAGATGGGAAATCCCTTCTCCATGCTAACCATGAGCAATCTTTTACTGAAATTAAATTTCCTGTAAGTGCAAAACCCATCAGCAATAACTCCCTGTCTACTAAGCAACAGAGAACTCACAACATAGAGAAAGCCCATGTATGCAGTGAGTGTGGGAAAGCCTTCTTCAAGATGTCTCAGCTCTTTGATCATCAGAGAGTTCATACTAGAGAAAAACCTCATGGATGCAGTCTGTGTGGGAAAGCCTTCTCCAGAAAATCCAGGCTCACTGAACATCAAAGAACTCATACAGGACTGAAACATTATGAGTGCACTGAATGCGATAAAACCTTCTTCAAGAAATCGCAGTTCAATAAACATCAGAAAAGTCATATAGGAGAGAAACCTTACACATGTAGTGAATGTGGGAAAGCATTCACCACAAAGTGTCTGCTCATTTATCATCAGCGAACTCATACAGGGGAGAAGCCCCATGGATGCAGTCTGTGTGGAAAAGCCTTCTCTACAAAGTTCAGTCTCACTACACATCAGAAAACTCATACAGGAGAGAAACCTTATATATGCAGTGAATGTGGAAAAGGATTCATCGAGAAGAGGCGTCTTATTGCACACTGTCGAACTCATACTGGTGAGAAACCCTTTGTATGCAGTGAATGTGGGAAAAGTTTCACCTTGAAGAAGAGTCTTATTCCGCATCAGCGAACTCATACTGGAGAGAAACCCTATACATGCAATGATTGTGGAAAAGGCTTCACCTTGAAGAACCCTCTCATCAGACATCAGCGAACTCATACAGGAGAGAAACCCTATGTATGTAGTGTATGTGGAAAAGGCTTCACCATGAAGGGTGATCTCGTTGTACATCAGCGAACTCATATTGCAGAGAAGCCATTTATATGCAGTGACTGTGGGAAAGGCTTCACTGTGAAGAGCCAACTGATTGTACACGAGCGAACTCATACCGGAGAGAAACCCTATGTGTGCAGTGAATGCGGAAAAGGCTTTCCAGCCAAGGCCCGTCTGATTGGACATCAGCGAACACACACAGGAGAGAAACCCTATGTATGCAGTGATTGTGGAAAAGGCTTCATTCAGAAGGGCAATCTCATTGTACATCAGCGAACTCACACAGGAGAGAAACCTTATGTATGCAATGAATGTGGCAAAGGCTTATCCGCGAAAAGGAAGCTCGTTGCACATCTGCGAACTCATACTGGAGAGAAACCATATATATGCAGTGAATGTGGCAAGGGCTTCACCGTGAAGAGTACTCTTGGTACACATCAGCAAACTCACACTGGAGAGAAACCGTACAAATGCAACGAGTGTGGTAAAGCCTTTAAGAAGAAGACATGCCTCATACGACATGAGAGATTTCACTCAGGAAAGACTTCTTTGCATGTACTGAATGTGGAAAATTCTCTTTGTACAAAAATGATCTCATTACCCATCAGAGAATTCACACAGGAGAGAAGCCATATGAATGCAGTGAATGTGGGAAAACCTTCACCACAAAGTCAGGGCTCAGTGTTCACCAAAGAAAACATACAGAAGAGAAGCCCTATGGATGCAGTGAGTGTGAGAAAGCTTTTGCCCACTTGTCAATCCTTGATAAACATAAGAGAATTCACAGGTAGTCACTTTGGGGAAGCCTGTTGCCGGTTGTAGACCCTAAAGATAATAGTATGCAGAGAAGAATCACAATGCAAAGAATGTGGTATTACCTTTAGTGATCAAGTACCTCATATTTTATATTGATGAAAAAATTTACAAAACTATTCGGATACAATCAGCCTTGGTGAAAATATTTTAGGACATTCTATGTCTAAAAAGTATATACTGAGATAAAGCCTATGAGTGTGAAAGACTAGGAAAGCCTTCAGTGGAAATAAACCCTATCATATGTGATCATCATAGAACATGAATGAATGAATGTTTCTAATTGGTAGAAGTATAATTGTGGAAAAGCCTTTGCCCAGAAGTAATACCTCAACAGATGTCAGTTATCACTAGAGAAATACTTTCCTGTGGCAATGAATATAGCAGGGTTTGCAGCAGTAAATATTGCTTTATCATTTGCCAGGAAATCCGTGCAGAAACCCATTCTATATGGTGGACGTTAACAAAATATCAGACAACTTAATGAAGGAAAGAAGCCTTGGGGAAATGATGAATGAGAGCATTCTGTTACAAGTCTTAAGGGATACTACACCTCACAAGCAACTGAAGGATACCTTCAGCCATATTTCTAGTTTCCTTGTCATTGATCTTATAAATTTTACATAGTGGCAGTTACTCTCAACATGGATTGAATTTTCATTATTTAACTTTTGCATTTCTTTGGTTCCAAGTTTGTGTTATTTCAGAATATTTGAAGTACTTCAAAATGAAAAATGTACTCGTTTCTTAAGTATAACAACAGATCTGGATGTGTTTAACCAAGTTTGTAAGTACCATCAGGGGGTTTATAAAATTAATATAAATGTGATGTTTTTATAACTTTTAATTTTGAAGTAAGTTTAGAATCACAAAAACAAATATTCCAGAGATTTCCTAAATGCCCTTCAGCCCACTACTCCCAAAGGTAAAATCTTATAATAACAACACAGTTTACTGTGTGGTTATATAAGGTCAAATAGAGGAAAGTGAAATTGTTACAGTGCTGTTAACTACAGGGTTTATTTCGATTGCACCAGTTTTAACATGTAGTAGTTTTTGTTTGGTTTTTATATATCTCCTTAAGAAACTTCATCACATATGTAGGTTCCTGTAACCAACACCCCAGTAAAAATTTAGAATGCTTTGTCAACACAAACTCCCTCATGCTACATCCTCATAGTCACATCCTTTCCCCGACACTAACCCTTGGCATCACAGATCTTTTTGTATCCATAATTTTGTCATTTATAGAATATTAGAAAAATAGGGCCTCCCTGGTGGCGCAGTGGTTGAGAGTCCGCCTGCTGATGCAGGGGACACGGGTTCATGCCCCATTCCGGGAAGATCCCACATGCCGCGGAGCAGCTGGGCCCGTGAGCCATGGTCGCTGAGCCTGTGCGTCCGGAGCCTGTGCTCCGCAACGGGAGAGGCCACAGCAGTGAGAGGCCCGCGTACTGCAAAAAAAAACAAAAAACAAAAAACAAATCATTTAGGATGTATCCTTTTGAGGTTGACTGTTTGACCTTGTGAAATTGTAGAAAATAGACATATTGGTCTCTGCCCCTAGTTTCTGGCACAGAGCTTCCGAAACCCTTGTAAATTTCTACATAAGAGTGTGTGGAGCATCTCTTACTCTATTGATGTGATTCTGGGTGGGCTCCTGGATGGGGGTTGGTCAACAGATACAGCCATGATTAGAAGCTTGGAATTTTCAGCCCACTCCCCATCTTCCAGAGAAGGGAGAGGGGCTAGAACTGGAGTTACTAATCAATCATGCCTATGTAAGGAAGTCTCCATAAAATCCCAATAGTAGGAATTTTGGAGAGCTTCTACATCGGTGAACACATTCAGGTATGGGGAGAGTAACACACCACAGCACAGGGACAGAAGCTCCTGTGCTTGGGATCCTCCCACATCTCGCCCTATTTTTGTCATTTAGCTGTTCATCTGTATCCTTTATCATATACTTTAATAAACTGATAAACACAAGTGTTTCCCTGAGTTCTGTGAGCCATTTAGCAAAACTAGTTGAACCCAAAGAAGAGGTTGTGGGAATCTCCGGTTTGTAGCCAAATCAGACAAGTTGTAGGTAACTTGGGCACCTGCTGCGTGTGATTGACATCTGAAGTGGGGTGGAAGCAGTCTTATGGGACTGAGCCCTTAACCTGTGGGATCTGACACTATCTCCAAGTAGACAGTGTTAGAACTGAGTCACAGTTAAGGATCCAGTTGGTGTAGTGAAGAATTGCTTGGTGTGGTTAAACGCCCCACCCCCGATATTTGGTGACAGACGTGTCAGAAGTGTTGCAAGTGTGGCAGTAGCACGAGTAAAAGAAATACAACTACGGATTTTTCCACTATAGACCTCAAGTAAATTCAACCTTGGATCCATCCAGAAGCTCTCTGCACATCCTTTCTGCCACAAGAATATCAGAGTTCATGCAACTGGCCGTACCCAAGGTATTCCTGCCTAAGGGTTCAAGGGCACCATCAGTTTGCTGATTTTGCACAAACTGATGACTGAAATGCATCTCATACCACGTTGGCCTTGGATAGGTGCCGGCCCCTGAAAATTTAATTTAGCTCTATGCCTGTGACCATTTCTTGCAAAAACAGGAAGGCAGTGGGGTGCCCATAAGACATTTCTGTGTCTTCCCACCCAGCCAAGTGATAGCAGCCGTTAAAGCTGCTCCCGTCCTAAATGCCAAAACCTCTGTGAGGTCATGAAGCCATGTGATGTCATAGGACCTGTGTATGGCCAGAACTCGGACTTCTGAAGCTAACCCAGAGCCCTCGCCAGACACACTCCTCCCAGGCGCTTGGCTTCCCTAGCAACAGCTACAGAAGCACTTCAGGGAGAACACATCACAATCAGAAGTGGTTTTAGACCGGGTTCAGCCTTTGGCAGCTTCCAGAGGAGTCTTCAGAGGCTCAAGATATGCTGAGCCTGCTTCTGGGTGAGGATCCCCAGTGAGGGGCCTTTGGGGTCGGTGAAGAGGAATGCGTGTCAATGACTGTGTTTGGGGTCTATTTGGGTTGAGTCACTGAGGAATCTGGGCGTTAGTGATGGAGCCTTAAATTAAGGCTTAATCTGAAGTGTTTAATGATTGAAGGTCCTGTTGGTCAGGGTTTAGGGTCTATATGTTAGGTCTGCAAGATTCGGTAATTGAAAACTGGATGGAAGGTGTGAAACCAATGAGCACTGCCTCTCCCCTAGGTTAGCTATTTAATATCCAGCTCATGATCTGGAGAAGCCTGGAATTGGGGGAGGAGTGTCAATGGGAAAGAGTGTCTGTGGTAAATTTCAGATTCAATTTGAGGTTAGTGTTGTTTAGGGAGTACAGAGTTTGTCTGTGTTTGAGAGCACAGGAGTCGGGAAGTTTTGAGACCCATAGTCCCAGGCTAGTGGGTGTTTAGAGGCTCAACCTTTGGATCCTTCCCCAAGGTTCCTGTTAAAATTTTGTCTCCTACATACACTCTTCTCATTGTCCCCACAAAAATCAGAATAATGCACCGTGGTCAAGTGGTGTGTATAGGAATAAAGACAGGATATTTGTTCATTTTACTGCAAAATTTACTCTTGGGCATTTCCTTTCAGATTTCTTTGACACAAGTAAGAACAACCATTTTCCTGAATTCTACTCCTCAATGAGAGCCATTTCATTGAAAAAAAATTTTTTTCAGACTACTGTTCTAAAACTTGGGATCATCTGTATAAACATACATTCAAGAATCTCGCTATCTTCTAGGCTGTATTTTTTGCATTGTGTCTTGCAAATAATAAAAGTTCACGTTATTTCATCTTATAACCAGTATTTCATATTTTCAGTTTTTTGAATTTCAGCAAGTCTGATAGTTGGGTACTTGTATCATATAGCTGTTTTTTTGTTTGTTTTGTTTTTTGCGGTATGCAGGCCTCTCACTGTTGTGGCCTCTCCCGTTGTGGAGCACAGGCTCCAGACGCGCAGGCTCAGTGGCCATGGCTCACAGGCCTAGCTGCTCCGCGGCATGTGGGATCTTCCCAGACCGGGGCACGAACCCGTGTACCCTGCATTGGCAGGCGGACTCTCAACCACTGCACCACCAGGGAAGCCCTCATATAGCTGTTTTAATTTGCATCTCCCTAATAACAAATGATGTAGACCATTTTTTCATATGTTTGTTTGCCATCTGTTATCTTTGATCAAGTGTCTGTTCAAAGTCTTTGCCCATTTTTAAAATTGGGGTTTCTTATTGTTGACTTTTTAAAAATAAATTTATTTATTTATTTTTAATTTATTTTTGGCTGGGTTGGGTCTTCGTTGCTGCGCGCAGGCTTTCTCTAGTTGAGATGAGCAGGGGCTACTCTTCGTTGCGGTGTGTGGGCTTCTCATTGCAGTGGCATTTCTTGTTGTGGGGCATGGGCTCTAGGAGTGCAGGCTTCAGGAGTTGTGGCACGTGGGCTCAGGATTTGTGGCTCGTGGGCTCTAGAGCACAGGCTCAGTAGTTGTGGCGCATGGACTTAGTTGCTCCGCAGCATGTGGGATCTTCCCAGACAAGGGCTCGAACCCATGTCCCTGCATTGGCAGGCAGGTGCTTAACCACTGCGCTACCAGGGAAGTCCCTTATTTTTGACTTTTAAGGATTCTTTCTATGTTCTGGGTATCAGTCCTTTACCAGTATAGGACTTATGGGATGAAAGTGTTGAGATACTTTAGAGATCCTTTTTTTTTTTTTTACCAATGGACCACTAAGTGTTCCAGCAACATTTGTTGAAAAGTCTATTTTTAAATTTATTTTTGGCTGAGTCAGGTATTAGTTGTGGCGTGTGGGCTCTTTGTTGTGGGCATGGGCTTCAGAGCATGTACGCTCTGTATTTTGCAGCACGCAGGCTCTCTAGTTGAGGCGTGTGGGCTTAGTTGCCCCATGGCATGTGGTATCTTAGTTCCCCAACCAGGGATCAAACCCACGTCTGCTGCATTGGAAGGCGGGTTCTTAAGCACTGGACCACCAGGGAAGTCCCTGAAAAGTCTATCTTTCTCCTTTGAATAACCCTTGTACCTCCATCAAACACTTGAATATACTTGACGTATGTGGGTCTTTTTCTGGGATCTCTGTTCCGTTCCATTGATCTATGTGTTTGTCCTTTCACCAATACTATTAAAGGTCTATAAGTCTTGAAATCTGTTGATATTAGTTAGCTCTATATGATGGTTCTTTTTGGTCAGAAATTGTTTTGCTATTTTCAGTGGAGATACCTGGCAAATATTACCTTTTCCAGTAGAACAATTTTGTCACTTTGATTTTCTATACCCCTAGATATGATATTAGAAAGGGACTTCAATTCAGAGGTGTCTTTTCCAAAATGCATAACCCCTGTTTAATGAGGAAGAGAAGGTCAATATACAAAATACCTGGGACTTCCCTGGTGGCGCAGTGGTTGGGAATCTGCCTGCCAATGCAGGGGACACGGGTTCAATCCCTGGTCCAGGAAGACCCCACATGCCACGAAGCAACTAAGCCCATGCACCACAACTACTGAGCCTGCGCTCTAGAGCCCGTGAGCCACAACTACTGAGCTCACGAGCCACAACTACTGAGCCCACGTGCCACATCTTCTAAAAAAGCCTGCGTGCCGCAACTACTGAGTCAGTGTGCTCTAACTACTGAAGCCCACGTGCCTAGAGCCTGTGCTCCGCAATAAGAGAAGCCACCACAATAAGAAGCCTGCCCCCCACAACCAAGAGCAGGCCCCACTCGCCATAACTAGAGAAAGCCCACGCACACCAATGAAGACCCAACGCAGCCAAAAAAAAAAAAAAAAAAAAAAAACCTGACCAGTATTCCTCAAAATAATTGAGGACATGAAAAAGAAAAGACCGAGGAATGGTCATGGAGCAGAAGAATTCAAAGAAACCTGATTTCTAAAGGCAGTATTCTTCCCTGGTTTGAATCCTGAGACAGAAAAAGGACAGTAGTGGAAAACTTTGTGAAATCCAAATAGAATCTGTAATTTAGTTGTGTCATACCAATGTTAATATCTCAATTTGACAAATGTACCATGGTTATATAAAATATTCACATGAGAGGAAGTCAAATGAAGGTATATGTGCACTCTTTGTAGTACTTTGTGACTTTTGTGAAAATCTAATATTTTCTCCAAATAAAAGTTTATTTAAAATAGGTATAATCAGGACTTCCTTGGTGGTCCAGTGGTAAAGAATCCACCTTCCAATGCAGGGGACATGGGTTCAATTCCTGGTAGGGGAACTAACATCCCACATGCCACGGGGCAACTAAGCCCACGTGCCACAACTAGAGAGAGAAAACCCACATGCCACAACTAGAGAGAAGCCTGCGCGCCACAACAAAATGTCCCGCATGCCTCAACAAAGATTCCGCATGGCACAGCTAAGACCCGATTCAACCCCCCCAAAAAAAAAAATTAAAGAAAATAAATATTTAAAAAAATAAAATACGTATAATCTATATCAATTATATCTCAATAAAGCTGTAAAAAATAGGTTTGACCTAGGGACTTCCCTTGCAGTCCAGTGGTTAAGACTCTGTCCTTCCAATACAGGGGTTTTGGGTTTGCTCCCTGGTCCAGGAACTAGCGCCCCAGCCAGTAAATTAAAAAAAAAAAAAGGTTTGATCTAGTTTCATCACTTAATCTCTTATTATAAACATTTCCATATTATAAAATGTTCTTGTATATATATAATTAATATTATGTGGCTGTAATAATATCACAGGTGTAATAATATGGCTGTAATTGTATAATAGGATGGTAACTGGAGTCACATATAAAAGTTATGCATTAAAATGGGTATACTTGAAAAATGTAACTGATTCAGTTATGTTCAGTTTATATTATGATCCTCTCATTATCCAGATTCTTACATTATCACTCCAAGATTTGTTGTACTGTTTTTCTTGTATGTCCCAGATATCGCCATCTATTTTTAATCCAGGTAGCTTATAATTTTGCAATTTTAGTTGTTGTGTTTTAAAAAATATTCATACCCTATAAATTTTGTAGTATAGAACAGCAATTCCTTTTAACAGCTTTATGGTCGTAATTTACATATAACACTTACCAGTAGTAAGGGTATATAATACAATGACATTTAGCAAGTTTATAGAGTTGTGCCATCACCATGATCCAATATTTAGAAATTTTCGTAACCCCAAAAAGTAAACTGGGTATAATGAGAATCTACCGTATAGCATAGGGAACTCTACTCAATGCTCTGTGGTGACCAAAATGAGAAGGAAATCCAAAAAACGGGATATATGTATACATATAGCTGATTCACCTTGCTGTACAGTGTAAACACGATACTGTAAAGCAACTATACTCCAATTAAAATTAAAATAAGATAAAATAAAATTCTATATAAAAAGAAAAGTAACTGGATAGTTGATTTGTTGAGTTTTGAGAACTCTATTCTGAATATAAGTCCTTTTATCACATGTTAAATGTGTCAATATTTTCTTCCAATCTCTGGCTCCACTCATTACTTTTCTTAAAGTTGTGCTTAAAAATACAAAACTTTTTCATTTTAATTAAGTCCAATTTATTATTTTTTCTTTTATGTCTCAACCTTTATTGTCTTGCTGCAGAACTCTTTGGCTAACTTAAACTTAGGTTCATGGAGATTGTCTCCTAAGTTTCATACTTTTACCTCTTATATTTAGGTCTGTGATCTATTTCCAGTTAACTTTTGTGTATGCTTAGAGTTATGGGTCTTAAGTTATTTTTCTGCAAATAGGTATACAATTATCCCAGCCTCTTTTGTTGAGAAGACTTACTCCCATGGAAGTATCTTAGTGTCTTGACCAAATAGCTATTGATCTTAACACTTTTGGACTCTCAATTGTGGTTGTGCCTTTTTCATTGGCTCCAGACCTTTACTGGCCTCATTTTTAGTGGCCTTTCCCCGAGGCTCTAATCCCAGTCAAAATTTAGGCTTCATCCCAGCAGCTCGTTTCTTCTGGACCTGATGGCCTGTGCCATACTGTGCCGGTTTCTCGAAATCGTATTCTGTCCTAAAAGCCACTTCCTGCAAGAAATGTTCCTCCAAAGCTTTCTGGGGATGTCCGATTACTGGATGTATTGCCGTTTCTCTTTCCGGGAATTCGTTCTCTGCTGCTATACCGACAGCGGAACTCTTGGTCCATTTGGAAACCCGTCCCCCTACTTTTTTAATACAAGGTGTAAAATAAAGGCCGCGGCAATATTACTTTCCTGCGCAGTCCGTCGAACGCAGTTTAGGTAGCTCCATATCTGCCTCGCAGACCTCGAGTCTCTGAAAATCTGCGAATTTTCTGAAGAGTCGAAGTGCCAGGAAATGAGATATCATCAGTGGCTCCTCACCTCCCGGACCATCCAGGGCTCCCGGCCCCAAACCCGCCCCTTGGCCTTCTGTACGTCAGGTGTCCCAACATGGCCGCCCCGTGGGGCCGCGGAGAGCTGGGCGCAGACATATTGCCTCTCTGGGAAATACCGGAATCCGCTCATCCGCCTTTCTTGAAACGCCTCAGGCCGTCTTCGGCCGCCGTAGGCAGGCGAAAAATCTGGGCGACGGGTCCAGAAGTAGAAGCGGTTCGCGGAAGGTTACGTTTAGACTCTCCTTGTGGGCTGGGAAAAATCGGGTCAGTGTGTGCATTTGTCCCTTGAAGTTTTGTGTGTGTGTGTGTGTGTGTGTGTGTGTGTGTGTGTGTGTGTGTGTTTTCTCATGAGAGGTGTGTCTATGACAGCGTGACGTGACTCCTACAGGGTGCAAATGGTGTAGTGTGGACTCACGGAATTATTGGAGGGTCTGGTGGGAAACGCCAAGGTGGAGGTATTTGGGAGGAACCAGCAGGGTCTGGCACGTCTATCTGTGGTTGGGGTACTTTGGTGGGGAGTCGTTAAAACGGTTAAGAATCTGTAGAGATCAGCGACCGTGTCCTGACTGGCAAGGTATGGGGTCTTTGCGGATCATTCTGTAAAGGATGCAGGTGGTATTTCCGATGGTAACAGCTTCAGGTTTGGGAATTAATATGGGGCTCAGTGATTTGAGGCCAGGGTGGACGGGCATCATGTGGGGATGTCTGGTCCAGGTTTCGGATTAATTAAGAAGTGTGTAGTGTCTGTGGTACAAAGAGGCTGTGAGGGCTGAAGCTCTGGACGCCTGGCTGGTGGTTTCGTTGAGGTTCCAGCCTCCACCGCTGGGAAGGAAGGTGGTGCAGCCCAGGACAGGAGTTCGAAACCTTCTGCTTTTTAGGCTTTTATCCAGGGGGATGAGTAACTGCAGATCGAGGGACTAATCCAGCCACACCCGTCTGTTAAGTATCGTCTATGGCTGCTTTCGCAATGAGAAGGCAGGATTGAAACGTTGTGACAGATCTTAACCTTCAAAGTAGAAATGTATAGTATCTATCACTTTGTAGAAAATGTTTGCCAACGCCTGCACTCACCACCTAATATATAGCAGTGGACACTGTTGCTTTTTTGCCTGACAAACATTCCCTCCTTCTTTGCTAATAGAATCTCTGTTTTTAGTTATCCATCCTTCTGGTAGGGTGACCCATATGCCAGTACTGGTTGGTCTTAGTTAATCATGGTGGTTTCAGTTCCCGTTTCTAGTGATCAATTAGTATGAAATGAGCTTAGGTATATAGTGCAGTTCTAGCCAGCAGTATATGTGAAAATCTGCTTGGGATTTATGGGGGGAACGTTTTGTCTTTTACATAAGTAATTCCTTGTGTCTCTTTTTCCACGTCGATGATGATGTTGTCTGAATATAACCTTAATTTTCTGTCCAGTTTCTAATGTTTATAATTCATTCTTATCTCAATGCATTGTCTCTACTCTCCAGTACAAAGGAGGAAAGTGAATGGGGTGGTAGTGGACATCTGTGTCCTTCCTGTTCCCTGCCCTAAAATTCACCTGCTAGATGGTCTGGAGTTAACATGTTTCCAGGATGGAAGGATCATAAAATTATGAGTTCATCCAGGATTTCAAATTTAATGAAATAAAAATATTCATTGTATTCTTTCAGGGCAAAAAAAAAATGTCTATTTTATCTCAGTTATGTCCCCTATTAATTCCTTATATTTTTTTATTTGCACCAGGTTTCTTTCTATCTCACTACAAATGGATATGTGTTGTTGGTCTTTTTAAAGAACAGGCTTTTTCAAAAAGTTTATTTTATTGAAGTATAATTGATTTACAATGTTGTGTTAATTTCTGCTGTACAGCAAAGTGATTCAGTGATACATATATATACATTTTTTTCATATTCTTTTCCATTATGGTTTATCACAGGATATTGAATATAGTCCCCTGTGCTATACAGCAGCATCTTGTTGTTTATTCATTCTATGTATAATAGTTTGCATTTGCTAATTCCAAACTCCCAATCCATCCCTCTTCTAGTTCCCCTCTTCTAGGGCAACCACAAATCTGTTCTCTGTGTAAAGAACAGCGTTTTTCAACTCTTCCATTTATATATTTTTTAATACTTATTTATTTTGGTTGCACTGGGTCTTAGTTGCAGCAGGTGGGCTCATTAGTTGTGGCTCATGGGCTCCTTAGTTGTGGCATGTGGGCTTCTTAGTTGCGGCTCACCAGCTCCTTAGTTGCAACTCGCTGACTCCTTAGTTGTGGCATGCAAACTCTTAGTTGCAGCATCCGTGTAGGATCTAGTTCCCTGAACAGGGATGGAACCCAGGCCCCCTGCATTGGGAGCACAGAATCTTAACCACTGCACCACCAGGGAAGTCCTCACTTATTTGTTAATTTAAAAGATCTACAAGTTAATCAGTATAAAATTATTGCCCAGCTTGAGAAACAGAACACTGCCAGCACCCCAGTGGTGTTCTGTGAGCCACTTCGCAATTATATTACATCTTCATACTCAAAGGTAATTACCATCCGGTTCGAGATACCAAGCAGTTTAAGTCTTTTCTTTATAGTTGTATCATATAAAAAATTAATCATTCCTAATCATTATATTTTATTTAGTTGTGCCTATTTTTAACTACATGTCAGTGTTACTATACAGATTTTTTTAACTGTCAGTCTTCTTTTACTCAATATTTTAAAGAATTATTCATGCTTTTGCACAGAGGATTTTTTGTGGTTTTGTTTTGTTTTGTTTTTTGCTTTTTTTTTTTCCCTCTGTAACAAGGGTCAGGCAAACATATTGTATGAATATCTATACAGTAAACATTTTAGGAGCTGCAGGACACAGAAAGTCTCTCACGTTGCTTTTTGGTTTTGTTTTACAGTTCTTTGAAAGTGTAGAAAGTATTCTTAGCTTGCAAGCTGTGTAAAGGTTGTTTTTTAATAGCATTCCATAGTTTGAATATATGTCAGTTTTTTCTACTATTAATTAAACTTGTAATGCTTGCAGTTTGGGTTGTTATGAATAATGTTGCTGTGAAAATTCTTGTACATATCTTCTGGTTCAAATGTGTCCTTACTTTAGTGGGGGATAGATATATAACTTAGATGTATACTCAGAGTGAGATTTCTGTGTCTTAGGATGTGTATAACTTCAGCCTAAATGGATGATGCCAAAATGTTTTCCAAAGTGACTATCCAGTTCCTCCAGCGGAAGGAATATATAATTTGCATTATGGTGTCCTTCATTTTTTTTTTTTTTTGAATGAGGACTTTTTTTTTTTTTTTTTTTTTTTTTTTTTTTTTTTTTTTGCGGTACGCGGGCCTCTCACTGCTGTGGCCTCTCCCGTTGCGGAGCACAGGCTCCGGACGCGCAGGCTCAGTGGCCATGGCTCACGGTCCCAGCCGCTCCGCGGCATGTGGGATCTTCCCAGACGGGGCATGAGCCCGTGTCCCCTGCATCGGCAGGCGGGCTCTCAACCACTGCGCCACCAGGGGAGCCCCCGAGAACTCTTTTTAAAAAAAAAAAAATTATTTACTTATTTAGCTGCTCCGGGTCTTAGTTGCGGCATGTAGGATCTAGTTCCCTGACCAGGGATCGAACCCGGGCCCCCTGCATTGGGAGTGCGGAGTCTTAGCCAGTGGACCACCAGGGAAGTCCCTATGGTGTGCTTCATATATAGCTTGTTTAAAATATCTTTCCATACCCTAATGTCATTGAGAGATTCTCCTATATTATCCCCTAAAGGTTCTTATTAATTTGCCTCTCCCACTGAAATTGACAGTTCTCCCCCAAAATGATTTTTGTGTATATTGTGAGATGGGGTTCACCATTGTTCTTTGAATCCCCCAAACCCCAGCATGAATATCTGATTGTCCCAGCACCATTTTTTTTTTTTTTTTTTTTTTGGGTTTGCGGGCCTCCCTCTGTTGTGGCCTCTCCCGTTGCGGAGCACAGGCTCCGGACACGCAGGCTCAGCAGCCATGGCTCACGGGCCCAGCCGCTCCGCGGCACGGGGGATCCTCCCGGACCGGGGCACGAATCCGCGTCCCCTGCATCGGCAGGCGGACTCCCAACCACTGTGCCACCAGGGAAGCCCCCCCCAGCACCATTTTTAAAAAGAGACATCCTTATCCTCTTCTCTGTAATGCTACTTCTGTTATCTAGTCTCTATATATGCATCTCTGTTTATAAGCATTTGATTTTGTTCCATTTGTCTATCATTGTACTAATATTGTACTGTCATAACTAAAGTAATTTTAAGTCCTCATAATTGATAGATGGATATAGTTATCAGCTTAGGATTTTGATTGAGGTTTCATTGGATTTATATATATATATGGGAAACATGACATTTTTATTTTTTAAAAAGTTTTATTGGAGTACAGTTGATTTACAATGTTGTATTAGTTTCAGGGGTACAACAAAGTGATTCAGTTATACATATACATATATTCATCCTTTTTCAGATTCTTTTCCCATATAGATTATCACAGAATACTGAGTTGAGTTCCTGTGCTATGCAGTAGGTCCTTGTTGGTTATCTATTTTATATGTAGTAGCGTGTGTATGTTAATCCCAAGCTCCTAATTTATCCCTCCCCTCTACGTTTCTCCTTTGGTAACCATAAATTTGTTTTCAAAATCTGTGAGTGTGTTTCTGTTTTGTAAATAAGTTCATTTGTATCATTTTTTAAAAATTAGATTCCACATGAGTGATATAATATCGTATTTGTCTTTCTCTGTCTGCCTTACTTCACTTAGTATGATAATCTCTAAGTCCATCCATGTTGCTGCAAATGGCATTATTTCCTTCTTTTTCATGGCTTAGTACTATTCCATTGTATCTATGTACCACATCTTTATGCGTGCCACTGTCAATGGACATTTGGGTTGCTTCCATGTCTTGGCTATTGTAAATAGTGCTGCAATGAACATTGGGGTGCGTGTATCTTTTTGTATTATGGTTTTTTCTGGATATATGCCCAGGAGTGGGATTGCTGGGTCACATGGTTGTTCTCTTAAAAAAACCTAAAAAGAGAACATACTGTTGTTCTCCATAGTGGTTGTACCAATTTACATTACCACCAACAGTGTAGGAGGGTTCCTTTTTCACCACACCCTCTCCAGCTTTTATTGTTTGTAGAATTTTTGATGATGGCCATTCTGACCAGTGTGAGATGATACCTCATAGTAGTTTTGATTTGCATTTCTCTGATAACTAGTGATGTTGTGCATCTTTTCATGTGCTTTTTGGCCATCTGTATGTCTTCTTTGGAGAAATGTCTATTTAGATCTTCTGCCCATTTTTTAAAAATACATTGATTTTTTAAAAAACTAATTTATTTATTTTTGGTCGCGTTGGGTCTTCATTGCTGCGCACAGGCTTTCTCTGGTTGCAGTGAGCGGTGCAGTGAGCAGTGGTTACTCTTTGTTGTGGTGCACGGGCTTCTCATTGCGGTGGCTTCTCTTCTTGTGGAGCACAGGTCTAGGTGCGTGGGCTTCAGTAGTTGTGGCACACAGACTCAGTAGTTGTGGCTCACGGGCTCTAGAGCGCAGGCTTAGTAGTTCTGGTGCACGGGCTTAGTTGCTCCGCAGCACGTGGGATCTTCCCAGACCAGGGATCAAACCTGTGTCCCCTAAACTGGCAGGTGGATTCTTAACCACTGCACCACGAGGGAAGTTCCATTCTGCCTTTTTTTTTTTTTTTTTTTTTGCGGTACGCGGGCCTCTCACTGTTGTGGCCTCTCCCGTTGTGGAGCACAGGCTCCGGACTCGCAGGGTCAGCGGCCATAGCTCACGGGCCTAGCCGCTCTGTGGCATGTGAGATCTTCCTGGACCAGGGCACGAACCCATGTCCCCTGCATCGGCAGGCGGACTCTCAACCACTGTGCCACCAGGGAAGCCCCTGCCCATTTTTTGATTATGTTGTTTGGGTTTTTGTTTTTTTTTTTGACATAGAGCTGCATGAGCTGTTTGTATATTTTGGAGGTTAATCCGTTGTTGGTCACTTGGTTTGCAGATATTTTCTCCCATTCTGTGGATTGTCTTTTCTTTTTGATTATGGCTTCCTTTGCTGTGCAGACACTTTTAAGTCTTACTAGGTCCCATTTGTTTATTTTTGTTTTTATTTTCATTACTCTAGGAGGTGGATCAAAAAATATATTGCTGCAATTTATGACAGAGTGTGCTGCCTGTATTTTCCTCTAAGAGTTTTATAGTGTCCGGCCTTACATTTAGGTCTTTGATCCATTTTGAGTTCATTTTTGTGTATGGTGTTAGAGAATGTTCTAATTTCATTCTTCTACATGTAGTATCTAGTTTTCCCAGCACCACTTATTGAAAGACTGTCTTTTTTCCATTATATATTCTTGCCTCCTTTGTCATAGATTAATTGACCATAGGTGCGTGGGTTGACATGACGTCTTTAAAATGCTTGGTTTTCTGAATCGTATTCATAGTTCATCATTCCATTTATTTAAGTCTGTTAAAATTTTTGTCAGTATTCCTACTTATCATATATTTTTTATATTCTTCAAAATGATTTTGTTTATAAATTTTGTTTGTTGGTGACCTATTTGTTCTGTCAGTTAATGGGATACGCGTGTTAAGTCTTCAACCGTTAGTCTGGATTTATTTCTTCTTGGTTTTTTGGGTCCATTTTTGCTGTATATATTTCAAAGCAATATTATTAGGTGCATAGAAATTGCAAATTTCTATAATGTGCTGAATTGAACCTCTTACTAGTAAGCATTTTTCTTTCTCTGTAGTAATTTTTGGGCTTTCTGGTCCATTTTGTCTGAGAATACACCAGAGTGTCTGTGGTTACTCTTTCCATGGTTTATCTTTTTCTAACCTTTTATTCTCTAGCTTTCCATATCATTATGTTTCATACATGTCACCTAGAGTAGCATGTTTTTGGGTTTTGCGTAATTAACTAAATTGCTTGTTCTATTTATACTGAATATAATTCTTAGTATGTTTTGTTTTAATATAGTCATCTAAGTGTACTGTATTTGCCCCACTAGTTCTCTTTTTTTGCCTTGTTTTGAATGAATTTCTTCTCATTCTGTTTCCCCCTTCCATTAGGTTGGAAATTATGTACTTTGAGACAATTGTCAGTTTTCACCATGACACTAGAAATTACATACAGCATGGAAGCTTTCTTTGTCAAATGTTTACGTTGATTAGCACTTTTACACTCTTCTCTGACAGGGGTCTTAAGCATCTCAACTTTATTTACCAGTTTCCAATTTATTTACAATATTGTGTATTTTTAAAAAATGTATCTTAAACAGCCTAAGGTATTATCATCATTGCTTAATAAGAGAATGCTTCTGGTTTGCCCAGTACATTGGTTTTCAAACTGAAGTGTGTGTACTCACAGGGTGTATAAAAACGCTTGAGGAGGTTCCTGAGCGCACACGGTTTAAAGGAAAGCAGTGCCCAGCGCCTCTCCTCCCATACGGTCCCTTTTGTATAATTGAGCTGCCTGAGAGTCTCCTGCTCCTGAGGCCTGCTGCGAGGATGGATCTCGTTTCCCTCATTCCCTCTGACAGTCACCCCACTTCAACTTCACGGAATAAAGGAATACCCGCTCCACAGTCAGAATCTTAGCCTTTTTGGCCAGAGGAATAAAGCCGTCTGGGGTAAAAATGGGACACTCGGCAATGCTGTGGGCATTGGGCTAAGGTGAGCGCCCAGGAGCAGCGTTAGCATCTGGGTCTAGAGGAAATGTACCCTCAGCTTGAATTTTCTCCTCAACCCACAGGTCCTGACTCCCCAGGAGCAAAAGAATCAGTAGAAGGAGGAAGAAGTTACAGGATTTGGTATCAGCATTACTGGGGACATGCTTGATTGAAGACAGAACAGAATTTAGAGCAGATCCAGAAGACACAGCGACAGAGCCTCCTTGTTGCCAGCTGTTTTCAGAAAACAGAAGAAAATGATCCAGGCCCAGGTGACTTTTGGTTTGTTTTATTCTTTCCTTTGTTCCCGAATGGATTTGTTAGTTGTCTGAGTCATTCTAGGTAATTATTGCATGTAAGGGTGTCTTGGGGACCCTGGGTGTCTTTGTAGCCTGCTTCTGAAGTGAGGGTGATCCAGGGGACCCCAGAAATTGCAGCCGGTGTCTGAAGGGAGAGCAGTTCTATGGTTACTGTTTTCTCAGGCTTTGCAGTATGTCTGACTCTTGATTTCCGTGTTCGAATCCGAATTCTTTCTTTTTAATTAATTGATTTATTTATTTATGTATTTATTTTTGGCTGCATTGGGTCTTCGTTGCTGCACGCGGGCTTCTCATTGCGGTGGCTTCTCTGTTGCGGAGCACGGGCTCTAGGTGCACGGGCTGCAATAGTTGTGGCACGCGGGCTCAGTAGTTGTGGCTAGCGGGCTCTAGAGTGCAGGCTCAGTAGTTGTGGCACACAGGCTTAGCTGCTCCGCAGCATGTGGGATCTTCCCGGACCAGGGCTCGAACCTGTGTTCACTGCATTGACAGGCAGATTCTTAACCACTGTGCCACCAGGGAAGTCCCCAAATCTGAATTCTTAATCTACAGTTTTCTTTTCTTTTGTTTCTTTTTTTTCCCCACACCACATGGCTTGCAGATCTTAGTTCCCTGACCAGGATTGGAACTGGTACCCGCTGCAGTGGAAGTGTGGAGTCCTAACTACTGGACTGCCAGGGAATTCCTGGCAGTTTATTTCCTGGCAAAATCAATATATTGCATTTATTTTTGTTCATTACACAACTGACTCAGTCATCCCGATTCCACTGGCATATATGTTTGTCCCATACATATATATACATACATATATATGTATGAATGTGGTGTTTTCTAGGTTAACAAGATGATTTAACTTCTACATATTATAGAAACGTCTATGAGAGACTTCACTGGTGGTACAGTGGTTAAGACTCTGTGCTTCTACTGTAGGGAGCACAGGTTCAATCCCTGGTTGGGGAAATAAGATCCCGCAAGCCACGCGATGCGGCCAAAAAAAAAAAAAAAAGAAATGGCTAATGATAAATGGATGGATGACTGACTACACAATTACAGTTAATTGAATCCTAGTATTTTATTAGGCTTTTGCTTCTTCCATGTGTCTAGATATACAGATCTAGCCTATAAAGTGGAAATGAGAAGACAAACTTTAACATTTCTTCCATATCATCAAAAAGAGATCAGTTCATTAAACACCACTGTTATTACAGGAAACCCTGACATTTGAGGATGTGGCAGTGGACTTCACATGGGAGGAGTGGCAGCTCCTGGCCCCTCCTCAGAAGGACCTGTATCGGGATGTGATGCTGGAGAACTATAGCAACCTGCTCTCCGTGGGTGAGGACGGCTCCCCTGGGTCCCTGAGAGGGTCCCCAGTCAGTGGGGTTTCCTTTCTCAGCTTCTGAAAGCTTTGGATTCTCTGTGATTCTCTGAAGCAGTAGATTCTCGGTCCTGTCTCTGGCCCAAGAGAAGTGGGTATATTCTCCTTTCTCTTGAGAGAAACGCCTCTATTTTGTAGCTGTGTATAATGCTATGATTTATATTAAGAAATATATATATTTGGTCTTCATCCCCAATTCTGGCACAGAGCTCCTAAAATCCATGGAATTTCCTAAGTTATAAGAGGGTAAAGGAGAAATGGGTGTCTTTTGTTATTAATATAAGGGACCCTTACCACGGCATGTGAGTTTATGTTAATGAGGTGATTTTGGGAAGGCCACTCGATAACCTAAGATTGCGGGCTGGTCGCTGAGCTCACCACCCATGATTTAGAGGGTTGCAAATTTCAGTCCCGCCTCCACCCCACCTCTGGGGAGAACAAATGGCTGGAGATTAAATCATCATCACCAAAGCCCGATTTTTTTTGTTTTTTTGACAATTAGAACATAGTTTAATAAGTCCTTGGTCAGAGGAGTTTGATTCTTCTCTGCATACCTGTATATGCATACTGCAAACAGCAATGCTTTAAAAATGATCAACACAATGACCACAGCTTGTACCATTTTAACTACAATAATGAATAATTTCCATATCTGCTGCAACATATAGAGTTTCTACTAAACAATCAGTCATTTATAATTAAAAATTCAGCAGCAACTGTGAGGGTCTCTTGTCACACCCATCTTCTCTGTGCAGTTACCATTTTCCAGCTCTCTCCCCCATTAAGTCAGTGGTTCTCAACTGGGGTCAATTTGGTTCCCAGGGGACATTTGACAATGTCTGGAAATATTTCAAAGCCTCATGATTTAATCCGTCATGGCTATATAGTGAAGCCTCCATGAAACCCCACAGCGGCAGGCTCGGAGAGCTTTCAGATTGGTGGCCACTTGGCGGTGCCAGGGGAGGGGTGCCCCCAGAGAGAGCATGGAAGCTCTGTGGCCTTTCCCACATGCCTTGTACTGTATTCTCTTCCATCTGGCTGTTCCTGAGTTGTATCCTTTTATTTTTTTATTGATTTATTTTTAAGTTTTTAATTTTTATTTATTTTTTTATTGTAGTAGAATTGCTTTACAATGTTGTGTTAGTTTCTGCTGTACAATGAAGTGAATCAGCACTGTGTATACCTATATCCCTTCCCTCTTGGACCTCCCCCCCTTCCCCACCACATATAGGTCATCACAGAGCACTGAGCTGAGCTCCCTGTGTATCCTTTTATAATAAACTGGTGACCTAGTAAGTAAACTGTCTTCTTGATTTCTGTCTGCTGCTCTAGTGAATTAATCGAACCTGAGAAAGGGAGTCATGGGAACTTCTGATCTATTCATGGTTGATCAGAAGCCCAGGAAACAGCCTGAATTTACAGTTGGTGCCAGAAATGCAGGAGCGGAGCCGAAGTCTTATGAGAGTGTACCCCTAACCTGTATTATCTGACCCTATCACCAGGTAGATCGTGTCAGAATTGAATTAAATCGGAGGACACCCCGTCAATGTCAGTTGGTGTTGCAGAATTCCTTGATGTGTGGAAAACCCACATATCTGGTGTCAGAAGTGAAGTAGAAGGATTGACAGGAGAGGAGACTCACAGAGGGGTGTGTTTTTCCTTCAAAATGTGAAAACCGTATTGTCCTCAGAGGTAGGATTCTGTGGTTTTCATCGACCCCATGCGCCATTCACTGCGTCTAAATCTTGTATCATTTTCCATGAATAGGTTTTCAAGCCAGCAAACCAAATGTACTGTCCAAGTTGGGTCAAGGAGAACCATGGACGATGGAAGATGAAATCCACTGTCAAACCCGTTCAGGTGAGTGAGAGACCAGCAAGGTGACAGGCTGTGGAAATCCCGGTGCCAGACCTCTTTTTCTTTGTAGGAGTTTAGAGAAAAATGTATCCCATCTTAGGGAAGATTCTATCTTTTCTGGGATTTGTTTCTTCTTTATTTTACCCCCATCTTGTTTTTTGTTTGCATAGTTTTCTTTTTCCTAGGGTTCTCATATCTTTTTTTTTAAATAAACTTATTTATTTTTTGGCTGCACTGGATCTTCGTTGCTGCATGCAGGGTTTCTCTAGTTGCGGCAAGTGGGAGCTATGCTTCGTTGCTTCATGCAGGGTTTCTCTAGTTGCGGCGAGTGGGGATTACTCTTCGTTGCAGTGCATGTGCTTCTCATTCAGCTTCTCTTGTTGCGGAGCACGGGCTCTAGGCACGTGGGCTTCAGTAGTTGTGGCACACAGACTCAGTAGTTGTGGTTCGCGGGCTCTAGAGCACAGGCTCAGTAGTTGTGGCGCACGGTCTTAGTTGCTCTGTGGCATGTGGGATCTTCTCGGACTGGGGCTCGAACCCGTGTTCCCTGCATTAGCAGGCAGATCCTTAACCAATGCACCACCAGGGAAGTCCCCGGATTCTCATATCTTTTCCTTCTTCTTCATACACTTCCACCTCCTTTTCTATGAAATTCCACCTTCCAAGGCCTCTCTCCAAAGAGAAAACTTTTGAATTCCTCAATGTCTTCTGGTTACTGCACCTTTCTGCCCCACTGGTAATGTTGATTTCCTTCCTCACATCCACCCCATCTTGGATGCCGAGCCCCAAAGTAAACTGGTCTTCACTGTGCCTTGTCCAAGCTCTGAGGTTTTCCAAAGGTTTTGTTTTCCATTTTACTCAATGATCTCCTAACCTTCCAAGTTTTCTTCATTCTAACAAGCTAATAAACTCCTTTGGTTCCCTGGAGAAGACTCCCAAATTGATCTCTCCCCCATGTTCTCCACCACAGACTTGGCTTCTATATAATTTACTCATCTCAATGGCAGCTCTCCTGCGTTTCCAGTAGCTGCAAGGACCTAAGATAATCTTCCCTCCCAGGAAACCCTAGAGGTTTAGGTTCTCCCTTATTCCTGTGCATCCTCCATCCTGGCCATTCAGGCATTACCTCACATGTTCCCCACCAGCAGAGCTCTCTTCTGTTAAGGGATCTGCTGCTCATGATGAATTTTTTTTTTTTTTTTTTTTTTTTGTGGTACGCGGGCCTCTCACTGTTGTGGCCTCTCCCGTTGCGGAGCACAGGCTCCGGACGCGCAGGCTCAGCGGCCCAGCCGCTCCGCGGCATGTGGGATCCTCCCGGACCGGGGCACGAACCCGCGTCCCCTGCATCGGCAGGCGGACTCTCAACCACTGTGCCACCAGGGAAGCCCCATGATGAATTTTTAACTAGAAATGTTATTTTAACATCCTGTGTTCTCAGTTCCAACCTCAACACAATCATAACTCTTGCCTACTTTGAATTATTAATTCCTTTGTGTATTTACTGATTTTGAACTTTCTTCTCCTTGATTGTTGACATTACTATTGTCTTCATTTCCCTAAAATTTTCATTTTTCTTCCCACTGGATCCTGATGACATTTAGTCTCCACTAACCACATTTTCTGGCAGTTAAAATTCTTCTTTCCATGATCTCCATGATATGATATCATCTTGCTCAGAAAGAGATAGATTTCCATCTTCTTTCCTAAATTCTCCCCAATGTGTTCCATACATGTAATTGCTTCTTTGATTCATTCCTCTATTTTTCAAAATCTTTTTTCTTTTCTTTTTTTCATTCCTCTGTATTTTCTGATTGCCTAGTGCATGCTGGAAGGTAAGAACAGTGGAAAAAAGTATACAAATGATCATGAGTTTTTAGTCTATGAGAAAGGAGGTAAGGAATTGATAACAATAAACAAATAATATACCTAGGGAGTGAAAAGTGCTGTGGTAAAACTTTAGTCAGCATTATGGAAGAGTAGATGCTGGGGCTCCTCCTTTAGGCAGGGAACACCTCTCAGGTAAGGTGCCTCTGAGCCAAGAAATGCGGGAAGTTAGTAGGCTGCCGGGTTAGGAGTTTTCCAAGTACAGCGGCTAGCAAATTTAAAAGGCCACGCCACGAATGAGTTTAAGAGACATTAAGGAGCCCATGTGGACAGAGCAGAGTGTGCTTTCAGGAACGTGATGGGAATAAGCCGAAGAGGCAGTAGCAGTGGGGACAGGCAGGAGCGGGGGGTGGTGGATAAGGTTGGTCATGTACTCAATTTCAAGAAATCGAGATTTTATTCCTAATAAGATGAGAAAACACGAGGAGTTCTTGAGTACTGGAATGACATGAAATAATTTACATTTTTCAAGAAATCCCTTTGGCTTCTGTGTAGAAAGCAGACCATAGTGGGCAGGGGGCAAGCAGGAAAGCCTTGTAGCAGGCTATTGCAAAAAACATGGTGACAGGGAGAATGGTTGACTGCAGCATGGGTGGAGGGGTGAGTGTTGGTTGGATTCTGGATATGCTGCTTATAGAGGGCAAATGAGAGTTGACATTTAAATAAATATGGGCTGAGCGGAAAAAACAGATGAAGGTTGATGTTAAGGTTTTGGGGTCAAAATTACTTTCAGGGATGTAAAGCAGCATGACTACATCATGAGTGCTTGGACTTGGCCCTGTGCTTTAGGAATAAGAAGTCTTGATTTTTTTTTTAAATTGAAGTATGGTTGATTTGTATTAATTTCTTTTTTTATTAATTTATTTAATTTTTTAATTTTAATTTTTATTTTTGGCTGTGTTGGGTTTTGGTTGCTGTATGCGGGCTTTCTCTATTGCAGCGAGCAGGGGCTACTCTTCATTGCAGTGCACAGGCTTCTCATTGCAGTGGCTTCTCTTGTTGAGGAGCTCGGGCTCTAGGCGCGCAGGCTTCAGTAGTTGTGTCTCGCGGGCTCTAGAGCGCAGGCTCAGTAGTTGTGGCTTACAGGCTTAGTTGGTCCGTGGCATGTGGGGGTCTTCCCGGACCAGGGCTCGAACCCGTGTCCCCTGCATTGGCAGGCGGATTCTTAACCACTGCGCCATCAGGGAAGTCCCTATCACAGGATATTGAATATAGTTCCCTGTGCTATACGGTAGGACCTTGTGGTTTATCCATTCTGTATGTAATAGTTTGCATCTGCTAATCCCAGACTCCCAATCCATCCCTCCCTAAAATCTTGTTTGTTAAGGTGAGTTGAGCAGGTCGATGAGGGATGCAAGCAGTAGTTTCCCTGGGTGAGGAGTGTTCCAAAATAAACCTGGAAATTTCAAAGGCTTGAAGCAAGAGCATGTCTGAAGAACTTTCGGAAGCCTGTTTGGATGGAACATAGAGAGCATGACTGGAGACATAGGGTCAGTGGGGTAGAGGCTGGGGGCTGGGGAGCAGGTCACGTAAGGGCCTTTCAAGGATACATCAAGACCTTGATTTTTTAAGAAATTAATTTATTTTTTATTGGAGTATAGTTGATTTACAATGTTATGTTTGTTTCAGGTGTACAGCAAAGCAATTCAGCTATCTGTCGATCTATCTATATTCTTTTTCAGATTCTTTTCCTTTATAGGTTATTACAAAATATTGACTATCGTTCCCTGTGCTGTACAGTAGGTCCTTGTTGTTTATCTATTTTATATGTCGTAGTGTGTGTATGTTACTCCCAAATTCCTAGTTTATCCCTTCCCCCCACCTTTCCCCTTTGGTAACCATAGTTTGTTGTCTATGTCAAGACCTTGATTTTATTCATAATGAGATGAGAAAAGATTAGGGAGTTTTGAGTAGAGGAGGCTTGATGTGATATAATTGGTGCTAAAAGGTTCCGTTTGGCTAATGTGTAGAAAATAGACAGGCACTGGCAGGGGAGGGACAAGAAAGCCAGGGAGGAGGCTACAGCTGTGGTGTGAGAGAGAGTGATTGGCTTCGTGAGGGTGGAAGGAGTGGGTGCCTGTCCCTTTCTGGGTGTATCTTAAAGGAGGCCAGGCAGGATTGATCATTGTGCTGGATATTGTGTGTGAGCGAGAGAAACAAATGCTGAGGAGTTTTGTCATGGTGAAGGAGAAGAGTGGAGTTGGCAGTGACTGTGCCGGAGGTGGAGGAGACCTAGCCTGGGAAACCAGTTCTGTTTTGGAGATTGTAAGTTAGATGTGCTTGGAGTTCTGTGCTGTGTCATTTTCTTCATTCCCCTCATGGAGACCACAACAATGGATCCATGGGGAGGCCTGTCTCCCTCCAAAATGAGCCCTGGTTTCCTCCACCTCTCTCCCTCTCCATTGCTCCTTCCCACCAGGTTTTCCAACCTGCAGCTGTTTTCCTTGTGTCTATCTCTGCCCTGCAAAGTGGTTTTACCCACCTATAGTATGGGCTCCGTGAACACGAGGAGTACGTTTGCGAATCCCCAACACTAGCACCGTTCCTGGTACACAGAGGTGATCAGTAAGGATCTGTGGAATGAATGAGTCCATCCCTCCCCAGTTTGGATGAGGTGGCCCTGCAACCTGTGGTCTCCTGCTCACAGGAAATTGCTTGTATTTTACAGTCTCTCCATGTTTTGTAAGGTTAGTATTTAGAAAGTATTCAAATCTATATTTATTCATTTTGAATTGTCCAACCCTGTGTTTTACACAAACTACGTTTACCTTTTGGTTGGTTTGTATTGTTTGTTCCAATGTGCAGGGAACATTAAACATGGAATTTTATTTACACTTATATAATAGGAACATCACTAAAACGACTCCTCGCATCAAGGTTTTTTTTTTAATTAATTAATTAATTTTTGGCTGTGTTGGGTCTTTGTTGCTGTGTGTGGGCTTTCTCTAGTTGCGGCTAGCGGGGGCTACTCTTCATTGCAGTGTGAGGGCTTCTTATATTTGGTTTTTGTTCATTTACAGTGTCTTCTCTTGCTGCAGAGCATGTGTTATAGGTGCACAGCCTTCAGCAGTTGTGGCCCATGGGCTCAGTAGTTGTGGCTCGCAGGTTCCAGAGCGCAGGCTTGGTAGTTGTGGCGCATGGGCTTAGCTGCTCCGTGGCATATGGGATCTTCCCGGACCAGGAATTGAACCTGTGTCCCCTGAGTTGGCAGGAGGATTCTTAACCACTGCACCACCAGGGAAGCCCTGCATCAAGGTATTTTTAAGAAATTCATTGTTCTTCTCTTTCCTAGAAATCTGGAAAGTTGATGATCACCTACTGGAGCACTTACAAAATGAGAGCATGGAGAAGAGACTAGAACAATGGCATGAACAGAACCCACTGGAATATTTTGTTCATCAGAGCAGAACTCATTTTCTGTTCAGGCAAAATCATGATGTGTTTGACTTACATGGAAAAAGTATGAAATCAGATTTAACTTTACTTCCCCAGAGCAGGAGCTATGAAATAAAGATCCCTGCTGAGTTTCCTGGCGATGGGAAATCCTATCTCCATGCTGACAATGAACAATTTCATACTGAAATTAAATCTCCCGAAAGCCAAAAACCCATCAGCTCTAAGACCCAATTCAGCAAGCATCAGAAAACCCAAAAAATAGAGAAGCCTCATGTATGTGGTGAATGTGGGAAAGCTTTCATCAAAAAGTCTTGGCTCACTGATCACCAGATAATTCATACAGGAGAGAAGCCCCATCGATGTAACATGTGTGGGAAAGCATTCTCTAGAAAGTTCATGCTCACTGAACATCAGAGAACACATACAGGAGAGAAACCTTATGAATGCACTGAATGTGGCAAAGCCTTCCTCAAGAAATCACGGCTCAATATACATCAGAAAACCCATACCGGAGAGAAACCGTATATATGCAGTGACTGTGGGAAAGGCTTCATCCAGAAGGGAAATCTCATTGTACATCAGCGAATTCACACAGGCGAGAAACCTTACATATGCAATGAATGTGGAAAAGGCTTCATCCAGAAGACTTGCCTCATTGCACATCAGAGATTTCACACAGGAAAGACTCCTTTTGTGTGCAATGAATGTGGAAAATCCTGTTCCCAGAAGTCGGGTCTCATTAAACATCAAAGAATTCACACAGGAGAGAAACCCTTTGAATGCAGTGAATGTGGGAAAGCCTTCACTACAAAGCAAAAGCTCATTGTTCATCAAAGAACTCATACAGGAGAGAGACCCTATATCTGCAATGAGTGTGGGAAAGCTTTTGCCTACATGTCTTGCCTTGTTAAACATAAGATAATACACACAAGAGAGAAACGTGGAGATTCAGCCAAGGTGGAAAATCATCCCTCAGAGAGTCACAACTCCTCACAGACTAGTGATGTTATGCAGGAGAAAACCCCTGTAAATTCAGTGACTATGCAGGTGCCTTCAGTGGCCCCTCAGACATCAGTAAACATAAGTGAACTCCTAGCAAATAGGAATGTAGTCATAGTGGGACAACCTGTGGCCAGATGTGCACCCACAGGAGATAACAGAGGTTTTGCACAGGAGAGAACCCTTATGAATGCATTGAATGTAGTCGTGCCTTCAGTGGTCAATTACATCTTATTTTATGTCACAGAAAACCAGTAGAAAAAAAACTCAGAGACATACTATGTGAAAAAGATATAAATTATTGAGCAAAAAATTTTAGCTTATATGGTGGCTGAAAAAGTATATACTGAGAGAAATTGTATAAATGCTGAGACTGTGAACGCATGATGTACCCATCCAATTAGATACATGCATTGATACAGAGACATAATCTGATGTTAACCCAAATACATACACATCAATTGCTCTGTTGTGTCAGTCGAATGAATGAAAGAAGGCTGAGTTCAACTAAGTGGAGAAAATAGTTGAAGTTTTTAAACATATAATTTGTATGTGGAAGGTTGCTATGAAAAAAAAAAAACACAACAGGGCTAATATTGGATTGGTGGGATACTGGGCGTGTATATATCAATTCAGTTTCTGGAAGGCCAAGGTGAAGCATTAATTGAAAACTGGGATGTCTATCTTAAACTCTGAGAAATTTACATTGTGCAAATAGATTGAGCCAGTTTGATTGAGTCTCAGATTGAGTCATTTTGTTCATTTACTGAGTATTTTTCGAATACTTCCTTTTTACTGGGTCCTGTTCTAGGAGCTGAGGATACAGTGGTGACCAAACCCGAAAAAGCCCATGATCTCCTGGAGAGAGCTTTGAGGTAACTGGATTATCTTTAAGTGGTACCTTTACACACCAGGTAATCTAATAAGAGGATGTAAATAGGTACACAAGGTGAAATAGACATTTTCTTAGTCCCTTCTGGTTACTATAAGAGAATACCATAGCCTGGGTAGCTTATAAAAACAAATTTATTTCTCACAGTTCTGGAAGCTACAAAGTCCCAGATTAAGGTGCCAGCAGATTCGGTATCTAATGAGGGTTCCTGGTTCATAGAAGACAGTCATCCCACTGTATCCTCACATAGGGGAAAGGGCAAAGGAGCTGTCTGGGATGTCTTTTATAAAGGCACTAATCCAGTCATGAGGGCTCCACCCTCTTGAACCAGTCACTTCTCAAAGGCCCCACTTCTTAATACCATCATATTTTGGGTTTTGTTTTTAATATTTTAATTTTATTGGAGTATAGTTGATTTACAATACTGTGTTAGTTTCAGGTGTACAGCAAAGTGATTCAGTTATACATATACATATATTCATTCTTTTTTAGATTCTTTTCTTCTATAAGTTGTCACAGAATATTGAGTAGAGTTCCCTGTGCTATACAATAGGTCCTTGTTGGTTATCTATCTTATTTATAGTAGTGTGTGTATGTTCATCCCAAGCTCCTGATTTATCCCTCCCACCCCCCCACATTTCCCCTTTGAATACCGTCATATTTTGGATTAAGCCTCCAAATATGAATTTTGGGAGGCATAAACATTCAGTCCTTAGCAGATATGGAGTATTGGTTCAAGGGGTTATGATAATTTCTTGTTTAAGTTGTATATTATTTTGAGGGACGGCAAGGGGTACTCTTAACGGACTTTAAGCACTTCAGGATACAAGTTATTTTTTTAATGCCCAAGTCTTATCCCCCCAGTAGATTAAAAATCCCTTGATTTTGCTATTTAAATGTTAAAGTTTTAACAACAGTCTGTTCCTCAGTTGCACTAAACCACATTTCAGGTGGTCACAATGTAACTAGTGGGTACCACATTGGACAGCACAGACAATGAGCAAAACTTTGTAGCTGACTATGTGGCCGAAAAGTATATACTGAGAAATCTGTCATCATTTCCATCATCCTAGAAAGTTCTACTGGAGAGCCCTGGTTTACGTGATTTTATATTTCCCAGCACAGAAAAATAAAAACCAATTATCTATTGATTTGGAAAGTGAATGAATGAGCTAGTGGACTAATCAGAGTGTTCTGTCACTGAAGGGAATGAGCCATTGGAAGGCAGTCCTAAAGAACACAGCTGTCTTCCCCAAATTGTATGTGATTAGAGACCCAATAACAATATAAACTGGGCAAAGCAAAAAAGGAAAAAGGATCCTCAGAATACAAAGGATAGGAATCTTAGTCTCTAAGAATGGAGGAGAAAATAGGAGATGGGAGGTGACATTCTTTTTTTTTTGCGGTACGCGGGCCTTTCACTGTTGTGGCCTCTCCCATTGCGGAGCACAGGCTCCGGACGCGCAGGCTCAGCGGCCATGGCTCACGGGCCTAGCCGCTCCGCGCCATATGGGATCTTCCCGGACCGGGCAAGAACCCGCGTCCCCTGCATCGGCAAGCGGACTCTCAACCACTGCGCCACCAGGGAAGCCCGGGAGGTGACATTCTTAAAGGATGTTGTGGAGAAGAACCTTTGTCCACAGGACTATCACTCTTGAGAGCTGCCACCATTAAAAAAACTCCAGCTGCACTGTTACCTGCTGAATTGAGATGTGTTTTCATTATTCTTTCTCCCTCTTCTGGGAGTGGGGCTCTTGGCCTCTCACTAGCCAGAGTACTTTTCCTTAATCTCCTAACTATCCTGTAGTTATCCTAACTATTCTAGTTATAAATAGTTGGGTCTTGTTAATAGGAAAGGAAATGGAAATTTGCCATGTTGTGGCCGGCTCAGAATTCAATCTGAAACGCTGGATTATTGGGTAGTTCCCTCCTTCAGATGTATTTTAAAGCACCAACACTGTGTGAGATGCTGTATTCCACACTGAAGATACATCAATGAACAACAGAGGCAAGGGAACAGCCTTTAAGGACCTTATAATATGAGGGAGAGAGTCAATGGATTATATGTCAGTAAGTGATAAGTCCTATGAAGAAACATAGAGCCTAGTAATGGTAATTTATAGTAATGTATTGGTAATAATGGGGGAGGCCCTCCCCCCAAGCTTTTCTCTATATAATTTGAGCCAAGACTGAAGTACTGAGGGGAGTCACCCATCATAATATTGGTAACCAGAGAACATTCCAGGACTGTTTCTAATGATTGTATATGACAGGCTTTCTGCCTCAGATTCTCTGAGAAACTTATTGCAAATTTCCCAGCCAAGTCCCCGACCTCCTAATAAGGCTGGAATCCAGGACTGCATTTTTAACTATGGCCTTATGCACACCTAATTTTGACGTTCTTTGCCCTAAATCTTGGATTACTGTCCTCATCACCACCCACAGGTTGTGCTTTTCCCAGCGACTAGAGACCTTGAATGGCCTCACTGCTAGTGGCCTTTTCCTAAGTGCCCCCCGCCCCCGCCGCCCCCCATCACAACTTAGATTAGCCCCAGCCGCTCTTTTCTCTCGTTACTAGCCAGCCCTGTACTGTACCAGCTTCTGGGAATCTTTTTCTGTTTTGTTTTTTTTTTTTCTTTTTTGCGGTACGTGGGCCTCTCACTATTGTGGCCTCTCCCGTTGCGGAGCACAGGCTCTGGACGCGCAGGCTCAGCGGCCATGGCTCACGGGCCCAGCCGCTCCGCGGCATGTGTGATCTTCCCAGACCGGGGCACGAACCCGTGTCCCCTGCATCGGCAGGCGGACTCTCAACCACTGCGCCACCAGGGAAGCCCTTTTTCTGTTATTAAAAACAACTTTCTACAAACTATTTTCCGGTCAGAAGCTTTCCGTGGCGTCCGTTTACCGGAGGTTATTATCTTTTCCCTTTCTAGGAGTGCGTTCTCCGCTGCCATGCCAACAACTCATACTTGTCCGTTTGGAAACTTTTTTTTTTTTTTTAATACAAAGTAGATAATACACGCCGCGGCCGTATTACTTGTCTGCCTAGCCTGCTGAAAGCAACTTAGCCTTGCATCATTTTTGCCTCGCGAAGCTTGAGACTGAAAATTTACCTATTTTCTGCAGGAGTCGGAGTACCAGGAAATTAGATAATTTCACTGGCTTCTCACCTTCCCGGCCATCCCTGGCTCCTGGTACCCAAACCCGCCCCTTGACTTTCTGTACGTCAGGTGTCCCAACATGGCCTCCCCCTGGGGCCGCGGAGAGCTGGGCGCGGACATATTGCCTCTCTAGGAAATCCCGGAAATCCGGTCGTCTCGTTTCCTCAAACACCGCATATGCACTTCGGCTGCCGTAGACGGAGCCGGACAGGTCTAGACGTCAAAGCAGTTCACAGAAGTACGACGTTTAGGCTCCTTGTAGGTTGGGGAAATCAGGTTAGTGTGTGGTTTTGTCCCTGGATTTTTTTGTGTGTGTGTCACAGTGGTGCTTTTGTTTCGCCCAAGGGTGACGCGTGGACTTGGTGCAATCTGGACCCATGAGATTTTTGCCGGATGGCAGAGGGGGAGGGTAGAAGTGCGGAGGTGGATGTATTTAACGCGAACCAGGAGAGTACCTGCTTTGAGGTACTTGAAGGGAACCGGACGCGGGTTTTGTTTATGGTTTATGTTGGGGAGTGTCCTGGGAGTCAGTACGATTAGCTTCTGTAGAGATCATTGCTCTTCCAGCTGTCAGGGCTTGCGGTTCTGCAGATCACTCCGCTTGCAGGGCTTACGTGTGGCATTGACGATGATCGCAGTGTCGGGTTCAGGCTGGCGATTTAATTTGGGGCTCAGTGGTGTTGGGGCCTGGCTGGATGGTCATCATATGAGGGTGTCTGGCCCAGATTTCAGATTAATAAGGAAGTGTGTAGTCAGTGTCTGTGGTACAGAGAGGCTGTGAGGGTTGATGCTTTGGACGCCGAGGACCCCTGGCAGCAGTTTTTGGGTTGAGGTTCCAACTTCGGCTGCTGGGAGGGAAGATGGTACAGCCCAGGGCAGTATTTCGAGACCATCTGGTTTTCAGCTTTTTTGTGTGGGGTTTTTTTCTTTTTTAATACATTTTATTGAAGTATAGTTGATTTACAATGTTGTGTTAATTTCTACTGTACAGCAAAGTGATTCAGTTATACATATATGTACATTCCTTTTCGTATTCTTTTCCATTATGATTTATCACAGGATATTGAACATCCCTGTGCTATACAGTAGGGCCTTGTTGTTTATCCTGGGGTTTTAGCTTTTAATCAAGGAGTTGATTACAGACTGAGAGACTAAACCAGCAATTTCAATCTGTTTTGTATCGTCTCTGATGCTTTCGCACAGCAAAGGCAGAATATAGTCGTGACAGAGACATTTTGGCCTGCAAATTTGAAAATCTGTGTCTGTTCTCTTTGCAGAAAATGTTTGCCAACACCTGCACTCACCTTCTAATATTGATATATTGTAACAGCACCGTTACTTGCTTCCCTGACATACATGAACACTTTGTTCTTTGCTAACAGAATCTCCATTTTGTTTAATTATATATCCCTATGGCATGGTGACCTATATCCCAGTTTATTAGTAAGTCCCGGTTGGTCTTAGTCAGTCATGTGGTTCGAGTTCCCATTGCTAGTGATTGAATTAGTACTAAGAAATGAGCTTATGTATATGGGGCATTTCTAGCCAACTGTGTATGTAAAAATCTGCTTTGGGGTTTCTGGGGGAGCATTTTCTCTTTTAAATAAGTAATGCCTTGAATCTCTTTTTTCGTGTTGATAACGATACTGATGAAAATTTTCTGCCCTATTTTCTAATGTTACCTTATTCTTATTTCAATGCATTGGCTCAACTCTGCAATACAAAATTGAAAAGTGGGGTGGTAATGGACATTTTTGTCTTGTTGCTTACTTATAAATTCACTTGCTATATTTTCTGAAGTCAACATGTTTTCAAGAGGGTAAATCTAGTATTTCAAATTTAATGACAGGAAGGTATTCATAGTATTCTTTCAGGCAAAAAAAAAAATCTGTATTTTATCTGAGTCATAACTCCCATTAATTCCTTTTTCTTTTTCTTTTCTTTCTTTCTTTTTTTTTTTTTTTGCCCACGTGTAGCATGTGGGATCTTAGTTCCCCGACCAGGGATCAAACCCGTGCCCCCTGCAGTGGAAGTGCAGAGTCTTAACCACTGGACCACCATGGAAGTCCCTCCCATTAATTCCTTCTGTCCTTTATTTGCACTTTCTGTTTTGACTCTAAATATTTATATATTATTGGTCTTTTCAAACAACAGGCTTTTAGTATTTTTGAGCTCTTCTATTTCTTTGTTAAATTAAAAGCTCTACAAATGAGTCAGTATAAAAGGAATATATAAATATAGGGACTTTCCTGGCGGTCCAGTGGTTAAGACTCTGCGCTTCTACTGCAGGGGGCGAAGGTTCAATCCCTGGTTATGGAACTAAGATCTCACATGCCACACAGCATGGCCAAAAAAAAAAAAAAAAGAGGAATATATACATATATACAGACATAACCTACATCGAAAACAGAGCATTGCCAGCACCCCAGTGGTGTTCTGTGAACCTCTTCCCAATTATATTACATCCTCACACCCGAAGGTGAATACCATCTTCTCTATTAGCAAGCACTTTCAGACTTTTCTTTATGGTGTTATAACAATCATTCATTCCTCATCATTATGGTTTATTTAGTTTTGCGTATTTTCAACTGTGTTTCAATGTAATTATACATCATGCATTTTTAAAAACTGAGTGTAGGGCTTCCCTGGTGGCGCAGTGGTTGAGAGTCCGCCTACCGATGCAGGGGACACGGGTTCGTGCCCCGGTCCGGGAAGAACCCACATGCCGCGGAGCGGCTGGGCCCGTGAGCCATGGCCGCTGAGCCTGCGTGTCCGGAGCCTGTGCTCCGCAATGGGAGAGGCCACAACAGTGAGAGGCCCGCGTACCGCAAAAAAAAAAAAAAAAAAGAGGAAAAAAACCTCAAAACTGAAGTGTAGTTGATTTACAGTGTGTGTTAGCTTCAGGTGTACAGCAAAGTGATTCAGTTATACAGAATCTTTTTCAGATTCTTTTCCATTATAGGTTATAAGACATTGAGTATAATTCCCTGTGCTATGCAGTAGGTCCTTATTGTTTGTCTCTTTTATACACAGTAGTGTGTACATGTTCATCCCAAACTGTTAATTTATCTACCCACCCCCCATCCCCTCTGGTAACCATAAGTTTGTTCTCTATGTCTGTGAATCTATTTCTGTTTTGTAAATAAGTTCATTTATATCAGTTTTTTAGATTGCACATATACGTGATATCATATGATAGTTGTCTTTTTCTGACTTACTTCACTTAATATGATAATCTCTAAGTCCATCCATGTTGCTGCAGATGGCGTTATTTCCTTCTTTTTATGGCTGAGTAATATTCCATTGTATGTATACATACCACATCTTCTTTATCCATTCATCTTTTTTTTTTTTTTTTGCGGTACGTGGGCCTCTCACTGTTGTGGCCTCTTCCGTTGTGGAGCACAGGCTCCGGACACGCAGGCTCAGGGGCCACGGCTCACGGGCCCAGCCGCTCCACGGCATGTGGGATCTTCCCGGACTGGGGCACGAACCCGTGTCCCCTGCATCGGCAGTTGGACTCTCAACCACTGTGCCACCAGGGAAGCCCTCCATTCATCTATTGATGGACACTTGGGTTGCATCCACGTCTTGGCTATTGTAAATAGTGCTGCTATGAACATTGGGGTGCATGTATCTTTTCAAATTAGAGTTTTCTCCACATCATGCATTTTTTATGTCAGGCTCAGTATTTCTGAGAAGTATTCACGTTTTTGCACGTAGGTGTACTTTTTCTTCCCCTCTGTAACAAGGGTCAGACAAATATATAAATATCCACACAGTAAATATTTTAGGATTTGTAAGCCACAGTTCTCTCACATATACTTCTTTATTTTTGTTTTACAGTCCTTTAAAAACAAAAAAGTCATTCTTAGCTTGAAAGCTGTGCAAAGACTGTAGTTTTTCCACAGCATTCCATTGTTTGAATATTTGGGTTTTCCTAGTATTTATTAAACTTGTGTTGTTTGCATTTTGGTTTATTATGAGTAATGGTGCTATGGAAATTATTGAGCGTGTCTGCTGGTTCAAATATGCCCATATTTTTGGAGGGATGTATTTCTTAGATGTATTCTCAGAGTGAAATTGCTTTTGGCTTGGTGAACATGTGGAGATGCAGGGAGAGTGACGCTCCTATAGGGGTCACTCCTTGCCCTTACACACATACCCTGCCCTAGGCATCTCTTCCATCTGGCTGTTCCTGAGTTACATCCTTTTATAATAAGTAAATATAATAACTAAAATGTTTCTCTGAGTTCTGTGAACCGTTCTGGAAAATTTTTGGTTTTTGTTTTGTGTTTCGTTTTTTTGTTTGTTTTTTAGGTCATGCTGCGCGGCATGTGGGATCTTAGTTCCCCGACCAGGGATCAAATCCATGCCCCCTGCAGTGGAAGCACGGAGTCCTAACCACTGGACCACCAGGGAATTCCCTGCTCTAGCAAATTAATCAACCCAAGGAGGGGGGTCATTGGAACCTGCCATCTGTGGCTGGTTGCTTAGAAGTACACGTGACAATCTGGACTTGTGTTTGCACATGAAGTAGGAGGTAAAAGCCAGTCTCATAGGACTGAGCCTTCAACCGGTGGGATATGATATTATCTCCAGGTACATAGCGACCGAATTGAGATAAACTGTAGGACACCCAGCCAGTGTTGTAGCATTGCTTGGTGGTGTGTTCAAAAAACACACATATTCAAATTGGTGTCAGAATCGTACCTTCTTCTGGATGAGTTTCTTGTTATTACATTTCCCTTTTCTGGTAGCACTGCAAATTATGTACTTTAAGAAAATTATTAGTGTTCATTACGACACTAGAGATTACACATCACATGTAATTATTCTTTGTCAAATTCTTACGTTAAGTAGTACTTCTGCACTTTCCTCTGACAATACAGTAGTCTTAGAGCACCTCAACTTCATTTACCACCTTCTAATTTATGCACTGTTATTTTGTATTTTAGTTTTTTATGTATTTAAAACCTCCTAAGATATTACCATTATTGCTTACAAGACATTGCTTCTGGTTTGCCCAGTACATTGGTTTTTAAACTGAAGTGTGTGTACTCACAGGGTGTATAAAAACGCTTGAGGAGGTTCCTGAGCGCACACGGTTTAAAGGAAAGCAGTGCCCAGCGCCTCTCCTCCCATACGGTCCCTTTTGTATAATTGAGCTGCCTGAGAGTCTGCTGCTCCTGAGGCCTGCTGCTGGGATGATTCTCTTTTCCCTCATTCCCTCTGACAGTCACCGCACTTCAACTTCACGAAATAAAGGAATACCCCCACCACAGTCAGAATCTTAGGCTTTTTGGGCAGAGGAATAAAGTCGTCTGGGGCAACAGTCTTCTGGGGACACTCAGCAATGCTGTGGACATTGGGCTAAGGTGAGCGCCCAGAAGCAGCGTTAGCATCTGAGCCCAGAAGAAATGTACCCTCAGTTTGAATTTTCTCCTCAACCCACAGGTCCTGACTCTCTAGGAGCAAAAGAATCAGTAGAAGGAGGAAGAAGTTACAGGATTTGGTATCAGCATTTCTTGGGACACACTTGATTGAAGACAGAACAGAATTTAGAGCAGATCCAGAAGACACAGCGACAGAACCTCCCTGTTGCCAGCTGTTTTCAGAAAACCGAAGAAAATGATCAAGGCCCAGGTGACTCTTGTTCTGTTTTATTCTTTCCTTTGTTCCCTGATGGATTTGTAGAGGCCTGTAAAAAATCACTTCCATTGTTCTGTAAAGTATAAATATGTGTATCTTTTGTCTGTCATTCATATATATATATATGTCAGACCTCTTTTTCTTTGTAGGAGTTTAGAGAAAAATATATCCCTTCTTAGGGAAGACTCTTTTCTTTTCTGGGATCTGTTTCTTCTTTATTTTACCCCCATCTTGATTTTTGTTTGCAGAGTTTTCTTTTCCCTTTCTTTTCATATATATATATATATGAGAATGTGGTGTTTCTAGCTTAACAAGAAGATTTAACTTCTACACGTTATAGAAACTTCTAATTGGATAAATGGATGGGTGGCTGACTACACAATTAGAGAATATTTTATTAGACATTTGCTTCTTCAGTGGTTTATTAAAATAAAAACCCTGCTAGATATCTCGATGCAGCCTATAAAGTGGAAATGAGCAGAAAAACTTTAACATTTCTTCCATATCATCAAAAGGACATCACTTCATTAAACACCACTGTTATTCCAGGAGACCCTGACATTTGATGATGTGGCCGTGGACTTCACGTGGGAGGAGTGGCAGTTCCTGGCCCCTCCTCAGAAGGACCTGTACCGGGACGTGATGCTGGAGAACTATAGCAACCTGCTCTCCGTGGGTGAGGACGGCTCCCCTGAGTCCCTTAGAGGGTCCCCAATCAGTGGCCTTTCCTTTCTCAGCTTCTGAAAGCTCTGGAGTGTCTGTGATGCTCTGAAGCAATAGATTCTTAGCCCCTTACCCAGATACGTGGGTATATTCTCCCTTCTCCTGAGAGAAAAGCCTTTACCTTGTAGGTTGTAACGTTGTTTTGTCCTCAAATGTAACACTCTGCTGTCTTCACGGATCCCAAGCCCAATTCAGTGGATCTAAATCTGCTGTCATTTCCCATGGATAGGTTTTCAAGCCAGCAAACCAGACATACTCTCCAAGTTGGATCACGGAGAACCATGGATGATGGAAGATGAAATCCACTGTCGAACCCATTCAGGTGAGTGAGAGACCAGCAAGGTGACAGGCGTGGAAATCACACTGTAGTTGGTCAGAGAAGAGTCACAGCTGTGAGGGGGTTGGACGCTGGGTAAGCAGTGCCTCCATGCATCTCTCTCCCGATGTCAGACCTCTTTTTCTTTGTAGGAGTTTAGAGAAAAATATATCCCTTCTTAGGGAAGACTCTTGTCTTTTCCGAGATCTGTTTCTTCTTTATTTTAGCCCCATCTTGATTTTTGTTTACATAGTTTTCTTTTCCCTAGGATTCTCATATCTTTTCCTTCTTCTTCGTACACTTCTACCTCGTTTTCTATGAAATTCCACCTTCCAAGGCCTCTCTCCAAAGAGAAAACTTTGAATTCCTCACTGTCTTCTGACTACTGCGCCTTTCTGCTCCACGAGTAATGGTGATTTCCTTTGTCACATCCACCCCATCTTGGATGTCGGGCCCCAAAGTAGACTGGTCTTCACTGTGCCTTATTCCCGCTCTGAGGTTCTCCAAAGATTTTGTTTTCCATTTTCTCCAATGACCTTTTAACCTTCAAAGTTTTCTTCATCGTAATAAGCTAAGCTCCTTAGGGTCACTGGAGAAGACTCCCAAATTCATCTCTCCCCAGTGTGCTCCACCACAGACTTGGCTTCTATGTAACTTATCTTGATGGCAGCTCTCCTGAGTTCCCAGTAACTGCAAGGACCTAAGATCATCTTCCCTCCCAGGAAACCCTAGAAGTTTAGGTTTTGCCTTACTCCTGTGCATCCTCCATCCTGGCCATTCAGGCATTACCTCAAATGTCCCCCACCTGCAGAGCTCTTTTCTTTTAAGGGGTCTGCTGTTCATGATGAATTTTTAACCAGGAAAGTTATTTTAACATCCTACATTCTCAGTTCCAGCCTCAACCAGACCGTAACTCTTGGCTACTTTGAATTAATTCCTTTGTGTATTTACTGATTTTGAACTTTCTTCTTGTTCACTGTAGACCTTACCATTGTATTCACTTCCTGAAAGCTTTCATTTCTTTCCCCTCATCTTCTGATAACATTAAGTCCCAGGTAGGGACTTCCCTGGCAGCCCAATGGTTAAGACTCCACGCTTCCACTGCAGGGCGCGTGGGTTCAATCCCTGTTCGGGGAGCTAAGATCCCATGTGCCATGTGGCACAGCCAAAAAAAAAAGTCCTAGGTAACCATGTTACCTGTCACATGACACAAAAATTCTTCTTTTAGTGATCACCATGACATATCATCTTGTTCACACAGAGATTTCCATCTTCTTTCCTAAACCTCCCAATCTGTTCCATACGTGTGATTGCTTCCTTGATTCATTCCTCTATGAATTATTTTTTTTGATAGTCTAGTGTAAGCTGGAAGGTAACAGTAGTTGAAAAAACAAATAGACCGAGAGCTTTCATTCTAAGAGGATGAGACATCAATTTAATCAAAATTGAAAATAAATAATATGTCTAGGGGGTGAAACGTGCCGTGATGGAATTAAGTTGCATAATGGATCTCTCTGAGGTGCGCATTGTAAGTTAAATGTGCTTGGAGTTCTCTACTGCATCATTTTCTTTTCTTTTTTTTTTTCTTTTTTTTTTTTTTTTGTCTTCTAGTTTTTTCTTTCTTTCTTTTTCTGCTGTGTCATATTCTTCATTCCCCTCATGCAGACCAGCACAATGGATCCTTGGGGAGGCCTATCTTCCTCCAGAATGAGCCCTGGTTTCCTCCACCTCTCTTCCTCTCCATCGTTCCTTCCCGCCAGGTTTTCCAACCTGCAGCTGTTTTCCTTGTGTCTATCTCTGCCCTGTAAAGTGGTTTTACCCACCTACAGTGTAGGCTCCTTGAACACGAGGAGTATGTTTGCGAATCCCCAACACTAGCACCATTCCTGGTACACAGAGGTGATCAGTAAGGATCTGTGGAATGAATGAGTCCATCCCTCCCCAGTTTGGATGAGGTGGCCCTGCAACCTGTGGTCTCCTGCTCCCAGGAAATTGCTCGTATTTTACAGTATTTAGAAAGTAACCAAATCTGTATTTATTCATTATGACTGTTTTTTTCCAATGTATAAAGATCATTAAACATGGAGTTTTATTAACATTCATACCATAGGGTCATCACTAAAAAGACACCTCACATCAAAGTATTTTTAAAAATACCTTTATTCCAAATCTGAAAGATGGAGGAATTCATTCTTCTTCTCTTTCCTAGAAGTCTGGAAAGTTGATAATCACCTGCTGGAGCACTTACAAAATGAGAGCATGGAGAAGAGACTAGAACAATGGCATGAACAGAACCCACTGGAATATTCTGTTCATCGGAGCAGAACTCATTTTCTGTTCAGGCAAAATCATGGTATGTTTGACTTACATGGAAAAAGTATGAAATCAAATTTAACTTTACTTTCCAAGAGCAGGAGCTATGAAATAAAGAGCCCTGCTGAGTTTACTGGAGAAGTCAGATCCTGTCTCCATGCTGACAATGAACGGTTTCATACTGAAATTAAATTCCCCAAAAGCCAAAAACTCATCAGTACTAATTCCCAATTCATCAAGCATCAGAAGACTCAAAAAATAAAGAAATCTCATGTATGTGGTGAATGTGGGAAAGCTTTCATCAAAAAGTCTTGGCTCACTGATCACCAGAATCTTCATACAGGAGAGAAGCCCCATCGATGTAATCTATGTGGGAAAGCCTTCTTCAGAAAGTTCAAGCTCACTGAACATCAGAGAACGCATACAGGAGAGAAACCTTATGAATGCAATGAATGTGGCAAAGCCTTCCTCAAGAAATCAGGGCTCAGTGTCCATCAGAAAACCCATACTGGGGAGAAACCATTTATATGCAGTGAATGCGGAAAGGGCTTCATCCAGAAGGGAAATCTTATGGTGCATCAACGGATTCACACAGGCGAGAAACCTTATATATGCAATGAATGTGGAAAAGGCTTCAGCCAAAAGACGTGCCTCACAGCGCACCAGAGATTTCACACAGGAACGACTCCCTTTGTGTGCGGGGAATGTGGAAAAACCCTTTCCCAGAAGACAGGTCTCATTAAACACCAAAGGACTCACACAGGAGAGAAACCCTTTGAATGCAGCGATTGTGGGAAAGGCTTTATCGAGAAGCCGCAGCTCGTTATCCATCAGAGAATCCATACAGGGGAGAAACCCTATAGATGTAGTGAATGTGGGAAATCATTCAGAGGGAAGTCAGTCCTCAATAAACATCAGAAAACTCACTCAGTCAAGGTGGAAAATCCTCCCTCAGAGGGTCACAGGTCCTCACAGAGTAGTGTTGTCCTCCAAGAGAAAAACCTGAATACAGTGACAATGCAAGTACCTTCTGTGGTCCCTCAGACATCAGTCAACATCAGTGGGCTCCTAGCAAACAGGAATGTAGTCATAGTGGGACAGCCTGTGGCCAGATGTGCACCCACAGGAGAAAGCAGAGGGTTGGCACAGGAGAGAACCCTTATGAATGCAGTGAATGTGGTTGTGCCTTCAGTGGTCAATTATATTTTATTTTATGTCACAGAAAACCAGTAGGGAAAAAATTAAGACATTCTCTGAGGAAAAGGGTTGAGTGAAAATTTCTAGTTCATATGGTGGCTGAAAAGTATACACTGAGAGAAACTGTATAAATGCTGAGACTGGGAGCACGTGACCTACTCATCCAATTACATATATGCCTTGATACAGAGGCATAATCTGATGTTAACCCAAACACACAAACGTCAGTTGCTCTGTTGTGTCAGTTAAATAAATGAAGGAAGCCTGTGTTCAACTAAGTGGAGGAAATAAGGAGGTGAATTTTTAAAACATATAATTTGTTTCTGGAAGGTTGCTATGGAGGAAAAATCACCAGAGGGCTAATATTGGATTGGTGGGATATGGGGCGTGTATATATCAATTCAGTTTCCCCAGGCCAAGGTGAACAATGAATCTGAAACTGGGATGTCTTCCTTAAACTTTCAGAAGTTTATATTATGCAGATGGACTAATGAAACAACGGCCTTAGACTGAGTCAGTTTGGTCTTTCACAGAGTATTTGTCAAATACATCCTTGGTATATGGTTCTGTTCCAAAAGCTGAGGATATTGTGGTGATCAGAATAGAGAAAGCTCATGGTTCCCTAGAGAGACCATTGAGGTAGTCGGATTATCTTTAAGTGGCATCTCTACACTCAAGCTAATTTAGTGAGAGGATGTAAGTATCCATAGTAAGTGAAATGGACCTGGAGTAACTGGCTCAAGGGAATATGACAATTTGTTGTTGAAGGAGCATATCATTTGGGAGTTGGGGAAGGAGTTAATAATGGTATTTAAGCACCATAGAACACAAATAAGTTTTTTCTTTAATTTATTTTATTGAAGTATAGTTGATGTACAATGTTAATTTCTGCTGTACAGCAAAGTGACTCAGTTATATGTATGTATATATATTCTTTTTCATATTTTTTTCATTATGGTTTATCACAGAATAATGAGTATAGTCCCCTGTGCTATACAGTAGGATCTCGTTGTTTCAAGTAAGTTATTTTTTATTTTTGTTTATGTATTTATTTGGCCACATCACACGGCTTGTGGGATCTTAGTTCCCTAAACAGGGATTGAACCAGGGCCCTCAGCAGTGAAAGTGCGGAGTCCTAACCACTGGATCACCAGGGAATTCCCCAAATAAGTTTGTTTTTTTTTAATGCCTATTTGTTATCTCCACGAGGAAATTACAAATTCCTTAATTTTAGTGGCTTTCTTTAAATTTTAATGTTTAAAAAAATTGAAAACCAATAAGATGAAATATCAGTTCTTCAGTTACACTAGTCACATTTCAAGTGCTCGACAGTCATGTGACTCGTGGCAATAGAATTGGACAGCACAGACAGCAAAGTGGTGAGACAATGGGAAGATGCTCTACCGTCATTTCCATTGTACCAGAAAGTTATATTGGAGAGTGCTGGTTTCCATGATTTTCGGTTTCCCAGCACAGAGGGGGGAAAAATAATTCTTATCAGCTCCAGATTTGGAAAGTGAATGAATAAACTAATGGGCTAATCAAAATGTATTCTGTCACTCAAGGGACAGTTCTAAAGACCAAAATTGACACCCCAAACTGTTTGAGGTTAGAGAGACTTAACTGATTATAAAGGGACAAAGCAGAAAAGGAAAATGATTCCTAGAATAAATAGAACAAATGCAAAATGAGAGCCTTAGTCTTTAAGAATGGTGGAGTGTATAGGGAGTGGGAGGAGGTGAGATCTTGGAATGTCTTGGAAATGAATCCTGAGATTTGTCCACAGGCCTAACACCTGTGAAGAGTTGCCATTTAAAGATCCTGGCTCCTCTGTGACCTGCTGAATTGAGACAGGTGTCTTCTATCTCCCTCATTCCTTCCGGCTGTCCTCAAAGTGGGGTCTTTGCTTTCTCCTTTATCCAGAGTTCTTTCCCATGAGGATATAAGATCCCAATTACAAACAGTCCTACGCATAAAAGACATGGAAATTTGCCGTGCTGTGGCCCACTCAGAATTCAACCAAAATCCTGGGTCTGGGTAATTTACTCCTCCAGAAACGTTTTAAAGCACCATCACTGTGCAAATCACTGTTTTACACAGTGAGAAAACATCAGTGAGCAAAACAGGCAAAGGAACAGCCTTTATGATGGACCATATAATCTAGTAAAGGAGAGAGATGGTGAGATTACAAAATGTCAGGAAGTGATAAATCCTATGAGGAGAAATGAAGTCTAATAATAGATAGTAATTTATAGTAATCTGTAGGTAGTAATGAGGGAGATTTCCCCCTCCCCAATGAAAGGCTTTTCTGGATATAATTTGAGCCAAAATCGAAGTACTGAGGGGACTCACCCTTCAGAATATTTGTAACCAGAGAACATTCCAGGACTGTTTGTAATAATTGTCTATGACAAACTTCCTGCCTCAGATTCTCTGAGAAACTTAATGCAATTCCTGAGTCACACCCCACACCTCCTAAACCAGAACCTCTGGGGCTGGAGTCCCGGACTCTGCATTTTTAACAAGGGCCTGATGCACACCTGATTTTGAACATATTTGTCCTAAATCCTGGGCTACGGTCCCCATCACCACCCTCACATTATAATGGGATGGATTCAGGACAGAGAGTCTCCAGCAAAGAATCAGTCACGAGGGTTCCAGCAACCTGACCCTCAGCTCCCCTCCACTTCCTCTCCTGTGACTCTCCACTTCCAGCCAAGGCATGGTCAGGCGGGCTCACTCCTGGAACTGATCAGTTGGGGCCTGGGATGGGCTGGCTGGGCTGCCCTGAGCTTTGAGGGCCACGTGCTGAGCTTACCTTTCAGAACTTGGCATCCCCAGGTAAAGGAGGCCCAGTGCATGCCTAAGCCTGCTTCCACACCCAGATCATCCTTCACCTCAAACAGTGGTTAGGAGTGGGCAATGAAGTCATACTGCCTGATTTTTTAAAAAGAAATTTATTTATTTATTTTTGACTGCATTTGGTCTTTGTTGCTGTGCCCGGGCTTTCTCTAGTTGTGGCCATCGGGGGCTACTCTTTGTTGCGGTATGCAAGCTTCTCATTGCGGTGGCTTCTCTTGTTGCGGGCACAGGCTCCAGGCATGCGGGCTCAGTAGTTGTGGCTCCAGGCTCTAGAGCACAGGCTCAGTAGTTGTGGTGCACGGGCTTCATTGCTCCGTGGCATGTGGGATCTTCCCGGCCCAGGACTTGAACCTGTGTTTCCTGCATTGGCAGGCGGATTCTTAACCACTGCACCACCAGGGAAGTCGCATACTGCCTGATTTGAATCCTGCCGTGCCAGCTGTGAGCTGTGTGCCTCTGAGCAAGTTACTCAACTCACCTCAGTTTATCTTTAATATCTGCCTGTGTAGGTTTGTTGTGAGAAGTAGATGTAGTTAAAATAGTGCCTGCCAAATGCAATGAATAACAGTATTATCATTAGTCCTAGTGAGGGAGGACTTTCCTTTCTTTCCTCTTATCTTCTGGGTCCCTCCTTCATTCTTCATCATCTTCAACAATCACTTCTTCAGTGAAGCTTTCCCTCACTTGGCCAGGTTCCCCAATTTCTGGCCCTCCATAGAACTATGTTCCTCTCCTTATAAGCCCTTTATAGACTTGCAGTTTTATTTTTCCTGGATTTAGATGTGTATTCCCCATCAAGATTGGATTGAAATTGTTTGAATAGGGCACAGAGTCATGTGGTTCAAAACTTAAAACTATATAAAAAGGTGCATTTATGAGTCTCACTTTTCCCCTGTTCTCAGTTTGTTTTCCCTTGACCTTCTGGCTCCCACAGGTAAGTTTTATTGTGTCTCCCTCCAGTGTGTGTGTGTGTGTGTGTGTGTGTGTGTGTGTTTGGCAGTACAAGCAAGTAGATACTACTTTTTGTCCCTTTTCTTTTCAAAAAGCAGCACATATATACATTCTCTTGCACCTTTGCTGTATTTAATTTTCACTGAGCAGCATAGAACCTTGACGAAGAGAATACTGTATCTTGCAAGCCAAATTCAGTTATTCATTTAATAGTCCGTTATTGAAAACTTCTGTTCAACTTTTTGTTCTGAGCACTGTGGATACAAAAATATTACAGAGTTTCTGTCTGAGGAACTCATAGTACATTTTGGAGGGCAGTCAAATTAGCATATTATGATGGTCTAGAAAGATAAATGATCGTCAGTCATCCCTTGTATAGACATGTTTTCTCTATTGGATGCCTTTTTATACTTCCTATCGTTAGCACCACGATACAGCTGCAATTTTATATTTAATAATAACTGTATTATTGTTTTTGAGACTGACCTGGAAGGTGTCCAAGAATGCTATCCGAAGAAGTGACATCTAAGATGACTCATGAAAGAACAGCCATAGTAACTAATATTCTCTCATTGTTTCTTGTGTGCCAAAGACTTCAATGGAGGGAAAGTATTTGCAAATTCCTGGTAGCATATGAGACCACAGGGCATTGGGAAGTGGAAGGCAGGGTGTAATGGAAGATGATAATGGAGAATCCGTTTGATGTTTGCTTGTATAGAGTCTTAAAAGAATTCTCTTGAGATCTTGCTTTAGTCTGTAATCAGTATACTAATTCAGAGCTTCATGGAGGGTATGGTAATAAACATGGTGTGGTACGGAAAAAAAGGAGGTGGCTGGAGAGACACCTTCTTAGAAGGGACCAGTGCGGTGGCAAATTCAGTAGTAATTCAGATAAATGGACTAAAGCAATGAGGGCGAGTACAGGGAGTGATTCAGAAGTTATTTCTGAGACAGCATAACAGGAATTGGTGGCCAGTGTGACAACGACATATAAATTTTGTTTTGGCTTCGTCCTCTGACCTTTTCACAGCAACCTCCAGTAACCTACAATCCAGGTAACATCTCTATTCTTAATTTATTGTGTAATAGTGACTGCTAGATGAGAAACAGAATAAGGGAAAATTCAGTCTGGAAGGGAGAAGGACTTCCATTTTAGAGTTGTGTAGTTTGAGGAGCTGTGAGACTGGAGCAGGCAGTATGTTTTGATGCTGTGTTAATAAAATCTTTTGAGTTTAGTGGGTACTTAGTGAAGAGTCCATCTCCAAGCCCAAACCCCAAATATAATCGAAACTGTAAGTTTTACTTAATCCATTCAAAAATTTGAAATGCATATATTTATTAATGTTTGCCATGTGAGGATCATATTATAAATACTGTTCATCCTTTTGAAGTCACTTAAAAAATACTGGTAATTCTATAATTGGCTTTTTAATGGCTATAAACCGTTCTGTTGAAGGAATGTGTTTAATTTACCAAACTATTCACCTGCTGATTGTACATTCAAGTTATTCCTAGTTTTTAAAAAATTTACCAAAATTTCCGTGGTTAATATAAAGTTTTTAACAAAGATTCTTAGCATTGGAATTTCTACATCAACGAGAATGAAAAATTTAAATTATATAGATAATTCTAATAAATTGCCCTCTAGAAAGAATATATAGATAATATCCTCTACTACTCCTTTGCCTGCATAAAAGTGGCTAATATTTCTTAAGTGTGTTTATTTTATTTGGGAATGATGCCAAACAATATAACAGCACAGCTCACCATTTAATTACTCTGAAATGCCCTTCGTTTTTTAAGGAAACATTTGCATACATTTGAAGCCTCACCCCTCACCCTTCCCTACCAGAGGCAGCCACATTCCCAGGCCCCTATGGGCATCGGTGTTCACAGAGCCCCGCTCTCAGCATCGGCCCCGCCCCTTCAACAGGTCTCAGACCAGCCGTACTCATTCCCATCCCCGCTTTAACTGTTTCCCAAATTTCACCAGCACTCGAAGTTTCCGTGTTTTGTCCATGACCTGACCGCCGCCTTTACAACGTGTCTCAACTCCTACAAACTTCGTTGACAGTCCCACGTTTCCTCCTAACACTAGCTCCTCGGGTCTCTGCCGAACGGAACTGCACTTCCTGTAAGATGGCCGCCCCCTTGGTGCTCCTCCGTCGTGGCTCACGGGCGCCGCCATCTCTCTCGTTTTGCCCAAAAGACAAAATAGAATCCAGCTCGCGCCGCCACGGCCTTGGATACGGCCCAGCCTCTCAAAAATTATTCAGCCTAGTGCTTCTGACCGACAACGAGGAGGGAAAGGGAAGGGGGTGTCCAAAAGTGATTTCAATTCTTCCCTCTCTGAGCCGTAGCCTCCATCATGACCGTTTCCTCCCCGATCGCTGAGATGGGCGTGGCCACGTTACGTCATAGAGCTGGTCGTGGGGCCCGAACTCCAACACGCCGAAAGGCTCTGAGGTCGGGCAGGGCCGGAGGCGTCCCTAGCGACAGCCAGCGAGGGGATTTGGGCGCGACAGCGGAGGAGTGGGAATCATTTTGGAAGTGAATTCAGTCTTCGGCAGCTGGCGGGAACCTTGAGAATCTCAGCAGCAGGTGAGTTGGGGTCTGCACGTGGGTCCGGAGTGAGGGGCCGTGAGGCCAGTGAAAGGCCTTCTGGGGGTGTCTTTAGGTTCAGTCACTGGGGAGGCTTCGCTTCAGTAATAGGCCTTTTGGCGGTCAGTGTATGAAGAGAGAAACGACCGAGGCTCTGACTGAGGGTTTTTGTCGATGTGGGTATTTTGAAACCCAGCCCTCCTAAAATTAGAGTTCCCCCGCTGACTTTATATTTAACCTCTCTATCCTAAACTTTATTCTTTTTCTTGTCTCACCCTTGTTCCCCTCAGGATTGAGGAGTATCAAAGAAAGGGGGAGATTGAAACTGAGCAGGACCCTGAAGTACCTCTTGGGTACAAAAGCCCTTCTGTGTCACCCCATTTCTAGTTTGTAGAAAAAGGCTTTGGTCTCTTGGGGTATCCCTGAGTTCCAAAGATCAGACTAATTAGGGAAGTGAGGGAATATAGAAACAGGAAAAAGCAGACAAGAAACAGTAGTTCACAGAGTCCTAGTTCCTCCTCAAAGGATGTGCATAACGATCTGATGCATACCTTTAAGTTGTTCTGCGGAAACTAAGACACCTTCCAGGGTGGAGGATGGTGCTTACTTGCTGAGCATAAGCATGTAGACCTCAGACTGGTTGGAACCAGAAAGTTGATTAAGGTTCCTGAAACACTCTGTTACCTCACCAACAACCAATCGGAAGAAAGTCATCCCTCACCTGCCTCCTTCACCACAGATGTTGCCTTTAAAAACCCTCCCCTGAGGGCTTCCCTGGTGGCGCAGTGGTTGAGAGTCCGCCTGCTGATGGAGGGGACACGAGTTCATGCCCCGGTCTGGGAAGATCCCACATGCCGCGGTGTGGCTGGGCCTGTGAGCCATGGCTGCTGAGCCTGCGCTCCGCAGCGGGAGAGGCCGCAACAGTGAGAGGCCTGCGTACCGCAAAAAAATCAACCCTTCCCTGAAAGCCATCAGGGAGTTGAGTCTCCTTGCTGGGCCCTGTAGTAAACGCTGGACTTTCCTTCACACCAATGCGGTGCCAGTAAATTGGCTTTGCCGCTCAGCGGGGGAGCGGACCCAAGTTTGGTTTGGTAGCAACTTCTGCTCGTGAAGCTCAGTGATTAAGACCTGGAGTGGTAGGTGTAGATCAGTGAATTCGATGTCTCATGCAGGTCTGCGATTCACTGTGGGGCTCAGACGTGGAGAAGCCTGGGATGGGGGACGGGTGCTATTAATGGGGGTTTCTGGTTCAGATTTCGGATTTAACTTGGAGTCATTTTTTGTTGTTGTTGTTTTGTGGGGGAGGCTAGTGTATGTGGAGGGGCATGAGGCTGGCGCTTTGGAGACCCAGGGTCCCTGGAGAGTAGGTAGGTTGAGGTTCAGATGGCGATTCCGGGGCACAGACTTGATGATAGATTCATTCAGCTGATCCAAATCCAGTTCGCTCCTTCAAGTCCATACCTTCATCAAGGCGCTAATTAAAAACTCTCTTGTCGGGCTTCCCTGGTGGCGCGGTGGTTGAGAGTCCGCCTGCTGATGTAGGGGACGCAGGTTCGTGCCCTGGTCCGGGAAGATCCCATATGCCGCGGAGCGGCTGGGCCCGTCAGCCATGGCCGCTGAACCTGCGCGTCCGGAGCCTGTGCTCCGCAACGGGAGAGGCCGCAACAGTGAGAGGCCTGCGTACCGCAAAAAAAAACAAAAACTCTTTTGTCTTGCCACATAAACACTCTTGTCATTGTCTTCCCAAACAAAACTGTAGTTAGATATGATCTAGTGATGTGTTATAAAAGATACGTTTTATTATTCTTGCCTCCAACTTTACTCCACAGTTTTCTTGGATATTTCCTTTCAGGTTCATGCTACACAATTGAAAACATCTCTGTTACCCGAAACGCTGAACTCCAGTGCAAACCATTGTGTATGTTTAATATTTTTTTGTTACCTTTGCATTTGGAATGACCTGTATAACAGATATAATTTGGTTTTATCACTTCATTTCTAATTATAAACACTTCCATAGTATAAAAGGATTACAGATTTTCTTAATGGCTGCAGTAGTCTCACATCAGGTGGGTGAACCAGTGACGAGGTTACTAGAGTCCCATTAAATGTACGTATACATTAATTTGGATAGGCTTGACATATATCTATACTTTTCTGCAACATGTTATGATTCTATGCTTATCCAGGTTCTCTCACCCACCCACAGGATTTGTTGCCATTTACTACTGAATAATTCAGGGTGTTCATTTATGTTGCCTCTTTAGTTTGAAGGTTTTTCTTGGGTTTTTTTCCTGGATGTGCAGGGTTTTGTGTAAGGTCAGATCTTAACAAACGGCACCACGAAACAGAGGAAAGTTTCAAGCGAGCTTTATTAGGGAGCGCTCCCGGGCGAGGGTTGGGCAAGATTTTATAGGGGAAGAAGGGAAAGGGGTGTGGTGAATCTGGGAGGGCGCAGGGTATTCCTTATTTGGTGGTCTTTTCGGGTATCCTGGGGGACCGTTAGTCCCACCCCTCGAAAGCGGGAAGGCTGGGCTGGGTTCAAAGTCCCCAGGTCAGTTCCTGGAACTAGGTGGTCCGGAATGTCTCCAGGGCACTTTCTGGAACTGGGTGGTCCGGAGAATTTCGGTCTGATGCAACCTGTGAATCTGATTGTGTTCCCCTGCCTCGGGCCAGTTGGCCTTACATTTTGTTTCTATTTTGATTAATGTGTTGAATTTCTCGTTACTGTTGATTTCTAGTTGTGTTGCATTGTGGTCAAGGAATAAGCCTCTTTGATATTGACTTGTGAAACTTATGAAAATTTCTTTCTATGGCCTACTTTGCTCTGTAAAGCTTTATTTTTTTTATATTTACACAAAGGTGTGTTTCTGGAAAGGCAGGTGGCCCTTCTAGGGCAACACAAGTGATTCCATAAAGTGAATGGGTGCAATGCCAAGAAATCATCAGCAGGGACATGAGGGCTCATGGACAAGGAGTCATGAAATTGGGATGTGGCCAAGATGTTGCATTCATGTTCTCCTCCCCCATGAAGTTTTATAGCTATAGTTTTATAGTCCTATAAATAGTTTTATACCGTTTCTCTTGTGCAGATCTCTAGTCCTGGTGCCTAAAGTGATTCTAGGCTGGAGACCGACAGGGACTGCATGTACTCAGAGGTCAAAGAACAGTTGCAGTAGGGGCAGGGCGGTGTCGGTGGGTTTGGGGGTTTAGAAAAGCTACCGGGAAATTATCTTAGAAAAATTTGTGGCCAGAAGGAGTGGAAACAAAAACTCACAGTAATCTCACTGAATCAATGACCTTATAATGTGAGTCTTTCTGACTCCTTGTCTCTCTGATTTGCTGCTTTGGAGTGAGTATTGGAACTTGCTCCTTTTCCATGTCTCTGTTTGTGGAAGAAGGTTGCTGTCTGTGTGTATGCATTGAGTGTTCTAAGAGCTGTTTCAGAAGTCCAGTTTATGCACTGTGCTTATGTGCTACCTTCTGGTGTGATATGAAACTGTCTGAAAAGTAGTAAACTTTGCAGGCAGTTCTACAGAGAACTAAACTTTTGGAGGTTGTCTGGTTAAGAAGGTACAATGGTTAAGGTGATGAGCTTTGGAGAGAAAAGGCCTGGGCTTGAATTCTAGCCCTGCCTCTTAGAAAGTATGTGACTCTGGACAAGCTACTTTATCTCTAGGTTTTAAGCCTTGACTTCCTTCGTTCTAGTGATTTGATACTTCTAGATTGGTGGTGAGGATTAAATAAGAAAGTGCTTAGGATTTGCTTAACACATTACTCTTTATAATGTTTGCTCTGCCTTGAGGTCTAGATGTTGTGGTTTTTTATTTTTATTTTTTATTTATTTTATTTTATTTTATTTATTTATTTTTTTGTGGTACGCGGGCCTCTCACTGTTGTGGCATCTCCCGTTGCGGAGCACAGGCTCCAGACATGCAGGCTCAGCGGCCATGGCTCACGGGCCCAGCCACTCCGCGGCATGTGGGATCTTCCCAGACCGGGGCACGAACCCGTGTCCCCTGCATCGGCAGGCGGACTCTCAATCACTGCGCCACCAGGGAAGCCCTATGTTTTGGTTTTTTAAACAAAAGAAAACTCTTAAGTATTGGGATTTGATGTTAGAGGACGCCTATATTAGTTTTTTTTTAATATATATAAATTTATTTATTTATTTTTGGCTGCGATGGGTCTTTGTTGCTGCGTGAGGGCTTTCTCTAGTTGCGGTGAGTGAGGGCTACTCTTTGTTGCGGTGCGCGAGCTTCTCATTGCATTGGCTCTTCGTGTTGTGGAGCACGGGCTCTAGTCATGTGGGCTCAATAGTTGTAGCTCATGGGCTGTAGAGCACAGGCTCAGTAGTTGTGGCGCATGGGCTTAGTTGCTCCATGGCATGTGGGATCTTCCCAGACCAGGGCTTGAACCCATGTCCCCTGTGTTGGCAGGCGGATTCTTAACCACTGCGCCACCAGGGAAGCCCCCATATTACTTTTCTGTTAGTTCTGTGATAAAGTAACATAAATTAGTGGCTTAAACAACACAAATCTATTATCTTACAGTTCTATAGGTTAGAAGTTCAACATGGATCTTACAGGGCTAAAATCAAGGTCTCAGCAGGAGTGTGTTATTTTCTAGAGGCTCTAGGGGGAGAATCTATTCGTCTTTTCCAGCTTCTAGAGGCTGCCCACACTCCTTGGCTCCTGTTTCCCTGTCCCCCGATCTCCAAAGCCAACAATGGTGTGTAGAGTTCTTGTCACATCACACCTCTCTCTGGTCTCTTCTGCTTTCTTCCATGTATAAGGATCCTTGTGGTTATGTTGGGCCTACCTGAATAATCCAGGAAATCTATTTTTAGGTCATCTGATTAGCAACTGTCATTTCATTAGCAGCCTTAATTCCCCTTTGCCTTGTGATGTAACATATTCACAGCTTCCAGGGATTAGAACGTGGATATCTTTGTGAGGGCCATGATTCCGCCTACGGCAGCACCTTTACTGCAGGACACCACCGCAATAAATAAATAAATTTATATGAAAAAAAACTAATATAGGCATCCTCTAACATCAAATCCCAACCGACAAGGTGTATGGCTGAGGGGAATGCACAAATTAAAGTGAATTTGCTTTTGAGTCCTTAGAATCAAGTGAAGTAAGGAGAAGGAAGTTCCAGAACCAGGAAAGCGTCACTTCTGGGGATGCCATTAATTTGAGATGTGAGAGCTGTGACCAGAATTTGAGTGACAATCTAGAAAAGTAAAAAAAGAAGAATCCCAGTTCCAGTCATTTTCTAAGAACAGAAGAAAATGACGAAGGCCCAGGTGAGTTTTACATATTTATTTATTCCCTCCTTTTCTGTTGTATTTGTAGAGGCTTATAAAAATTGACTTGATTAATTGGAAAGTGACACATTGATAAGAGCCTGAATCTGAAGACAAATAAATATCAACCATAATGTTGATGTCACGGTAAACTAGGAATGGTGGGAATGCAGGTCAGAGATTCTGCTCAGAATTTTGAAGTCAGAATATTAATGAAAAGCTGTAAGACCTGAGGGGTTATTTATGTTGAGCTACCAGATTATCTCCAATAATTTTGGTAGCCAGTGCCAGCAAGAGAAACACAAAACATTACACGATTCGTGCTTTTGTACAGAGAAAGTAGATCATTTCCTCAGAAAAGTAAGTATTTCCTGGTACTGAAGTTTTAATAAATTTCTTGATGACTTTTCCTGCAGGGTGCAGTGGCCTCAACGGCAGCCTTCTGGTATATGCAAGAAGAGGTTCCCATTTCTCTGTTTCATGTGTGTGTGTTTTTACACTTTCTTATGGGGGCATAACACACATACAGTAAAGTGAATTTTTACACAGTTGTACACCTGTGGTTGTTTCTTATAGGGTTCCTTCAATACCCTTCTGGTATTCTGGCTTTCTTCAGCTATAAAAACCTAGATTTATCTAGACAAATGCATGGTTTAAATGGCCTCTCAAGCCATTTTTGCTGAATTGGATTCCGGGTACAGACCTACCAGCAGAGTTTAAAATCACATTCTCTGCTAAAGACTTGGGATGTAGGGATCCATGATGTTGTCTTTGTCACTGCATCCCAGCCTTAGAAATGTAGTATTCTTCCCGAATTATTCGTTGTCAGTTTTTAATCTACCTCCTTGTATTAGTTTCCTGTGGGTGCCGTAATACATTACCACAAAGTAGGAGGCTAGAACGACAGAAGTGTATGTCCTCACAGTTCTGGAGCCCAGAAGTCTGAAATCAGGTTGTCAGTGAGGCTGTGCTCCCTCCAGAGCTCCTGTCCCTTGCCTCGTCCAGCTTTTGGTGGCCGTCTGCATTCTGTGGCTTGTGGCCTTATCGTTCCAATCTCTGTCTCTGTCTTCACGTTACCTCCCCCTCTTCTGTTTGTCTGTCTCCTTCTGTCTGTCTCTTATAAAAACACTTGTCATTGGGTTTAGGGCCCACCCAGACTATCTGGGACTATCTTCTCATTTTAAGATCCTTAATTACTGTATCTGCAAAGACCCTTTATCCAGACAAGGTAAAATTTACAGGTTGGGGATTAGGAAGTGGACATATCTTTTAGGAGGCCACCATCCAACCTGCTACCTTCCACTTTTATCATCTTTTGTTGTTATCAAATGAGTCATATACAAATCATTTGTTTGTGAAATATACAGAAACAATATGGAAATAAATAGAGCAAAAGAAGAAAGTGGCCGTGTCAAACCCTTCTCTACTCATCACTTAGGAGAAAAATAATTCTGTTTCTATTAACACTTATATGCACGTAGATATACATACATTATGTACACTTAGGTGCATATACACATATTCTTTGTGAAAATATTTTTGCATTACTGAGATCATAATAAGCACATTACTTGCTTTATTCCTATAGCAACCTGTCCTGGAGAACGTTCCATTCAAGTGTTTATGTATCTATTTCATTGCATTTAGGTTTGCATGATATTTCCTAGCATGTATATGCCTTAATTTATGTACTCTGTTTATATAAAGGTACTTTTTTTTTTTTTTGGCCCGCCGTGCAGCATGTGGGATCTTCATTCCCTGCAGTGGAAGCATGGAGTCTTCACCACTGGATTGCCAGGGAAGTCCCTAAAAGTACATTTTAGCCATAAAATTTCTTCACAATACACGCTCTGAATATGTGTGAAATTCTTTTTAGGTTAGATTCCTAAAAGGGAAATCTATGAGTCAAATGGTACCTGGACTTAAATTTTTCATGGTTGCTACAAAATTGCCCTTTTTTAAAGTCTTCAGCACTTCCTCTCAGAGTTTATGAAAGTCTCTATTTTTCCCACATTCTTGCTATTATTTAATATTGTATCCGTTTTTAAATCTTACAAATCTGAAATATAAAAGCTATATCATTTTTTGAAGATTGTAGAGCCTAGTGTTTAGTTTTTTTCAATTAATTAATTTTATTTTGTTATTTTATTTTATTTATTTATTGTTTCTGGCTGTGTTGGGTCTTCATTGCTGCACGTGGGCTTTTCTCTGGTTGCGGCGAGTGGGGGCTACTCTTCGTTGTGGTTCGTGTGCTTCTCATTGCAGTGACTTCTCATTGTGGAGCACGGGCTCTAGGCGCGTGGGCTTCACTAGTTGTGGCACGTGGGCTCAGTAGTTGTGACTTGTGGGCTCTAGAGCACAGGCTCAGTAGTTGTGGTGCATGGGCTTAACTGCTTCATGGCAATGTGGGATCTTCCCGGACCAGGGCTTGAACCCGTGTCCCCTGCACTGGCGGGCAGATTCTTAATGACTGCGCCACCACGTGAAGCCCCTAGTGTTTAGTTTAAGAGCACAAATTCTGTGGTCAGATTCACTCATTCATATCTTGCCTTGGTCTATAATTACCTGCTTGATCTTATTCTGTTTATTTAACCTATCTGCAGTCCTTTCTTCATCTGAAAAATGGGAATTGTAATAGAATTTACATAAAAGGATTATTCTGAAGATTAAATAGGTTAATATATATCAGAGTTTTTCAGCCTCAGCACTATTGACTTTTTTGGCAGAACAACAAATTCTTTGTTGAGGGGATACCACAGGATTATAGAATATTTAGCAGTTTCCCTGGTCAGTACCCATTGGATGGCAGTAGCACCCTCCCACCCCCAAGTTGTGATAACCTAAAATGTCATATGTCTGCTGTTGTAAAATAATTGTGGGCCAGTTGAGAACCACTGATCTATGTATATACGTATATAGATATGTAGGACATAGCTTAGAACATTGCCTGTTATTTAATAAGTGCTATCAGGGCTTCCCTGGTGGCGCAGTGGTTGAGAGTCCGCCTGCCCATACAGGGGACACGGGTTCGTGCCCCGGTCTGGGAAGATCCCACATGCCACAGAGCGGCTGGGCCCGTGAGCCATGGCCGCTGAGCCTGTGTGTCCGGAGCCTGTGCTCCACAATGGGAGAGGCCACAACAGTGAGAGGCCCGCGGACCACAAAAAAAAAAAAAAAGGTGTTATCAGAATTAGTTTTACTATTATTTTTACTTGCATTATTATCAGTGACTTTGAACATATTTTATTGTATTTATTAACTGTTTGTATTCTGTGAATTGCCTAATCAAATCCTTTGTGCTGATTTTGTTTTTTCTGATCTCTAAAAAAAAAAAATAGGTTTCAGGGATATTAATCTTTATCTGTTTTTTGCAAGACATTTTCTAGTTGGTATTGTTAGTATGCTAGTTCGTGTGAGTAGTAAACTACTCATTTCTACATATTGATCTATCACAGTCTATCTTCAAGTAATATTATACCACTTCATTCATGGTATAAGAACCTTAAAAGAGTGTGCTTCCATTTCTTCTCTACCAGCCTTTGTGCTATTGTTGTCCTATATTTTACTTCTTTGTATTTTAGAAATCCCACAATACATTATTATCATTGCTTTAAACAATCAGTTATCTTCTGAAGGTATATAAAAATGTAAGATTTTATATTACTCATAGGTTTTTCATTTCTGCAGCCCTTCATTCATTTGGGTAGATCTAGATTTCTATCTGAAGGACATCCTTTAACATTTTTGCTAGTACATGTATGCCGCTGCTGACTTGCTTTAGCTTTTGCATACCTGAAGAAGGTTTCATTTTGCCTTCTTTTTTTTTTTTTTTTTTGCGGTACGCAGGCCTCTCACTGCTGTGGCCTCTCCTGTTGCGGAGCACAGGCTCCGGACGCACAGGCTCAGTGGCCATGGCTCACGGGCCCAGCCGCTCCGCGGCATGTGGGATCCTCCCAGACCAGGGCACGGACCCGTGTCCCCTGCATCGGCAGGCAGACTCTCAACCACTGTGCCACGAGGGGAGCCCCTCTCTGGCTGTTTTAAAATGTTTCTCTTTAGGTCTTTTTTCTGTTTCATGATGAATAGTTTCTATTCCTGTATCTCCAAGTTCACTAATCTTTTCTTCTGCAGTGTCTAGTCTGCTATTGATCACATCCAACTAGTATATTGTTCATCTCAGACATTTCTAGAGTTGGAATTGGGTCTATTTGATATCTTCCATATTACTCCGTATCACGTTCATGCTTTCCTCCACCTTTTTAAACATATGTATGTATAATATGTATTTTACTATCCTTATCTACAAATTTTATTATGTATGTCATTTCTGGTTTTGTTTCTGTTGATGATCTTTTCTCTTTGTATGAGTCATATTTTCTGTCTTTGCATATCTGGTAATTTTGATTGAGTACCAGGCATTATAAATTTTTCATTGTTGAGTGATAGACTTTTATTCCTTTAAATATTTTTCAGTTTTATTCTGGGATACAGTATAATTTACTATACCTGTTTTTCAATGAGAGGGAGGCTTTGGGTACTATTAACATTTTGAGCTTGACAATTCTTCCTGTGTAGGACTGTCATATGCTTTACAGGATATATAGCACCCTTGGTCCCTGACCATTAAATACAGTAGGCACCTGGTCAGTGTGACAATCTGAAACATTCTCACAAATTTTCATATGCCTCTTTGGTTTTTAAAAAATTAATTAATTAATTAATTAATTTTGGCTGCATTGGGTCTTTGTTGCTGCATGAGGGCTTTCTCTAGTTGCGGCAAGCGGGAACTACTCTTTGTTGTGGTGCACGGGCTTCTCATTGCGGTGGCTTCTCTTGTTATGGAGCATGGGCTCTAGGTGTGAGGGGTTCAGTAGTTGTGGCTTGTGGGCTTAGTTGCTCCACATCATGTGAGACCTTCCCCAGCCAGGGCTCATACCTGTGTCCCCTGCATTGGCAGGCAGATTCTTAACCAGGGAAGTCCCGTATCTGTCCTTGATATGACATCTAAAGTTGGAACAAGACAAGGATGTCCAGTGACACCACACTCTTTGGAAATATTAGTCAAGAAAAGAGATAAAAGAGATATAAATTTGGAGAAGAGGATTTAAAATTTTCCATACAGATAATTTGGCTGCATACTTGGAGAAATCTGAGAATCACTACAAGCTTATTAGAAACAATAGGAGAAATCCATATATAATATTAAGGTATACTAATAAGTATAACATTCTTTTTTTTCATAGAAATAAGTTTTACTTTTAATTTTCTGAAGTAAAAAAACTGTTAATAAGACTTAGTTGATAACCTAGTTACCTCATACAGCTTTTTTTTTTTCCTTTAAAATACTCAAATGCTCTTGCATTGCATTCTTTAGAAAACAGACCAGAAGATACTTGCATTTAACAAGTTCTGTGAAGAACATTCAACCACATCCATGTTTTTCATGATCCTGGAAACACTGTTATACGATATGTCAATTTAGCCTATCTCTTAGAAGAAAAACTAAGACAATCGAAGTAACTAGTTTTCTAATCTTTAGTTCTGTTTCCACAAATAAAACCTATCACTTTTCACAATGAGAAAGCAAAAAATAATATACAAGCCAAAAGAGCTAACCTGAAATCATTTATTCCCTTTGTCAAGATAATAGGTTAAGTGCAGGAGATCAACAAAACAAGAATAGTTACTGTTTTTTTTAACCATTTAACTCTGGCTCAAAGTTAATAAATAACAGCAATGTACAACCCATAAATGTATATAAATTCTGTATCATATTTTCCCTGTTTTGTAAGGAAAGAAAATAGTTTTAATATGTAAGAGGAAGAATAGTAAAACATATTACTAAAAGGCAATTTTGCCATTGTCACTGCTCAAGAAGTACCACAGTAACCTTCTAGCAAACAGCTGCTGCCCATTCCCCAAAATGTGAGATTAGGTGATTCTAAGTAAGCATGAGGAAAAAAATTACAACACTTTTTGTCCCCATTCATACTGCTCTCCCAGCCCCAGAAATTCAGATTAAATGGATTTTGCAGAGGATTTCTACCTAGTCTAACAACTTAATGTAAACAAAAAGCAACATTCATTTTAAGTAAAAATCATAACACTGTTTTTGAAACTGAAAATGGGATTCTCATCATATAAGAGAATAAGCTAAACAGCAAATTCTTGTGTAGAGACAGTTATTTACCGTAATCAATTCAAGTGTAACTTGAAGTTCTCAAATTATTTATTTTCAACTCAAGTAAAGACAGTTAGGCCACTGCAGTCAGTTCCTCGTCTGTGTCCGTTGCTTCAACTTTCAGGTCCAATTCTCCTAAATCTCTGTCTACAGCTGTCACAGTTTTCTTCTTACACTTCTTAGGCGCCGCATCATTAGCACAGATTTTTCTCATTTTAATGTTTGGCAGTTTCTTCAGATCAAAATCCCATTCCCTGCATTTAAAATGTCTGGAATCTCGGGCTTCCCTGGTGGCACAGTGGTTGAGAGTCCGCCTGCCGATGCAGGGGACACGGGTTCGTGCCCCGGTCCAGGAAGATCCCACATGCCGCGGAGCGGCTGGGCCCGTGAGCCATGGCCGCTGAGCCTGCGCGTCCGGAGCCTGTGCTCCGCAACGGGAGAGGCCACAACAGTGAGAGGCCCGCGTACCGCAAATAAATAAATAATAAAATAAAATGTCTGGAATCTCAAGGCCGCAGCCCCCGTACTGCTGCCGCTTTCGCTCCATGGTCTGCTTGATGACCGCCTCGGGAGCAGTGCTGCCTGCCCTCCCTGGCCTTGATGCTGCTGTGTAACTCAATCTGCTCCAGCTCGCTGCTGAACTGATTTAAATACCTTTCAGTTAATTCACAAGCGTCTCTCTTTGAATATTCTACGTTTTGGGGATCAAGATAATTTTGAAACCGCTGCAGTTTTTCACAAATAAGGTTGAGATGCAATGCCTTTTCATTCTTCAGTTTTTCCTTTTTTTCTAGTTTGTGGGCCTCTCTCGTAATTTGAGCTGCTTTTCTACTATATGGATGGATGACTTTTTTTTTCTTGTCCTACACTTTTTCCCTTTGGTGCTTTAGGCATGGCGACGTCCTTGCGACCTGGGACCTCCAGACCTCCGACTCCACGCTGTGGGACCTCAGGGTCTGCGGCAGCAGCAGCTCACGAGGCAACTCCCAGTATAACATTCTTGATTGAAAGTTATTTCACTTGGCACTTTGAAAATACTATTTCATTCCTTTTCAGGCTTCCATCACTGCTGTTGAGGACTTAGAGGCTATAAATCATATTTGTTCTTTTGTTAGGTATATGTCATTTCCCTTTGGATATTTTTGAATTTTCCCTTTGAGTTTGGTGTTCTGCAGTTTTACGTCCATGTGTCTAGGAGTGGATCTCTTTTTCCTGATCCTGCTTGAAATTGTGGGATTCTCTCATCCTGAGGTTGTGTGTCTTTTACCAGCTCTAAAATATTCTCTGCCCTTACATCTTTGGTTATTACCTTCCCTCATATTTTCTGTTCTTCCCTCAGACTCAGAATAGGTGTAAATTCAACATTCTCACGCTACCCTTCATATCTCTCAACCTCGCTTTTGTATTTTCCATCATTGTCTTTTGCACTTCAGATCTGTTGTCTAGTTCACCATTCGCTCTATGTCATATCAAATTGGTAGTCAATCTATAAATTGAAATTCCTAATTTCAATTACTGTATTTCTTGTTTTGAGAATTCATCTTCGTTTCTTCAAGTTAGCTCACTCATCTTTGAGACTGTGTTATGCCTTTGCATATATTAAACTTTGTTTATATTCTGTGTCTTACAATAGCATCATCAGGTTTTTCATGTTTAATTCTAGTGCTTATTGTTTCTGTTTAACTTGTGCACAGTGAAGGCTTCTTGAGAGCAAGAATACATGTGTTTGTTTTGATATCACCTGCATGTAGTTCAGTGCATGCACATATGCCCACAGGTGGCAAATCTATCAAGGTTAACAAGAGGTTTTAATGACCGCATTTCAGAAAACCTTCTGAATTATTGAGGGGGTGGGTGGCTGAATCACAGCAGCAGGATATCTGTATAAGACTTTCCATTCTTCCACACTATATAGTGTAAATCACCTATATAGATACAACCTACGCAGTAGAAATGATTAGAGTAGACTTCTATACTTCTCTTCCAAACCATCAAATGATCACCCCAGATTAAAGAAGAATTCATTACTACAGGAATCATTATTATTTGAAGATGTAGCTGTGGAGTTCACCCGGGAGGAGTGGAGGCTACTAGACCCTGCTCAGAAGGACCTGTACCAGAATGTGATGCTAGAAAACTATAGCAACCTGCTGTCCGTGGGTAAGAACTGCTTCCCTGTGCCACTCAGGGTGCCCAATCAGCAGTCTTTCCTTTCTCAGTCGTGCAGTGATTTGGGGGCAGGTATCTGAAGTGTGAATAATGTAAGAGAGATTGTCAAACTTTTTCTGCAAAGGGCCAGGTAGTGAATACTGCAGGCTGTTCGGGCTACTTACTGTCTCTGTAATTATATTCTGGTTTTTCTTAAATAACACTTTTATTTTATTTGTTTTTTCAGCACACACATATTTTTATTTATCAATTATATAAGTATTCTACTAAATTTATTATATGCACTATAAAATATACTTAAAAATAGAAACATCAAAAGGATGAAACATCAGTGAGATAAATATTTTTAAATGGTTTTAATTTTTCAAATTTAATGGTACAAAACACTTTTGCTATCATGTGTTAGAAGTTTGCCCTCACTTTTCGAATACTCTGTTTTGTAAGAGCACCTTATTCTGAATTAATAATGCTTTTAAAATGTAAAAAAAATGCCTTAGTTACAGCCACGGACCATAGTTTGCTGGCCCCTACATAAGACTTGAATTTTATAAGTGACAGATTCTCCGTCTCCTCTCAGGCCTCAGATAGAGGGAGGAGTATGTTTTCCCTACTCCAAGGGGAAAACTCTTTTCCAAGGTATAGTCACACAATCTATAAAAGGTATCATTTAACAATGTTTAGATCTCATGCCCAAAGATATTTTCCTAAATATTCTGTTATTTTTCGTGAATAGGGTATCAAAGTCCCAAACCAATTCAAATCTTCAGGTTGAAGCAAAGAGACAAACCATGGTTAGAAAAGGAAAATATCCACGGTCAGAACTTTCCAGGTAAGTGAATGAGAAACATCCAGGTAGAAAAGAAGTAAATTCCTAGATTTGTGGAGGCCTCACACCTTTGAAATAGTGTTGAGGTGACTCATCTTCTGGTTTCTAACCTTTTGACAATATCTAAACAGAGCCTCTGAGTATTACTCTCCTATGTTAATATTCATTGCTTAAGCATTTAGAGGAAAATACTCCTGTGTTCTCACCCCTGGATTTGATACTGATTTATTTCATCTAGGATCTTGATTTGTTTTGCTTAGATATTTTTCTTAGGATTCTCAAATTTTTCCCTTCTTCACTGACTGCCATAGTATCACTGCTTGTTCCTTCCTCTTCCCTTGCTTTGAAAATTCAGTCTTCCACGCCTCTGTGCAAAGAGAGAACTTCAAGTTCACCATCGTCTTCTGACTACTGAACCTTGGGTAATATTGATTTCCTTCCTAATATTCAGCCCCACCCAGGGTGCTGTGTTCCCATGGTAACCCGGTCTTTTAATGTGCATCTGTCTGTTTCCTTATTCTGACTGGGCAAATATGAGCTAAAGCAAATGTAGCAAAACATTAACTATAGAATCAAAAGAGGTGGATATATGGCTGTTCACTGTGTAATTCTTTCAATTTGTTTGTCTGTTTGAAAATTTTTGTAGTAAAATGGTAAGGGAAGAGCTATAAGTATTGTAATTTTCAGAGTGAATTATGCCTCCCACATACACTGAAATAAAGGAATTCACTCAAATAAAAAAACAAAAACAGAAAATTCACAATCTTAGACCCCACCTGAAATCAAACCATAAACCTCATGCATACATTGCTGATTTCTCTGTATATTTGCTGGATGAGGTATTTATCTTGATTCATCTTAGTTACTCTCAGTTTAATTTCCCGAGTCTAAACAATCCTAGGTATAACCCTACTACCAACTACGGGATATTTAAATCCCTCTGTGATCAAGGGACTGCAAGATACAATGTGATGCTTACATAGAATTTTCTTTCCATTCCCTAAATTCAAAGTCAGCTTCATTTAAACCAGTCTCTACAATGCCCGCTACACGTATGATTGTTTCATTGATTCATTCCCTCAACAAGTATTTTTAATGCATAATACATGCTGCTATGTAGTGTGCTTTATATTATGTGGCTACAGCAGAGAATAAAAGGGACTAAGTTATTACTCTCACAGAACTTGCATTCTAAGTGGGGGAGGTACACAAGAAATATACAGATTTTTCTGGTGGTAATTAGAACCATGGAGAACAATGTAAGGGGTAGTGAATGTCAAGCAATAGGGCATGATGTTTTATACACAAGGGACAGGGAATGCCTCTCTGCTCTGCTAGGGTGGCTGAGTGGAGTGAGGGATGATCCATGGGTAGGCCTGGGAAAAGTGTACCAGCAGTGGTGGTCCTGAGGCAGAGGTGTACCTGGCGTGTTTGAGGACTGTCCAGGAAGCCTGTGTGGGGAGAGCAGAGCGATCAAGAGCGGAAGTGATACTCATGAGGTGAGAAAGGGGCCCACACGATGCAGGGCACTGCAGGCCATTTTAAGGACTTAGGATTTTTTTTCAGAATGACAGTTATTGAATGGTTTGGGGCAGAAGAGTGACATGATCTGGCTTATGTTTTTGGGTTTTTGTTTGTTTGTTTTGGCCACGCCGCACAGCTTGCAGGTTCAGTCCCCCGACCAGGGACTGAACCCAGCCCTGGCAGTGGAAGTGCCGAGTCCTAACCACTGGACTGCCTGGTAATTCCCTGTCTGGGAATTTCTATACAGGCACAGCTCATTTTAGTGCGCTTTGCTTTATTGTACTTCACAGATAGTGTGTTTTTTGCAACTGAAGGTTTGTGGGGAATCCCTTGGTGGTCCAGAGGTTAGGACTTTGCACTTCCACCACAGGGGGCACGGGTTCGATCCCTGGTCGGGGAAGTAAGGTCCCGCAAGCCTCGTGGTGAAACCAAACCAAACCAAACAAAACAAATTGAAGGTTTGTGGCAGCCCCGTGTCAAGCAAGTCTATCAGCACCATTTTTCCCAACAGCGTTTGCTCACTTTGTGTCTGCGTCACATTTTCGTAATTCTCTCTCTATATTTCAAACTTTTATTATTACTATATTTGTTATGGTGATTTGTAATCAGTGATCTTGGATGTTACTTCTATGACTTGCTGAAGGCTCAGATGATGGTTAGCATTTTTTAGTGAGAAAGTATTTTTAAATTAAGTGTACACTGTGTACACTATGTACACTGTTTTAGACACAATGCTATTGCACACTTAATAGACTACAGTATTGTGTAAACATAACTTTTTTTTTTTTTTTTTTTTTGCGGTACGTGGGCCTCTCACTGTTGTGGCCTCTCCCGTTGCAGAGCACAGGCTCCAGACGTGCAGCCTCAGTGCCCATGGCTCATGGGCCTAGCCGCTCCGTGGCATGTGGGATCTTCCCAGACCGGGACACGAACCCGTGTCCCCTGCATTGGTAGGCGGACTCTCAACCACTGCGCCACCAGGGAAGCCCTAAATATAACTTTTATATGCACTGGGAAACAAAAAAATTCACGTAACTAGCTTTATTGCACTATTTGCTTTATCGTGGTGGTCTGGAACTGAACCTGGAATATCTCCAAGGTATGCCTGTACAGATAATCCCAAATTTGTCCTCTAGCCTAAGTCTTCTCCAGATTCCTCTCTCCAGTTGAGTTCTTCATGTCTGCACCAAGATATCCATCTCAAAATGTTTATGTCAAAATACACACCTGATTTTCCCACATTCAAAACCTGTCTCCCTGATGTTCCTCAACAACTTAGCTGGTACGTCTAGTCATTTAAGCCAAACACCTAGGGAAAACCCTTGATTCCTCCCTTTTACTTACATTGAATTCAACACTGAATGTTGTTTTTTCCTTCTCCTAGATGTACCTTGAGTTCATCCGCTTCTCCACACGTAAACTATTGTTGCTCCACACCAAGCCACCATTCTCTCTTCCCTGGATTACTTCATTAACTTCCTCTCTCCTACACTCCTTCCTCTCCCATCACTATCCATGTAGCAGTTGGCAACTTCTTGGAAATATAAATCAGAACCCCCCACCTTCTCAAAACTTCCAGTGGCTTGCCACTAGTCTTAGCGTCAAATTCAGCTTCTTCCTACCAGATCTACATGATATGCCTTCTGTCTACCTTTTGAACTTCAACACTTCCTTCTCCCTGTATAGCTATTCCACTCAGGGCCTACTGGCTACCTTTCTATTTCTTGACCTGGCCAAAACCTTTCCTGTCTCAGGGCTTTTGCATTGCTGTTGTACTTGAATGAAAACTTGCAATTCTTTACATGAGGCTGCTTATTCTTTATTCCTGGTTTCTTGGCTCAACTTTTATTTTCTCACAGGTGTTTACTTATTTAAAGTTGACCAACTCCCACTGTTCTTTTTCATATGCCAGGAACCAGTTTTCAGTCTGAAGTTGTCTTATTTCTTTGCTACCATTTTGTTCTCTTTTGCCTAGTGGGATGCATTTGTATTCAAGTGCTAGGACAGTGAATGATACATAGTAGACATTCGATAAGCATTGGGGGAATGAATGCTATATCCTCCATCATGCTAGATCAGATGTCTCTCCAACATACTTTATCTTATGTTAATGAGACACATTTCTACTTCATCCTCTTTGCCCATTTTGTGAGGATCTATTTGGAGAGCAGCAAAAACTTTACTAATTGAGAATTGTCTACCATTGATTCTGAATCAGCTGGGCTTTTTTTTTTAAGATGTTATGGCTTTATTTCATTGTGTTTCCTCTCATATTCAAGAAGTAAATTTACACTTGATGGTTTCCTTCATATGACAGAATTGTCACAAAGAGCCAGCCCAAACCGTGGCATTTTAGAAGCAGTTTTATTACCTGATTTAGAAGCAGTTTTACTACCATAACCTGATTATGAAAGAATTAATTTTCTTTCTAGAAGTTGGAGAAATTGGTGATCATATGCAGTGGTCTTTGGAAATCCAAAACAAGCGTAAAAATACGGAAAGAGGCCGTGAACACAGTTCATCGGGAAATGTGTTTCATCTGCGCAGAAATCTTGTTACTTTAAGGCAAAGCCATGATAAGTTTGATGTACTGAACTCTAATTTAGATTTAGTTAACCAGAATAAAAGCTGTGTAGCGAAGAATCCTGACAAGTTTAATAAATATGAGAAATCGTTTCTTCGTACTAAGCATGAAAAACGTTACACTGGAGTTAAATGCAATAAATATGGAAACACCATCTGCACCAATTCGAAACTCAGTATACATCAAACTGAAAAACGAAAGAAACATGAGTGTATTGAATGTGGTAAAACCTTCATCAAAAAGTCTCAACTCACTGTACATCAGAGAACTCATACAGGAGAGAAACCATATAAATGCCTTAAATGTGGTAAAGCCTTCTGTAGGAAAGCAGAGCTCAATATACATATGCAAGTGGAAAGAGGAATAAAACCCCATGCATGTAGTGAGTGTGGGAAAACCTTCTCCAGGAAATCTCAGCTCCTTGTACATCAGAAAACTCATACGGGAGAGAAACCCTATACATGCAGTGAATGTGGAAGAGGCTTCATCCAGAAGGGTAATTTTCTTATACATCAGCGAATTCATACTGGAGAGAAGCCCTATGGATGCAAGGAATGTGGTAAAGCCTTCAGTCATAAGCCATGTCTCGTTGCACATCAGGTATTTCACACTGGAAATCCTCCCTATGTATGCAGTGAATGTGGAAGAGCTTACTTTCAAAAGTCGAGTCTCATTAGACATCAAAGAGGTCATACAGAAGAGAAACGCTATAAATGCAATGTATGTGGGAAAGGCTACTCCACGAAATCAATACTCAGTAGACATCAGAGAGTTCATACAGGAGAGAAACCCCATGGATGCAGCAATTGTGGGAAAGCCTTCTGCCACAAGTCCTCCCTCACTAAACATAAGAAAACTCATATGAAAGAGAAATATGTGGATTCAGTCAAGATGGAGAATGATTTTCTTGGGTACCACAGCTCATTATGCACCACAGAACCCGTACAGGAGAAAAACTCTGTTGAAACAATGACAGTGCAAGGGCCTTCTGTGGCCATGCAGACATCATTAAATATCAGTGGGTTCCTAGCCCAAGGGAATGTAGTCCTTGTGGGACAGCCTGTTGCCAGATGTGTACCCTCAGGTAATAACAGAGAATTTGTACAGGAGAGAAACCTCATGAATGCAGTAAATGTGGTAGTGCCTTCAGTTACCAATTATGTCTTATTTTATGTCACAGGAAACGTGTAGGGAAGATTTGGTACGTTCAGTGTGGAAAAGCTTGTAGATCAAAGTTTTAGCTTTTTATATAGTTGAAAACTTTCACTGAGAGAATGCTAATGAATGTAGTGATAATGGGAAGATACACCTCATTAAGTATCAATGGCTCTAAGTAGGTTGAATTGTAACGAGCTTGACTTCAAAATCATCAATAAATTCACATCAGAAAGAAATTTTAGGAAGGCAGTTGTATCAAGTCCCTAAGACCACCCTCACATTTGATTATTCTCTAAAAGCAGTCACTAAACTCATAAAAGCTGCTATACTTACTGTTACAGTTTATGACAGTGAAGAGTTACAAAGTAAAATTAGCAAATGTAAAAGGTGCATGAGGCAGACTTTAGGAGAAACCAGGTGCATCCAGTTGTACTCCCAGTGGAGTTGTATGGACAGTGTTTAATTCTTCCAGCAATGACCTGACAACACATATGGCATAGTGCCAACCAGAGAAACTCACCTGAGCCTTAGTGCCGGGGGTGGGAGGGGCAGTAAAGGGGTTAGTTATGGAGGCATGGAGAAACCACATGACTGACCTTAACTTCTCAAACTTCAGCCTCCTAAGGATCAAACTGATACAGAATGGCCCAGAGCCCCAGGCAAACAAAAGCAGGTGTTCACCAAAAATCATATTGCTAATGTAAACTATATGGCATGGCCGAAACCCCAGGTGTACAAAGACGCTCTTGGAAGGCAGGATATTCCAAGGGCTTAGAGGTTCCTTCTCAGGTGCCAGTCAAGGGTCATTCCTTTCATTGGAACGTGCAGGGTCTGAACACCCCAAACTTGCCGAGTCAGCCGCTAATTTGCACAGCAGTGAATAGGACAAGGTTTTCAGTAACATGGTTCCTCATCATGTGTCAGAAATAAGGAACGGCTATGGATACACCAAATGTGTTGAACCTTTAGCAGAATGGCAGAGATCTCACAAAGGAGGTAAGCTGGTGATTTCAATGGAAATTTGGAAACTTGTTGGCGTAAGTCTACCCTCATTTTGCATCAGATTAACACCCTTAATGTGTATTTTTTTTTTTTTTTTTTTTTTTTTTTTTTTTTGGCTGTACGAGGGCCTCTCACTGTTGTGGCCTCTCCCATTGCGGAGCACAGGCTCCAGACGCACAGGCTCAGCGGCCATGGCTCACGGGCCCAGCCGCTCCGCCGCATGTGGGATCTTCCCGGACCGGGGCACGAACCCGCGTCCCCTGCATCGGCAGGCGGACTCTCAACCACTGCGCCACCAGGGAAGCCCCCTTAATGTGTATTTTGATAGAGAATGTCTTGAACTCTTTCTCATTGCTAGGGAATGACTCCATAACTCATTTGAAGATGGTTTATAGTCCATGTCACATTGTACCTATCATATCTAAATCTTCTATCATCTTTGCCGTATTCTCTTAGAAGCAAGTTCCTAGGCCAGCCCACACTCAAGGGGAGAGTTGAGAATCTTTGAGGGCCTTCTTAGAGCCGGCCTACCAGAATAATGATTTTCAGGGAAAAAGACATTCTTTGCCGAGAGTTGCCATGGTTTCCTGCTTAAACAGTGCTTGAACAGAAGCTGGCGCTCGCCACCCCACCCCCTCAACCTGGCCGTGCAGAGCCAGCCTTCTGCCTCCTCCTCAAAGTACCCTTGGACCACTCCCAAGGCGAGTGGGAGTAGTGTGACTGCTGTGACTACCACGTCCCCCTCACAGGTGCCCCAGCACTACCACCAGGACTTGGAGGCCACAAATAACTTCCAGATCCACCGGCAGCCTCTGACGTTTACCTGCCCGTGTCTCACTACCTTGATGGCCACGATGTGGCTTTGGAGAACTTTGCCAGTTGTTCTCTTCACCAGTCTCGTGAGGGGAGGGGACATGCTGAGAAGCTGATGAAGATGCAGAACCTGCTAGGTGGCCAAATCTTTGGTGTATCCTGAAACCAGAACAGGATGACTCGGAGAGTGGGCTCAAGGCAAGCATGTGTGTTCCACTCAGAAAAGGGCACGAATCAGTCACTACTGGAACTGCACAAATTTCCTACTGCGAAAAATGACCCCTGCTCGTGTGACAACCTGAATGAGCAGGTGCAATACATCAGAGAATTGGGTGACCACATAACCCACTTGTGTGTGATGAGGGCCCCCGAATCTGGCACGGCAGAGTGTCTCTGACAGGCTCACCCTGATGATGAGAGCTAAGCATCAGGCTGGCTTCCCAGTGGCCCTGGGGGTGACTTCCCTGGTTACCATGACAATGCATCCATTTTGGGTTTTCCTTTACCTTTTCTGTAAGTTGTACTGAAGCATCCACTTAAGTTTTTTTTATTTGTACTATTCCTTCAAATTTGGTGCCCAGATTAAAAAGAAAATGACAGACTCATAAAGACCCCAGGTTATACTAGCATTCCAGTGCCATTGAGAATACCCAGTCTCATGGTAAGAGGGCCCTTGGTTGATAAGAAAATCTCACAAATGTCACCCTGTTTTTTATGTAGAAGTGATTTAGCTAGAAGTCACTGCTCCTCAGTCATTCACTTGAAGCTTTGTGCTGGCTTGAACAGGACAAATGACTGACTGGTGCAAGGAATTAGGAGCCTGGAGGATGGACCCCCCCCACCCCCGGTCCCCTGCTCCCCCGCCATGGAACTCTTCCTCCAGTCTCTGAGGAGAGAACATGGCTGGCTGATGCTAGAATGCCTGAGGGCGTGGAATGAAGATGATTCTAAGACTGTGGACGAAAACTTAAAACAGCAACCAACTGTTTCCTCTGCAGCAAGAAGAGAAAGCAAACAGGCAAAAGCAAGTCCCATCTCCATTTTCCTTCTGCCTACCCGTTCTCTCTAGTGGCCCATGTTGGCAGAACTTAACGTGAAGCTGGCAAAAGAGAATCTGGTTTGCACTATCACAAAGCAGACAGTGGAAGAGTAGGTTGAGAGGTGAGAGACTAAATAATCAGGTGAGCAACCTACTTCAATTGAGATTAGCTGTGGTGCGTGCCCCTGGCCCCTGCAATTTACAAATCTTACAGTCCACTTATAGACAAGTGCAGATTGAAAATATATTTGTGAATAAAATGATACTTATTTAAACAGTCCTTGAATATTTGCTCTGTATAAGACAACCTGTTAGTAAAGTTACTAGTCATTATGTGTGTGTGGGGGGGGGGGTTCGTTAGTAACTTTGATGGGATTTATGACCCAAAACACCAGTATGGTTTATGCCCCTAGAATCTATAACCTGTTTTGTATGTTTTGTACGGTTTTTTTATATTCTTATTTTAGGTACAAATACACGGTCTGAAATCATGTAAAGAGGGGAGAGGGAAGACCCTTTAAGGTGCTGGAATTACTGATTATTGATATGGAAAAAGATGAAATTAGATCCCTGCCTCACATTATTTATCAATATCCATTCTCAATAGGTCAAAGACCTAAATTCGAAGGGTAATATTTAAAGAACATAATCTGGGGGAGATAGTTGGATTCTGATCATTTCAAAAGCCCTCTTTCCACTGGCTTTCAACCATGACATCCTCATACTCCCAATAATTGACTCTTGGAATTGCACCAGTCGTGGTCCACGAGGACCTTCCCATCACTGGCCTCTACAGACTATTCTTGACTGACCCCCCCCCCCCCCACACACACACACACAAAGGCCTACCAATCCTAGGCTACCCGGGGACCTTCGTGTACTGACCTTCATTTCATCGATTCCTCAAACCTTCCCATCCACTGACTGACAGCCAGCTCCACCAGGTGGTGAACGAAAGGAATTTCAGTCTTCAGGTCGGCAGCTGGTTTCCTCTTGGTTCCACAGTCTTCATTGGAGAGCTGGAGGTGAGTGTGGATAAAGGACACACTAATTTCAGCAGGTGGGACTGAGGCCGAGTAGTAGTCATGTGAAGGTGTGGAGGGGAGGGGTCAGCACTAGAGAGCATCTGGCCGGATGTTGAAGAAAGGGTGGGAGCCGTTGGTGAAAGTGCTTCCTCGCCTAGGGCTCCCCTCTGTCATTGGCTGAGGAAATTAAATCAGCTGCTTCATGGGCAACTGCTCACTGGGCAGGAGGCTCCCAGCTGATGAGTCAGTTTTCTTTTTTTGACTCATTGTGTGACTTACATGGGTCCCTTACCCCTCTGAAGCTTTGCTTCATAAGCCGTGTAAACAAAGGGAGCAGGCTTGTCATAATACAAGAGAGTTACAGGATGGAACGTAGAAAAAAAGTTTATCCCCCTACTTCCACTCCACCTTTTGGCTTCTGATGCTGCTGGTATTTCCCAGTCTTGGAGGCAGAAAAGCCCTGCCTCCGCCAGAGGCCCCGCCCATATAGATGAGAAGGCCTGCCCTCAACACGGACCCTCCCACGGGGCGTTCCTCCTACCTCATCTTTCTTGGCCCAGCTCCCTTTGACACTCCTACCTAGACCATGCCACCTCTTTTCCCCTGTTCCCCATCCTCTGTACCACTGTAACCGAGCAGGGTCTTCTGTGCTCACGGCACAGAAAGCGGGTGTTGGCAGCAAAGTAATGGTTTATTTGCAGGGTGCCACGCGGGGGAGTGGGAGACAAGTTTTAAAGGGGAATAAAAAAGAGGCTGGGATTAAACTTCGTCTTCTGACATTTCTTAAGCATGGTTTCAGGAGTCAGAATATCTCTGGTTTATGATTTTTCTGGCCAGGTGGTCCATGGCTCGGGGTCTTGAAGTTCGTCTTGTCCTGGAGAAACAACCTGAGTTTGTCCGTTAATGATGATGTCTACAACAGCAATTTTATTACATTAAGGATGTTACTGACAACAATCTGACTCTGGCTGATGAGTGTTCAGCTGGCTCAGGATTGAGGTCAGAGTGGGCAAGAAAGGGAATAAAGTTTTGGACAGAGAGATGAATCATAAACTCACTAAGGGAACTCAGTTTTAGGGGGACTTGGTTTCAATCCTCACTCCTGTTTTAACTTTCCCCAAATCTCTGTGGGAACAGGGCAGTGACTGCTCTGGCTATTTCCCACCTCAATTTGGGGAGTGGAAATGTTGCGTACTGAGCTGGGAACATTCCCAAGTTCCAGGTCTTGGACCCGAATCTTGCATGACTAAAAGCTTAGTCCCTTGGTCCATCGTTCTGGTGCAGCAGACCCAATTAGATGTAGGAGATGGAGTGAAACCCAAACTTTAATAAACCTTGGAAAATATATCCTATTCCCTGAGGAATTCAGGAGAATAAGCCTGAAAACCAGTCTGGACCTGGCATTTCTGGGGAGATGCGTAGCCAGGTAGCCAGTTGCTTAATTTTATCGAAGCAGGTTTTAACTTCTGATGTGGCATTAACATATAACAGGAGCTATTGGCCACTACATATACAATATGATCTAAAGCAACTGTATTGTCTCGTATGATTCTAGCTAAAGAATCTAGTGCTTCACACCTGTCAGAATGGTTATTATGAAAAAGTCTACAAATAACAAATGTCGGAGAGAATGTGGAGAAATGGGAACCCTTGTACACTGTTGGTGGGAATGTAAATTGGTGTAGCCATTATGGGAAATAGTATGGAGGTTCCTCAAAATCTGAAAACAGAACTACCGTATGATCCTGGGTATATAGCCAGAAAAAAACGAAAACACTAATTTGAAATGATACATGCACCCCAATGTTCATAGCAACACTATTTACAATAGCTAAGACATGGATGCAACCCAAGTGCCATCCACAGACAAATGGATGAAGGAGATGTGGTGCGTGTATACAATGGAATATTAGCCATAAAAAGAATGAAATTCTGCCATTTGCAGCAATGTGGATGGAGCTAGAGAATATTTATTCTTAGTGAATTAAGTCAGAGAAAGACAATATGATATCACTTACATGTGGAATCTAAAAAATAATACAAATGAATGTACATGCAAAACAGAAACAGACTCACAGATACAGAAAACAAACTAGTGGTTACCAAAGGGGAGAGGGAAGAGGGGAGGGGCAAATTAGGGGTATTAATAGATACAAACTACTATGTATAAAATAGATAAGCTCAAAGGATATATTGTATAACACAGGGAATTATAGCCATGATTTTGTAATAACTAAGTGGAGTATAATCTAAAAATACTGAATCACGATGCCGTACACCTGAAACTAATACAATATTGTAAATCAACTATAATTCAATTTAAAAAAATGTTTAAGTGAAAAATGGTAGTTTGAGGTTTTAGCTTACATTTCTTTAATTATCAGGGCAAGTTTAAATGTTTTTCTATATATTTGTTTCAACTTGCTGCTTTCTGTTTAAAAAAATTATCTTCGATTGAGTTGCCTAACTGCACTGAGACTCAGTTTCTCCATCTGCACAGTGCAGATAATATATACAGCACACTATTGCTGTGAAATCAAATACAGGCAGACCTCATGTCATTGTGCTTCACTGTATTGCACTTGGCAGCAATTGCATTTTGTACGCGTTGAAGGTTTGTGGCAACACTGTTGAGCAAGTCTATCGGCACCATTTTTTCAACAGCATTTGCTCCTTTTGTGTCTATCGCACTTTAGTAATTCTCACAATATTTCAAACCCTCCATCAGCAGAAAGAGTACAACTTACCGAAAGCTCCGATCATGGTTACATTTTTAAGCAATCTTTTTTAATTAAAAAATAAAAACATGTCTATATTAACCCAACAAGCTTAAGCTAACTTTAATACCAGATATTAATTTAATATTGACTATTTCCCAGAACACACGAACCTGAAATTCATTTGGGTTAGTTTCTTTTACATTTCTGAGAATTTATATAAGAACTTAACCTCCTTTAAGCCAATTAAATAGAGCTCGTTTATAAATTAATTTTGGTAAGGGTAAAGACATATTTATAATGCACGTTATATACGTACATACATCCAGACAGACAGAGATCTCATAGCTTCATTTTATTTATTTTTTTTTTTTTTCTTTTTTTTTTTTTTTTTTTTTTTTTTGTGGTACACGGGCCTCTCACTGTTGTGGCCTCTCCTGTTGTGGAGCACAGGCTCCGGACGCGCAGGCTCAGCAGCCATGGCTCACAGACCCAGCAGCTCTGCGGCATGTGGGATCTTCCCGGACCGGGGCACAAACCCTTGTCCCCTGCATCGGCAGGCGGACTCTCAACCACTGCGCCACCAGGGAAGCCCCCTCATAGCTTCATTTTAAAACTTAGTCATGAATCAGGCATTATAATATAAAATTCACTACTTTATAACTAACGGTTGGAATAATTTAAATTTAAAAGGCCTCTTTTCCCTTTTTTCCCCTCAATCTCAAGAACTGGAGATGGTCTAGATAAGACATGACCTCCTGAGAGCCCTGGGAAGACATTTACATCTCACAGGGAAAGAAAAGCAAGTTCTAGAAGGACTTGTTCCCTTAGGGTCAGAATTCCAAAAAAACATGTTTTAGACGGGCAAAACCAGTTTTGGATTGTCAAATGAGGCTTGTCATGGGCATTTTTCTTCAGAGTCTAAAGAATGTGGCTACCAGTGTTACCAAAACAACAAACAAACAAAACTTTGGCTTTAGTCATGGAACCAGAACTAAAGGTGGTCCAATTTTGTAGGATGCATCCTAAAGGGCTATTTTTAGAAACTGAACCCCCCCATCCACCAATTAAAATAGTGCACCTTGTTTAACACAAATATACACTCACATGCACACACAAGACAGAAGCCAAATCAATTCCAAAAGATTTAAAGTCAAACCAGTTTCAAAAGGTTTAAAGCCAAACCAATTCCAAAAGCAACCTTAGGCGCTTTTATTAAACCCAATCCCTGCAATATGGGCAATGGGCCTAGGAGAGCACCAGTATACAAGGATAAAAGTTTTAGGCTGGCACTATCGTGCGGTTGCTTACGTCTTCCAATCGAGAAACCATTCCTTTATTGCAAGCCTGAAATATTGCTGATGCGCGGTTGAGAAGGGAATTCCCCAGCCAGATCCCCGGGCCAAAGTGGCTGGGCCGCTGCTGGATCCTCAAAAGGAAAGTCCTGCGCTGGCAGAGGGTCAGCCGACCACAGGCACTAGCCTCAGAGGAAACTTTGGGTTGCCACATTGTAATTGAGCAAGGGCTTGTGTGCCTGAGGCGCTGAAAGCCCAAACTCTGACAGCAGGTGTTTGTAGCAAAGTAATGGTTTATTTGCAGGGCGCCAGGCAAGGGAGGCGAGATGAGTCTCAGATCCACTCTATCTTGGTCTTTGTGTTAGGGATGTTGTAAAGGTGAAGAACAAAGAAACTAGGATTAATCATCGTTTTGTAACATATCTGTGACATTTCTTAATCATGGTTTTGGGAGTCAGAATGTGTTTATGATTCTCTGGCCAGGTGGTCCATCAGCTCATTTTGCCCTGAAGCAACAACCTCCGTTAATGTTAATTATGATATCTACAACAGCAATTTTATTACATTAAGGATGTTATTGACAACAGCAATCTCAGTCATTTGACTCTGGTGGATTAGTGTTCACGTAGCTCAGGACTGAGGTCAGAGGGCGTAAGAAAGGGAATAAAGTTCTGGACAGAGAGCTTAATCATAAACTCAGTAGTGATACCAAGCAGGAGTGGGGCTCCTGGGCACAAAAACCTTTCCGTGTCCCCCACTTTTTTTTTTTAATTAAAAAATATTTATTTCTGGCCGTGTTGGGTCTTCGTTGCTGCGCACAAGCTTCTCGTTGCGGTGGCTTCTCTTGTTGTGGAGCACGGGCTTGCGGGCTTCGGTAGTTCTGGCTTGTGGGCTCTGGAGCACAGGCTCAGTAGTTATGGGGCATGGGCTTAGTTGCTCCGCGGCACGTGGGATCTTCCCGGACCAGGGCTCGAACCCGTGTTCTCTGCACTGGCAGGTGGATTCTTAACCACTGCACAACCAACCGTGTCCCCCACTTCTCGCTTACAGAAAATAAGCTTCATTTAGACTTCAGGACCTTCCCTTAGTTCCAAGGGCCAGGTTTAAACAGATGCTAATTAGGGAAGGGAGGGGATGCAGAGACAAGGAAGGAATAGTCTAGAAACGATAGTGCTGCCTTGGGGCGGAGTCCTGTGCCCCTTCAAGGGCTACACCTAGCAGTGTCTTTGAGCTATTTTGCAGAGACTGAAACCCCCTCCAGGTGCAAGAAGTTAAGGCAAGCTGCTCACAGGCACGGAGGCCCCCCACCTGTTGAATTCAGGTTGCGGAAATTGACGCCCACTTACCTCACCACCGACCAATCAGAAGAAGGTCCACGCCCTCTCAGAACCATTCCTATAAAAGTCCTCACTACCCCTTCCACGTAGGGACTCACAGTTTCGAGGGTGTTAGCTTGTTCTAGCGCCCTTTGCCTGGCAAAGCAGTAGAGCTATTTTCTACTTCACCAAGAACTCTGTCTCCGAGATTAATTCGGTGTCTGGGTACAGAGGCTGGATTCGGCTTCAGTAGAGGACCTCAGTTTTAGGAGGACCCAGTTTCACCACCTTAGCTCCTCCATAACCCTGTACTTTTCTCTAGAGCTTTTTCCAGCCAAAAATATTCCCACGGTCTGCCCCTCGACCAGGCTTCTCTCTGCTAAGGATAAAAGTCTGTTGGACACGTACACCTCCTTCAAGACGGCCACCACCTCCTGTGACGAGAGACTCGATGGCCACGGCCGTTTGAAGTCTTGGGCCCACATAACTGACGGGGAAGAAGACCAAGCTGCATTGTCAAGAGTCGGCACGTGTGCCACACTTTTGATGGCATTTGGGGAGACGGACCCTCCAGAGCTGAGATGTCCGGTGGAAGAGGCAACTTCTCTGTAGAGCACAACTTGGGAAACGGCTGCTCCACGGCTGCCGCCATATTGCCCCGCAGAGCCATTCCACTCCCGCCCACCCCACGTGCAGAATCCAGGTCCCTGGAGGTGCTTCACGTGACCGGTGGCCATTGTCGGCTCACAGGTAGTACTGAGTATGCGCAGCAGAGGCGCTGTGGCGTTGTCAGGCGACCTGCATTGGAAAGTAGCCTTTGGAAACCTGTGGTTGTTCCAGCCACGTCGTGACTGAAGACCCGGTAAGAGGAGAGACTTCTGTGGGGTGCAGTGATTAGGGTCGGTGGGGTCAGTGGCAGGAGTCTGTGAGGGTCAAGGAAGCAGGTGTATTGGGTTGATAGGCCGTTTGTTTAGTCCATAATCGGAGAGTCTGTTGAAATCGGTGATCTGGGCAGCTTTTAATTGGGCGAATCTATGGTTCAGTGACGGAGGGAATGGGGGGTCCGCTATGGCATGATGAATCTGTGGGTTCAGAATTCATGGCCTGGAGAATAACGGATGAAGGTTTGTGAGGTCGCTGATTGGGAAGCCTGTGAGAACTGATAATTGGCGGAGCCTGTGTGGTCATTGATAGGACTGTAGCGTTAGTAATGGGGCGTCTTGAGGTCAATTATGGGAGAGTCTGTGGGCATTAATAACGTGGAGGTTTGGGGAATCAAGGATGAGGTATTGGGGGCAGTGATGGAGTCGTTGGGGGACATTAGGAGCTTGGAGGGGTCACTGATGGGTACAGGAGTCAATGTTTATGACTATTACTGGGGTAGGTCATGGAATGGAGTTGGTGTCTGTGACTGGTGAGCTCATGGAAGTTGTCGATTTGGGAAACCTGTGGAGTTAGTAATTGGGGAGGGACTCCCTGGAGATCCCTGATTTGAGTTTCCAACCTTTATTTCCAACCTTTATAACCAGATGGAGCTTCATATTGTGACATTCCTCCCAGTTCCTCAACAGCTTACCAGCTGTTCCCATCAACCCACTCCTCAAACCCATTCTTCTCTTCACATCCCTTTTTTAAAAAATAAATTTATTTAGTTTTGGCTGCTTTGGGTCTTCGTTGCTGCACGCGGGCTTTCTCTAGTTGCAGCGAGCGAAGGCTACTCTTCGTTTCAGTGTGTGGCCTTCTCACTGCAGTAGCTTCTCTTGTTGCAGAGCACGGGCTCTAGGCACACAGGCTTCAGTAGTTGTGGCGCGTGGGCTCCAGTAGTCGTGGCTTGTGAGCTCTAGGGTGCAGGCTCAGTAGTTGTGGCGCACGGGCTTAGTTGCTGCACAGCATGTGGGATCTTCCTGGACCAGGGCTCGAACCCATGTCCCCTGCATTGGCAGGCGGATTCTTAACCACTGCACCACCAGGGAAGTCCCTCACGTCCTCCTTTGCTTTGACCTCATCCCTACAAAAATTTAAAGTGTTTTTAAATGATCAGAGCCTAAGAAAATCTAAACTGATATTTGCTTGTATATTCGTAGAATATCACTGTGAGGATTCACAAAATTAGGAACAGAGGAACTGGGTGGTGGAAGGACCTCAGCTGTACCTTGTGAATGTTGAATCATGCGAACTATTACTTGTTTTACAAAATACTTTTAACTGGTATGCCTAGAGAGTTTGTCTGATGTTACATTAAAACTGTATGTTACTTGCTGAAGATAAGACATATATCAAACATTCAATTATCCTCTCAGAACATGTTTTTAGTTTTCATGTAGGCAAGTGATATCTTTGGTATGATCCTTCTCTTGTTTCCACCTGGTAATCATATAAATAATCACAATTATTCTGATTATATTCATGCTTCTTCACATTTAAATATTTACTGTCATTTTACAAATATGCAGCGATTGCCAATTCTATTCTTACTTCACGTAAGAGACATTTAGGATAATTTTTAATTTTATGATTTGTTTGGAATTTTTTGGTTGCTATCTATCTTGTTATTCCTAATTGTATTTTGAGGAATTTATCCTGCTTTTCATTGTGGTACCATATGTGGTCTTTTCTTTTAAGGCAAATATGAATAATTGAAAACCATGTATATTTTCAATATGTACATCTTTTATCTACTTTGATATATTGCTGATGTCAATATTAGTTTTAATATTTAGGCCATATATATAATATTTTCCTATATTATTTGTCACAAAATTAGTGGTATTTTAATATCTTCTCAGTGGTGTTTCTGTCACACATCCTTGTTTTTGTCTTTTTTTTTTTAACAGCGTTTGTTTTATGTGATTTAGTTCCCTATTTGTTATGTAAAGCAACCACATTATAACTTCTAACTCATGTTACTCTATAAATTTCTACTTTACCCCATTTAATGGCTCTCATCTTAAATTCTTTTACCTGCTACTGTTACTATTACTCTTCCTGATTCTGTTATCTACATTTGCCTGGTCCTGATATACTTTGTTTCTTACATTTTGTCTTCCCTGGCTGGTGTTTGAGGATGTGGGTGTCTCTGAGAACCAGCCAATCGCTGGATTTTGTTTTCGTTTTATTCATTCCAGTCAGCTTTGTCTTGTCTTGGAGAGTTTTACTTTTGCCTTTGCTGCCTCAACCCTGTCCTGTGTGTCTCTCACTCCTGTTTTACTCTTTTTTAATTCTCTTTGTTTCCTTGTAGTTTAATTTGCTTTATAGTTCCTCTTACACAGATTATGTATTTTTTAGCTTTTATGCCGTGGTTTAGAAGGCACATCTTGTTTATATTTATCTACTGGAAGTGCCCTTTAAGTTTTCCAGAAATATTGTTGAATTTATGTTATCCTAATTAGCAAAGTGGCTAACAAAGATAATAGGTCTATTGTTTTATTTTATTTTATATTTATATTTTTTGGTTTATTGTTTTATATGTGATCTTTCTACTTTATATTCTAGCTACCTCAGTTTTAAAATAGGAATAATTGGGGAGGATGAAATAATATATATTGTTTGTTTAGCTTATTAACTTACACATCATTAGCCTATTACTAGAAATTATTTCGTGTGTGTGTGTGTGTGTGTGTGTGTGTGTGTGTGTGTGTGTGTGTTCCAATAAAGCTTTATTTACAAAAACAGGCAGCAGGCCTACCTCCTACTCCTTTTCCTCTCCACAGCTGAGGGCCTGCTTGGTATAAAATTCCATTCCTTCCATGCCTCTGCCCAGGCGGATAACTTCATTCTCTGTGTGGACTAGAGCACCTTCCTGCCTGTTAACAGTGTCCCTTTTCTTTCCTGACAGCCAATCCTGTCTGGGTCCAGGTAACACCACCCTAACTAACCTACATCCTTCTGCGCTGATTCACTTTTTACCTGCCCGGTTTTTGGATCTTCATGCTCCAAGAATCTTCCAACGTTTCTGTTCTCCACTTTCTGTTCTTGACTTTTATTGTAACTCCTTCAGTAATTTGAAAGCTTAAGCTATTGGTTCTATGCTGGTGTTTCTCAGATTGGCAAATATTCTCACATTTGACCTCTAGCCCTGCATTTGCTTCCCTCCAGAATACCTCCTCTGTGATGTTCTGCTTTCAGTATAAATGTCAGAAATAGAAATGGAAATTATCTTTTCTCCCAAATAGCTCATTTTTTTCTTCCTCTTTTTTTTTTGGCAGTACTTGGGCCTCTCACCGTTGTGGCCTCTCCCGTTGCGGAGCACAGGCTCCGGTCGCGCCGGCTCAGCGGCCATGGCTCACGGGCCCAGCCGCTCCGCGGCATGTGGGATCTTCCCGGACCGGGGCACGAACCCGTGTCCCCTGCATCGGCAGGTGGACTCTCAACCACTGCGCCACCAGGGGTAGCCCTGATACATTATCTTTAGCTAAAGGCCATACTGTAGTTCTTACCTAACGTCCTTTTTCTGTTCTAGGCTTCAAGTAATATTGTAGGCTAATGACTCCCTAATGTTCATTTCCAACCCAGAACTTTGTGCTCATCTCTAGTCTTATTTGAAAGACTGGTCTCTTTACATCTTCACTTGAATGTCTACAGACATCTCAATCTTGATAGTTACAAAGTTAAGCTCTGGATTCCACTCGTCTTCCCCTAGACCTGTTCCTCTCTGAGTATCCCCCAGGTTTGAAACAGTGCTGCAGTCTGCCTGGGTGCTTAACCCAAACCCCAATCACTTGTCTTCCCCTCCATTCTTACAAGTATTTTTTCCATTTCTCCATATGCCAAATCCATTCCTGACTCAGGGCCTTTGCGTTTGCTGTTCCCTGTGCCTGGAGTTTCCTTCCCCCCAGTTTTTACACTGCTGCCCCACCCTCTACCTTTTTATGGGTCTTAGCTCAAATGTTTCACTTTCAGAGGTGATCAGTTTATCTAAAGTTGACTTCCCTCAGCTTCTCTCAATTCCATCTCCTTGTTTCTTCCATGGCATTCATCATCACCTTGGTGGTTTTCTTTTTCTGGACAATTTATTAAAAAAAATATTTTTAAAAATATTTTAAACTTTCTGGACAATTTATTTAAAAAATTGAAGTATAGTTGATTAACAATATTATTTTTGTTTCAGGGGTACAACATTGTGATTCAGTATTTTTACAGGTTATACTCCATTAAAAGTTATTATAAGATAATGGCTATAATTCCCTATGCTCTACAATATATTCTTGTTGCTTATTTATTTTATACATAACAGTTTGTATCTCTTAATCCCATATCCCTAATGTGCCCCTCCCCACTGGTAACCACTAGTTTGTTTTCTATATCTGTGAGTCTGTTTCTGTTTTGTTATTATACATTCGTTTGTTTGTATTTTTTAGATTCACATATAAGTGATATCATACAGTATTTGGCTTTCTCTGACTTATTTCACTAAGCATAATATTCTCTAGGTCCATCCACGTTGCTGCAAATGGCAGAATTTCATTCTTATTTTATGGCTGACTAATATTCCATTATGTACATAATATATATATGTAATATGTCTGTTGACAGACACTTGGGTTGCTTCCATATCTTGGCTATTGTAAATAGTGCTGCTATGAACATTGGGCTCCACGTGTCTTTCTGAATTAGTGTTTTCATTTTTTTCTGGATATATGCCCAGGAGTGGAATTGCTGGATCATATGGTAGTTCTATTTTTAGTTTTTTGAGAAACTTTATACTGTTTTCCATAGTGGCTGCACCAATTTACATTCCCACCAACAGTGTACAAGTGTTCACTTTTTTCTACACCCTCTCCAGCATTTGTTGTTTGTAGGTTTTTTGATGATGGCCATTCTAACAGGTGTGAGGTGATATCTCATTGTTGTTTTGATTTGCATTTCTTTAATAATTAGCGATGTTGAGCATCTTTTCATGTGCCGGTTAGCCACTTGTATGTCTTCTTTGGAAAAATGTCTCTTCAGGTCCTCTGCCCACGTTTTGATTAGATTGTTTTTTGATATTGATTTATATGAGCTGTTTATATATTTTGGATATTAACCCCTTGTCAGTGATATCATTAGCAAATATTTTCTCCCATTCTGTAGGTTGTCTTTCGTTTTGTCAAGTTCAGACTCCACAAGACTGCCCTCAGTTCAAATGTGAGTCTCAAGCATTGGGTGCCCAGGCTAACAACTCTTCTGTCTGACTTTGCTGTTACATCAGGGATTCCTCCACTCACTCCTCCCCCCACACACCTGAAGTTCAATAATTTGCTAGAATGCTCACAAATGCCCAAAAACATTTTCCTTAAACCACCAGTTTATTATAAAGGATACAAAGGAATGGCCAGATGAAGGAGTACATTGGGTGCGTTCTGGAAGGAGCCCAAGTACAGGAGCTTCTGTGTCCATGGAGTTGGGTAACACCACCCTCCCTGCAGGTGGATGTGTTGCCTGAAGCTCTCTGTGCCCCATTGTTCAGAGGTTTTTATGGAGGCTTCATCCTGTGGGCATCATTGATGAAATCTTTGGCAGTTGGTGAATAAGCTCAATCTCCAGCCCCTCTTCCCTTTCTGGGGCACAGGCTCAGCCTGAAAGTTGCAACCCTCTAGTCTCCTGGTCGGTTCCTCTGGCAACCAGCTCCGATGCTGAAGCTCTCTAGGGGGCCACCAGGCTCCTTTCACCTCTATCACTCAACACATAACAAGGGTTTTAGCAGCTCTGTGTCAGAAACCAGGGACAAAGACCAAATGTATCACAGCTTCCATGACAGAAATTTGTTCTTTTATGTCGTACGTTGTATGTTTTGTGTATGTACAGTACCAGCCTTACACTTCAGCAAGCTGACTTTCCCTGGACCTCAAAATTTTCACTCCTGCTACCCTCTCCTATATCTTGGAGAAGATTCCTGAAATCAGCAATGCTGTGGGGAGAGGCTGCTCTGAATGCAGACCAGGTTCTGCGTAGGTCTTGGTCATTGGAAACACCAACTCTGAATTATTTAAATGTCCCTTTCTGGGGGTTGAAACAGGCAGGGCCAGCAATTGTGTCTAGGTAATAATGTCCAAGACCCTGTTTCTCCCCTTTGGTGCATTTGATAACTCTTTACTTGCCCATTCTTCTTCATGCATGGGCTCAACACCATGGTTCATGGGAGTTCCATCAGGGCCCATAGCAAGGTCTGGTTCTCTTATTGAACACAAGTTCATGTGCCCATCACACAGTGAGGCCAAACAAACTGAAACGTCGGAGTTCAGAGCAGAGAAAGGTTTATTGCAGGGCCATGCAAGGAGACATGTGGCTCATGCCCCCAAAACCCCCAATTCCTCAAAGTTTCAGCAAAGCCCTTTTAAAGGCAAGGTGAGGGAGGGGCATGGTTAGTTGTTGCAAACTTCCTGGTGTCAGAACCCACTTAGGTTCTTGTAGCTGTCCACTGTCCACGTAGGTCAGGTCAAGATGTTTCTGAAACCTCCAACAAGACAGTTTTTATCTCTATATGAATGGACTCTTGAAGGTCAGAGTCTTGAGAATAGGCTATCTTGTATATTTCAGGCTATATGTAACATTCTTTTACAAAAAGTGCAGAGCCAGCATGACTAAGGACAGGCAACAGAGCCCAAAGGTTAAAGTGAAAAAAGAACAGATCTAATATGGAGTCAGGTTTGATCTTCCTTATTATGGTTCTGGGAGGGTGTTTTATATGTGAGTGGGAATTTTTATGTGTTCAGTGTGTGCATTAATGCCTGTGAGTGTGCAGCTGAAATTACATGAGCACGTGGGTGATTGTGTATTGTGTGTGTGCATATGTGTGCGAATGTGTGTGACTGTAAGAGTGTGTGAGTATGCGTGCATGTGTGTTTGCATCTGTGTAAATGAGTTGAGGGGGATGGGTTGTCCACTGTTTTGGCTCTAGCAACTGACTTGACATTGGGGAATCACCGCATAGTGAACCTTGATCAAAGAGTTGATTTGTGTGTAGGAAAACCTGAAGAATTAATTTCAACCATAATATATATATATTTTTTCCCTTCTTGACTCATCAGATATATATTTCTTAATTTAAGGGGTAACCATAATTCCTTACTCAAAGTTTTGCACAAAAGCAAGTGTGGAGGACTTTGTTGACCATTTGATGGTCTTGAATTAAGTGAGTAGCACTGACTTATCTGGCAGTAACAGGAATAGTAAAATCTCCCTCTTAAACCATCTGATCCTGGTGCTGTTATTTGCAAGGGTCTCTTTTATTATTTTTTTCCCCCAACCCACCCCACCCCCAAGGGTCTCTTCTAGAACCTTCTCTCTTTCTTCTATGGATATTAGTCTGCTTCTGCTTCCTATCGTTAGTGAGGGTCAATGTCAGTAAAATTTATTTTCCTAACAATTTACAGATTCATTGATATTGAGTTGTACAAATGAGTGCAATGATATCTAATATAGACATTGGCATCGCGTTCTTGTTATTTGTATCTCTTTTTAGATCCTTCTCATATACTTGGACAAATTCCATTTCATTGCTCATACCTTAATTGATGGTCCAGCTCAGTGTATGAAATTAGGAAAGAACTGTCCTGGGTAGAATTTCTCAGTGAAGCAGAACCTGCATTGAGACATGTACTTGCAGCCAGTCCCTTACGTGTCAAACCTAAGTACTTCCTGCTCCCTACATATGAGCCCTGTCTGCCTCCAGGGATCATGGAAAAGTAAGCATCTGTCACAAACACGCCAATAGTCTCTTAAGACATATTACCTAGAAAGTGATAATTGGTCTTGGTAATTAGCAACTAGGAAAATGTTTTAAAAAATATTCACAGCTCCCGAGCCTGTTCCTGCCAGTACTGCTCCAGGTGAAGTGATAATTGCAGTTCTGAGGGGAGGGGAGGTCACAGGATCACAAACTCATATCTCAGGGTGGAGCTACCCCTCTTGCACTGATTGCTTTGACCTTCGCGTTGAGCCCACCATCCAGGCAGCAGGAAAAAGGCGGTGGGTTTTCTCTATATTCATTAGGGAGGTGGAATCTATAAAGGAAGGATTTGTGCAGGAAATTGGGAAGTGAGCATATTGGATAAAGGGAATCTCCTGTGTATGAACCTGGTCCAGCACCAAAACCATACAGGACGGTGGGATAAATCCTAAGGCATGAACTGAGATAGTCAAGAGAGATGGGGTCCTAGACCTTTCACCAATCCCCGATGGCTCCTAACGTAATGTATGTGTTTCTCGCTGACAGTGATTGTTGTGGTTTAATGCAAGTGATGATGAAATCTGATTTTTCATGTGCTTAAGGACTGTATTTCCCAATTCAGTCTACTTTACAAAAATTGCAGACATAAATTTCAGGTTTCAGAGGTGAGCCCGTAATACCTCCGTACTTGTAACAAACACTGGGATGAATCTACAGGACTCAGCTGATGCTGTGCAGAAACAGTGTGTCTGGCAGCCATTGTTGGAATGTGAATGTGTTCTCTTACTCTGGCTGTATGAATTGCTTAGCAGATTGATTGATTGATTTATTTTAAAAAATCTTTATTGGAGTATAATTGCTTCACAATACTGTGTTAGTGTCTGTTGTACTAACACAGTGAATCAGCCATATGCATACATATGTCCCCATATCCCCTCCCTCTTGAACCTCCCTCCCAGAGGATTTAATAATTTTGTCTTTATTGATTATGGAGAGAGTCTTCTCACTAAAGGTTAGGGAAGTAGCATTTAAGAAAAATAGAACTTTGTAAGTTTCAGATACCATTTTTAGGCTCAAATGTATCCTGTGATATTTCTGCTGCTTTTAAATATTATGATACTGATCCAACAAACGTATGACATTTATACAGTACACAAGTTACTCGCCTCAACATTCGATTTTGCATGTGTCTTGTATTTTCATCTTTCACAAATCTTGCCTTACTGCTAATACTTTTATTTGACTTGGGTAGCAATAAATAGTTATGCATGTGACCTGAAATCAGTAATAATTTGTTTCTACTGTGCACTATTAATCAGGCATCAGTGTTTCCTGTCCCGTAGTTCCAGTGACTTATGACATTGTACTTTTGTCCTGGAATGGAAGTAAATGAACCTTTTTGTTTCCATCCTAATATTGAGCCATTCTTGCATTTATTAAATCCAGATTGTCATGGGTGGGTACCTGCAGTTTTATACTGCAGTCGGTGCATTTACATTTTTTTTAAAGATTTTTATTTTCTTTATTTTTTGGCTGCGTTGGGTCTTTGTTGCTATGCGCGGGCCTTCTCTAGTTGTGGTGAGCGGGGGCTACTCTTCGTTGCGGAGCACGGGCTCTAGGCGTGTGGGCTTCAGTAGTTGTGGCACGCGGGCTCAGTAGTTGTGGCTTGCGGGCTCTAGAGCACAGGCTCAGTAGTTGTGGCACGTGGGCTTAGTTGCCCTGCGGCGTGTGGGATCTTCCCGGACCAGGGCTTGAACCCGTGTCGCCTGCATTGGCAGGTGGATTCTTAACCACTGCGCCACCAGGGAAGCCCCCGGTGCATTTACCTTTAAGATTTCTACAGCTTTATTCAAAGTTTGTATTTGGCAATAGGATAAGTCTTAATGACAAGTTTCCACTTATTTATTAACTACATTTTTAAATAAAATATCAACAACCTAAATTGAAATGACAAGGTGTAAAAGCAAAACTAAATTTAGATCTGGTTTATTTGAAGAACACAGGTGACTAGTATTTGAGTATATTCTGGATTAAATGCACTGTCATTGTAACCAGCCCAGTCAGGGTCAAATCCCACTATCCACCTGCTCCCAACCAGTGAGTCAATTTAGACTTTTAAAAAAATCTTAAAAAAAAAATGTAAATGCACCGACTGCAGTATAAAACTGCAGGTACCCACCCATGACAATTTGGATTTAATGAATGCAAGAATGGCTCAATATTAGGATGGAAACACAACCTCTATGTCAGTGTTTGCCTCATCTTTATAAGGAAGATAAGTGTTTGCTTCAGGAATTTGTGAGGAATAAAGATGTTACCACATGTGTGGCTTTCATAGCAGTGAGTCATACATTCTAAGTGTTCTTTAATGGTTATAGGTTCAATCCTTGGATGACTTGACATGACAGGAAGACTATATTTCAAAGTAAGGCTATGGTTAAGTGCCGAATGTTGGATTTCAGTTGACCTGGTACATGTGGTCCATGCTTCATGTTCGCATTCAGGATCTTCTAGCTCAGAAGACAAGCGTCAGTCAGTGAGACCTGATAACATGGCTGCCAGGGATTTGGCAGCAGGATCGATCTTATTATTACTGACAGTATTTGGAATGCTGGGGAATTTCCCTCTCTCTCTCTCTCTCTCTCTCTCTCTGTTTTTAAACATCTTTATTGGAGTATAATTGCTTTACATTGTTGTGTTAGTTTCTGCTGTATAACAAAATGAATCAGCTATACGTATACATATAATCCCCATATTCCCTCCCTCTTGCGTCTCCCTCCCACCCTCCCTATCCCACCCCTCTAGGTGGTCATAAAGCACGGCTACTTCCCACTAGCTATCTATTTTACATTTGGTAGTGTATATATGTCAATGCCACTTTCTCACTTTGTCCCAGCTTACCCTTCCCCCTCCCTGTGTCCTCAAGTCCATTCTCTACATCTATGTCTTTATTCCTGTCCTGCCCCTAGGTTCTTCAGAACTTTTTTTTTTTTAGATTCCATATATATGTGTTAGCATATGGTATTTGTTTTTCTCTTTCTGACTTACTTCACTCTGTATGACAGACTCTAGGTCCATCCACCTCACTACAAATAACTCAATTTCGTTTCTTTTTATGGCTGAGTAATATTCCATTGTATATATGTGCCACATCATCTTTTTCCATTCATCTGTCAATGGACACTTAGGTTGCTTCCATGTCCTGACTATTGTAAATAGTGCTGCAATGAACATTGTGGTACATGACTCTTTTTGAATTATGGTTTGCTCAGGGTATATGCCCAGTAGTGGGATTGCTGGATCATATGGTAGTTCTATTTTTAGTGTTTTAAGGAACCTCCATACTGTTTTCCATAGTGGCTGTATCAAGTTACATTCCCACCAACAGTGCAAGAGCGTTCCCTTGTCTCCACACCCTCTCCAGCATTTATTGTTTGTAGATTTTTTGATGATGGCCATTCTGACTGGGTGTGAGGTGATACCTCATTGTAGTTTTGATTTGCATTTCTCTAATGATTAGTGATGTTGAGCATCCTTTCATGTGTTTGTTGGCAGTCTGTATATCTTCTTTGGAGAGAATTTCTCTTTTTTACCGTTATCTCTTCCCTTATTGCACTGGGTATAGGCTGCGGACCATAGGTTTGATTGTCAAGAACCTGATTGTAGCCAAAATCTTGGTTCTGTTCTCTGATGGATTTCACAATACAGTGAGAAATGGGTGGTACCACACGGACAGTGATTTTTGCATGCAAAATGTTCCCCTGTGTTCGCGGAGTGGGCAGGGGTGTGTCCATTGCCACCACCTGCTTCTTGAGTATCTTCCAGGCCATCACGTTCAGTCCCAGGACTTCTAGGTGGGCAGAGCTTAAAGTGAAACCGCTGGCAATCGTTTTATGGATATGATCACAATGAAAAATGCTTTTCATTGAAAAAAATCCTAGTGGTGTAGGCAGATCTGCATCCCCTGGTGTTACCCCTTAGTGGTTTATATTACATTACAGGCAAAAGGGACTTTGCAGATGTACCTAAGGTTACTAGTCAACTGACTTTAAAATAGGGAGCTTAAACGCATTATCTGGGTAGGCCATGTGTAGTCACATGACCCCAAAGAAGAGAAAGGCCCGTTAGATGCACCTGAAGAAGAACAGATTGAAAACAGGAGGGGGAGTCAGTGTGCTGACACTGGCTTTCAAGACAGACGGAGCCGCATAGAGATTGTGAAGGATTCTGCCAAAGTCGAGAATCAGCCTGGAAGGAATTCTCCCCCAGAGGCTCCCGTTAAGAGCCCAGGAGAGCGGACAACTTGATTTTGGCCTTCTATCTTACTGACCTGTGAGAAAATGAATGAGTGTTGTTTGGGGCTGCTAATATCATGGGAATTTGTTTCAGCAACAATAGAAATCCAGTCCACATAGCAACACAATAATAAAATAAACAATAGGGCCTCCCTTTTGGCGTAGTGGTTGAGAGTCCGCCTGCCGATGCAGGGGACACGGGTTCGTGCCCCGGTCCGGGAAGATCCCACATGCCGCGGAGCGGCTGGGCTCGTGAGCCTTGGCCGCTGAGCCTGCGCGTCCGGAGCCTGTGCTCCACAACGGGAGAGGCCACAACAGTGAGAGGCCCACGTACCGAAAAATAGTTATATAAATTAAAAAAATAATAAATAAATAAAACAATAAAGTTAAGTAAAATTCCCATTTATTCTCCCACAACTGATGCCATTTTGGTCTTCAAGTGTAACAGTTTTCTTCAGTTTTATGTTTACTTTTTTTTAAATGTAGTTTTAGAGTATACTTAATATTATATCTGAAATGGCATAAAAATGAATTTTTTAAAGTATTCTGTTTTGGTCAGTGTTTACACATATATTGTCACACTGGACTTATTTTCCAATTGCTCTCCTCAGTCACTGATCTATGATGAAGATATTTTTAGTCCAATATAAGTAGATCTACAATATTGTCTGAAACATCGCGATTTACTCAATGGAGATTATTTTTCAATTTAATTTTTATTTTTTAATTGAAGTTTGGTTGATTTAAAATGTGTTAGTTTCAGGTGTACAGCAAAGTGATTCAGTTATGTATATAGGTATATTTTTTCAGGTTATTTGTCATTGTCATTTATTACAAGATATTGGATTTAGTTCTCTGTGCCACACAGTAAATCGTTGTTGCTTATCTGTTTTATGTATAATAGTTTGTCTGTTAATCCCATACTCCTAATTTATCCATCTCCCCACTTTCCCCTTTGGTAATCATAAATCTGTTTTCTATGTCTGTGAGTCTTTTTGTTTTATATATAGATTCATTTGTATTATTTTTAGGTTCCACACATAAGTGATATCATATAATATTTGTCTTTCTCTGTCTGACTTACTTCACTTAGTATGATATTCTGTGAGTCCATCCATGTTGCTGCAAATGGCAATAATTCACTCTTTTTTATGCCTGAGTAATGTTCCATTGTATATATGCCACATCTTTTTTTAAAATTTTTTTTAACTTTTATTTTTGGCTGTGTTGGGTCTTCATTGCTGCACATGGGCTTTCTCTAGCTGCGACAAGCGGGGGCTACTCTTTGTTGCAGTACGCAGGCTTCTCATTGCGATGGCTTCTCTTGTTGGCAGAGCACAGGCTCTAGGCGCACGGGCTTCAGTAGTTGTGGCTCACAGCCTCAGTAGTTGTGGCGCACGGGCTTAGTTGCTCCGCGGCATGTGGGATCTTCCTGGACCAGGGCTCGAACCCGTGTCCCCTGCGTTGGCAGGCGGATTCTTAACCACTGTGTCACCACGGAAGCCCACCACATCTTCTTAAGCTGGTCGTCTGTTGATGGAAACTTGGGTTGCTTCCATGTCTTGGCTGTTGAAAATAGTGCTGCCGTGTACATTTGGGTGCATGTATCCTTTCTAATTAGAGTTTTCATTTTTTCTGGATATATGCTTCTGAGTGGGATTGCTGGGTCATATGGTAGCTCTATTTTTAATTTTTTAAGGCTCATCCATACGGTCTTCCATAGTGGCTGCACCAGTTTACATTCCCACCAACAGTGTTGGAGATTCCTCTTTTCTCAGTGGAGATTATTAATGAGACATCTTTGTCAAAACACTCCCTGTTTATACGTTTAAAGAGTTGAATGTCAGCTGACACATCATGGGATGTGGATAGTTAGCCGTGTTGCCTTGTACACACATGGATTATCTCGGTGGTTCTGAGGAATGGGACTGCTTCACCACCATGATTCACAATCTCACTGTGGGTGCATAATTGCTAAGTTGCTCTTGCAACTGGCTGTAAAATGTAATACCCTACCATCTATGTACCCACATACTCGCACCTTTCTTTTCTTCTTTTTTTTTTTCCTTTTCTTTTTGCGGTACGTGGGCCTCTCACTGTTGTGGCCTCTCCCGTTGCAGAGCACAGGCTCCGGACGTGCAGGCTCAGCGGCCATGGCTCACGGGCCCAGCTGCTCCGCGGCATGTGGGATCTTCCCGGACCAGGGCACGAATTCGTGTCCCCTGCATTGGCAGGCAGACTATCCACCACTGCGCCACCAGGGAAGCCCCCACCTTTCATTTAATTATCACTTTTCATTTTGAAAAATTTAAACATGTGGAAATTAAAAAATACAGCAGGAAATACAGACCTACAGAACGTTGAACCTACCGCATACTCTTGATCTAGATTCACCAAACATTACTATTTTTTGCAAACATAACTGTTACCACAAGTTTTTTCACCTGTTTGTTTTTGCTGTTTCATGTGCGAATAATTTGTACACATTTTGACAATTTGCCTCTTGATATCTGAATATTTACCTCCTTATTTCGAGGTCATTCTCTTATCTAACACAATAGAACCATCATGCTTAATAAATCAACGCTATTGTGACACCATCATTGAATAGCTAGTCCATAAACAGATTTCCTGCAGTGAGACAATGATATGTTTTCTATCTGCTTTCATAAATCTAGGATCCAGTCATGGTACGAGGATTGCATTCCATTGTCTTGATTCTTTAGTTTCTTTAATCTAGAATACTTGCAGCTCTTTTTTTCTTCAGGGATACACTTTTGAAGAATACACGCTCACTGTTTTGCAGAACATCCTTCAGTGTAGATTTCTCTGATCATGTGCCTCATCTTGAGACTCAGGTTTAACATTGGAGTAAAACTTCTACACCCAGATGATGGTGGAACCTTCTTGTTGCATCACCTTGGAGGCACAGATTAGGGATATTTTCTGTTATTGGTGATGGGTTCGATTATTTGGTTATGACTGCATACTAGGTTTACTATTTTTAGAGGTGACTTTTCCCTGTGTAAGTGATAATGATCCCTGGAGTGATACCTTGAAGTTGCCTGAACAGCTTAAATACTTTGACCAAATTATTCTCGCATCCACTGTAGATATTTCATCTGAATGCATCATCAGATGATGATTGCAAATCATTTTTTAACATCCTCCCATCTCATATGTATATTAATTGCCATTGCTCGGTAATGAAGAGGTTTTTCTTTTACCTTTTGATAGTGGATTCAAGGATTCCTTTTCATTTGAAGTGATATAATATTACTGTAATTTTCCTTTTTGGTGCTCAGACTTTCCCAGGTTTTTCCACTGGGAGATTCTTCAGCCTGGCTGTATCCTGTCAGGATTTTTTTGTAAAAATTATTATTGAGTTAAAATACACATAACGTGCAGTTCATCATTCTCAGGGGTACAATTCAGTGACCTAGAGTACAGTCACAGTATTGTGCAACCATCACCACTGTCTCCTTCCAGAACGTTGTCATAACCTCAAAAGGATATCTAGTTCCCTTGAGCCATACACTCACCCGTTTCCTCCGTCACCCTGCCTGTCCTGTCAGACCCACCGTGTTTGATCTGATACACGGTACCCTGAAAGAAAAGAGAAAATACTGTTGAGTGTTGCTCACCCAAAATTTTAGATGCTGTCCTCTCTTGTAGATTCCATTGAAGGGTACTGAGGGGCATTTTATCTGAGCAAGGTTTTTGCCCATGAGCTGAAATTAAAAACCATAAGAAACGAAAACAGCTTATTGAAGAGGTATCTGCAAGCCCTTGTTTATTACATCATTTCCACAACCTCCAAGATGTGGAAACAACCTAAATGTCTGGCAATGAATGACTGAATATATACTTGTATAATATACACACAGAATGGAATATTATTCAGTCAGGACAAAGAAGGAAATCCTGCCATTTGAGACAACAAGGATGGATCTTGAGGACCTGCTAAGTGAGATTATTCAGACAGAGAAAGACAAACACTGTGTGATGTCATTTATATGTGGAATCTAAAGAAGCCAAACTCATAAAAACAGTAAAATGGTGGCTACCAGGGGTGGGAGGTGGGAGAATAGGGGAGTTGTTGTCTAAGGGTACAAAGTTGAAATTAGTAGGCAACTAGGGCCTGGAGATCCAACACACAGCATAGTGAGCCTAGTCCACGATATTGTGTCTTACTCATCCAATGTAATCATTCTAACGACCTAGAGGAAGTGATCATTATGTGATACAGGTGCTATTGCTCAATGGTGATTAGATTACAATTTATAAAGACATGAAGTCAACACATTGTACACCTTAACTTTACACAATGTTATATGTCAAATATAGGTCACTAAAACAAGGAACCAGGACTTCCCTGGTGACGCAGTGGTTAAGGATCCGCCTGCCAATGCAGGGGACACGGGTTCAAGCCCTGGTCCGGGAAGATCCCACATGCTGCTGAGCAACTAAGCCCGCGAGCCACAACTACTGAGCCCAAGAGCCACAACTACTGAAGCCCGTGTGCCTAGAACCTGCGCTCCGCAACAAGAGAAGCCACCGCAATGAGAAGCCTGCTCAATGCAACGAAGAGTAGCCCCCACTCACCGCAACTAGAGAAAGCCCGCGCACAGCAATGAAGACCCAACACAGCCAAAAATAAATTAAAAAAACAAAAAAGGAACCATAGATGACTGCTGTGATTTGATCATAAATGAGGGACTAGATGGAAGGCATAATCAGTTAGAGGCCTCCAGTCTCCCTCTGCCACCTACATCACTCCTGTCTCATCCATGCTCTCACCCTACCTGTCTTCCCCCTGCTACATCCTTCATCTCCACCCTGTGATGTTTAGGCTTCCACTCAACTTCCTCCTGCTCTCCGACCTCCATCCACCTCCTTTAGGGTTCTGTATTGCACTCTCTACCTCCATTCGGGGACCTTTTTGATGTCCACCCCTCCATGACCACTATTCTAGGGACCTCCTCAGCTGCATCACCCCAGCACAGTCCATCGTCTGTGTCCTCCTTCCTCTTGCTGTCCATCTGCGCCCAGTTCAGAGGTCTCATCCCATGCCCTGTGCATTCTGTGCGCCTGCACTCTCGTTTGCCTTGGCCCTTACCTCTCGTCGTCACCCCCATGGACCCAGTCCACATGCTGCATCCTTTGTCCTCAGCCCTGTAATCCCTGACCCTTTGTCCTGGACTCCTCGGTTCACTCAATGCCCACTGTCCTATCCAGTTCTCTCAAGTCCTTTGCCCCTTATTTCCCCTGGGCTCCATCCCCTTTCCCACACTCTATCTCACTGGGACTGTTATCTTCTACCAGGACCTGCCTACCCCATCTGAAGTCACCTTGTCCCTACACCGTGTTTTTGAAACCCGTCCCACAACTGACCTTTGCTCACTTTTGCCCATTAACTTCTCATCCCCATTGGAACTTTTGTTCCCATGACTCTGTACCCCTTATCCCGCAGGTCCCCATAGTCCCAGTATCTTCCTTGCCCACTTTGCCCACTTATATTTTCATCCCTGGCCTTGCACTTTAATACTTAACCAACATTAAAAACTCTCTGCCTTTTTTCTCTCTGCTTTTTCTCTTCCCCTGCACTCTCTATAGCCCCCTGCCCCCAGGCTCCCTTCGCCACCCCCTTATCCTATGGCTTCTTTTCCCTGTGGCCTGTTCATACTCCACTCTATCACATACCCTCACACAGTCACTCCCCCAAAGACTCTACGTTTCCCGGAGTGTGTCTTGACATTAGGTGGCAATGTTCACTGCACATTTTAGGTGCTGTGCGTTATAGTAAATATTGTCCTTGTGATTGTTGCGGGGTTGGAAGAAACGTAAATTGTAGGAAGGCTCCCCCTTTCAGGCGTCCAGAAGTTTGGAGATACAACTATTTTTCTATGTAAGATCACGTCACTCACACACACACGTACATGTTGACTGTGCTTTTATGAAAGAGTATAATTCTGGGTTTCTGTGTACGTGTTTATATTTATGAGTATTTGTACACGTGAGAGGGAATTTTCATGTGTTCAGTGTGTGCATTAATGCTTGTGAAAGTGCAGTTGAAACTGTATGAGGACGTGAGTGATTGTGTATGTGCATAAGTATGTGAACGTGTGTGACTGTATGTTGGAGTGTGTGAATGACCCTGCATGTGCGTGTAAATGAATTTGTGTGCGTGTGCATGTAGGATGGGTTGTCCACCATTATGGCTCTAACAACTGACTTAACTATTGGGAGTGAATGTATAGTGACCCTGGATCAAAGAGTTGAGTTGTGTGTAGGTAAAACCTAAAGAATTAAATTCAACTCATATCAATATTTTTTCCTTGACCCTTCCAGAATGTATTTCTTTTTTTTTAAACTTTTTTAAAAAATACGTTTATTTATTTATGGCTGCATTGGGTGTTCGTTGCTGCGCGCAGGCTTTCTCTACTTGGAGTGAGCGGGGGCTACTCTTCATTGAGGTGTGAGGGCTTTTCATTGCAGTGGCTTCTCTTGTTGCTGAGCATGGGCTCTAGGCGCACCGTCTTCAGTAGTTGTGGCTCGCAGGCTCTAGAGTGCAGGCTCAGTAGTTGTGGCGCACGGGCTTAGTTGCTTCGCGGCACGTGGGATCTTCCCGGACCAGGGCTCAAACCCGTGTTCCCTGCGTTGGCAGGTGGATTCTTAACCACTGCACCACCAGGGAAGTCTGGAAATGTATTTCTTAATTAAAAAAGCAATCACAATTCCCTAATGAAAATTTTGCACAACAGTAAGTGTAGAGGACCATATTGACCTCTTGATGGTCTTGAATTAAGTGAGTAGCACTGGCTTATCTGACACTTATGGGAATAGTAGAATCTCCCTGGTAAGCCATCTGATGCTGGTGCTTTTATTTGCAAGGGTCTCTTCTGGAACCTTCTCTCTTTCTTCTATGGATATCATCTACTTCTGCTTCTAAAACTACTGTAGTTCAATATCAGTGAAGTTTATTTTCCTAACAATTTACATATTCACTGATACTGAGTTGTGCAAATAAGTGCGGTGATATCTAATGTAGAGTGTTGGCATCGTGCTTCTTGTTACTCGTATCTGTTTTGAAAACCTTCTCAGATATTTGGACAAATTCCATTTCTTTGCTGATACGTTAATTGATGGTGCAGCTAGCTCAGTGTATGAAATTAGGAAAGAACTCTCTCGGGTAGAATTTCTCAGTGAAGCAGAACCGCCATTGAGACACATACTTGCAGCCAGTCTCTTACCTGTCAATCCTAAGTACTTCCTGCTCCCTACATGTGCGCCCTGTCTGCCTCCAGAGATCATGGAAGAGTAAGTGGCTTGTCACAAATCCTCCAACAGCCTCTTAAGACATATTGGCTGGAAACTTATAATTGGTCTTGGTAATTAGCAACTGGGAAACTGTTCTCAAAAATAATCACAGCTCCCAAGCCTGTTCCTGCCAGTACTGCTCCAGGTGAAGTGATAATTGCAGTTCTGAGGGGAGGGGAGGTCACAGGATCACAAACTCATCACAGGGTGGAGCTACCCCTCTTGTGCGTATACTGATTGCTTTGACCTTCGCATTGAGCGCACCATCCAGGCGGCAGGAAGAAGTTGATGGTTTTCTCTGTGTTCGTATGAGAAGTAGCAACTATAAAGGAAGGATTTGTATCAGGAATCTGGTAAGTGAACATATTGGACAAAGGGAATGTCCCGTGTATGAACCTGGTCCAGCACCAAAGCCATGAAGGAAAGTGGGATAAATCCTGAGGTGTGAACTGAGATAGTAAAGGGAGACGGGGTCCTAGACCTTCACCAATCCCTGGTGGCTCCTAATGTAATGTATGTAATCCTCGCTAACTGATTTTTGTGGTTTAATCCAAGTGATAATGACATCTGATTTTTCATGTGCTTAAGGACTGTATTTCCCCAGTCCATCTGCTGTTTCAGTCTACTTTTCAGGAGTCATAGACATAGTTTTTAGGTTGAGAAGTACGGCCATAGTACCCCAGACTTGTAACAAAGAGTAGGATGAATCTGTAGGAATCATCTGATCCTCTGCAAAAACAACGTGTTTAGCAGCCGTTGCTGTCATATATTATAAACGTTTTCTCTAACTACTGCTGTATGAAGTGCTGAGTAGATTTAATAATTGTGTCTCTATTAATTATGGAGAGGCTCTTCCCACGTAAAGTTAGGGAAGCAGAATTTAAGAGAAGTGGAACTGTATATGTGTCAGATACCAGTTTTAGGCTCTGAAGTATCTTGTGATATTTATGCTGCTTTTAAATATTATAATACCGATCCAAAAAATGTATGTCATTTATCCAGTACACAAGTGGCTCACCATAACATTCGATTTTGCATGTGTCTTGTAGTTTCATATCTTTCACAAATCTTGCCGTACTGCTAATATTTTTATTTGACTTAGGTATTAATAAATATATATACATATCTGAAATTAATGATAATTTTGTTTCTACCATGCACTTATTTATCAGGTATCAGTGTTTCCTTTCCCATAGTTCCTGTGACTTGTGCCACTGTACTTCTGTCCAGGAACGAAAGTAAATGAGTCTTTCAGTTTCCATCCTAATGTTGAGCCATTCTTGCGTTCACTAAATCCACCTTGTCATGGGGGCAGGTACCTGCACCTGCAGTTATACTGCAGTCAGTACCTTTACATTTAGTTGAATCTCTAAAGCTTTATTCAGAGCTTGTATTTACATACAGAATAAGTCTCTTTCAATACGTGGAAACATGTCACTACCAAAATTTTAAAATAAAATTCCGCCAACATAAATTGAACTGACAAGGTGCAAAAGCAAAACTAAATTTATATCTGGCTTATTGGAGGAACGCAGGTGACCAGTATTTGAGTGTATTCTGGATTAAACGCACCCCAGCCAGGGTCAAATCCCCACTAACCATCTGCCCCTAACCAGTGAGTGAATTTAGAGGGCACACTTCACCTTTCAGTGCCGAAGTTTGCCTCATCTGTATAAGGAATATAATAGCGTCTGACTCGTGAATTTGTGAGGAATAAAGAAGTTAACGCATGTGTGGTTTCATCCTAGTGATCTGTACATTGCAAGTGTTCTTTAATGGATATACGTTCAACCCTTGGAAGCATTTACATGACAGGAAAACTTTAAGTAATTACTTCAAAGTCAGAATTATTGGTAAGTGGAGAATGTTGGATTTCAGTTGTCCTGGTACCTGTGGTCCATGCCTCATATTTTCAATCAGGATCCTCTAGCTCAGAAGACAAGCATCAGTCATTGACACCTGACAGCATGGCTGCGAGGGATTTGGCAGTAGGAACGACCTTTTTATTACAGGCTATATTTGGAATCCTGGGGAATTTCTGTATTCTTTACCATTATTTCTTGCTTTATTGCACTGGGTATGGGCTGAGGACCATAGATTTTATTGTCAGGAATGTGACGACAGCCAACATCTTGGTTCTGTTTTCTACTGGATCCCACAGTGAGAGATTTTGGGTGGTACCACATGGACAGTGATTTTACTTGCAGATTTTTCCCGTATGTCCGTGCGGTGGGCAGGGGAGTGTCCATTGGCACCACCTGCCTCTTGAGTGTCTTCCAGGCCGTCAGATCAGTCCCCGGACCTCCAGGTGGGCAGAGCTTAAAGTGAACGCTCTCAGGTGCTTTGTTCCTCCAGTTATCCTGTGCTGGATCCTGAACATGTTGGTAAATGTCATTTATCCTATGTGCATGAGTAGAATATTGAGAAACCAGAGCATCAGAAACAGAAAAAGTTTCAGACACTGTTCTGCTGTTTGTCATGACCAAACCAGAGACGCATTACATGCAGCATTGCTATCCTTCCCTGATGTCTTATGTTTTGTGCTCATGATCCTGGCCAGTGGCTCCACGGTTTTCATCCTGTACAGGCATAAGCAGAGGGCCCAAAACATTCATAGGATCAGTGTCTCCTCCGTATCCTCCCTTGAGTCCAGAGCCACCAAAACTGTCCTTCTGCTGGTGAGCACCTAATCTATTTCAACACCCTTTCCTTCATCAATAATATTATTTTGTCTTTTAACAGTATTGAGTTTTTCTTTTTGAAAACCTCTGCAATAAATAGTTCATGTTTCCCCACTGTCAGCCCTTTTCAGCTCATGAGCTGTGACTCCAGAATGTCCAGGCTCTGCTTTGCTGGGGTAAGGAATAAAAATTCTCCTAATCCTATGAGAAAAATGTAAAATGTGTGTATTTGGACTGTATTCATTTGGTAATTCACTCACTTCTCTCAGGGTCCTTAGTGACATTGTGAGTGGCTTACCAGAGGATGGTAAACAGGACATGGGAGCATCTTCTTCAAAGTAAACAATGTTATAATAGTAATTGTAATTAAATATATAATTATCATGTAAATACTTATGGAAGTTTTACTAGTACTTTTACTGGAGGAGCTCAGAATTTATGCAATAATAAACCTCAGGTCCTGAAACAATGTGGATCTTTTGGAGAAGTGTAGGAGCGTATATAACGTAAATGTATCACAGTACCTTTCTGAAGAATGTAGTAGACGTGGAATATTAAGAAGACGTCTGTGAAAATGGAAGAGCGTGTGGCAGATCATTACTGAAACTGAAGACAATAGTGCTGGAGGGGAAATTCAGTCCTTGAGTCAAGCTTTTGGGAGCCGGTCATGAGTTTTGGTCCATTATGTCCTTAGACGGCAGTTATGTATTTGAAATGATATGTTATATAGGGAGGTGAGCATGTTTAAACATTCTCAGGTAGAAATGGCCAGATTGAACTGGAGTCAGCAAAGGAGAGCATAACATTGCATTTTACCATATTTTGAAGTAATATCAGGTGATTGTGACAATTAAAAAAGATGTGAATAGCATGGAGTTGGGATCTGTAGAAGGCACCTTTTTCTCTTTTGTGAAGATGGCTTGGGCAAGTTGTCAAGAAAGAGGTTTATAGGTATTGCTTGTGTCCCTAAAGCGATGAAATTAGTTTCTGCTGGAGACTTCCATTAAATTCAGAGCATTGCAGGAAGAGCCATTTGAAAGGGAAAGACATGGATCCATTTTGTGTATGTGGAATTTGTAGTCTGGGGTTCCTTGATTATTTTTTTCTTGCCCCACCACTCAGTTTGTGGGATCTTAGTTTCCCGACCAGGGATCAAACCCGGGTTCCCTGTAGCGGACACGCAGAGTCCTAACCATGGGACTGCCACAGAATTCCCTGGGGCTCCTTGATTTTAAATGAGCAATGTGGATATTGCCTCAAAATTAGGAGAGATTTTTATATGGTTTTCTCTGTATTGATATTCTGAAGCCAATGACAGTATTGACTATTCAACAGGTTGAAAAGCAAAAGAGTTATTTTGACCAAATTGATATATAGATTGAACCTTGTATCACAGAGAGAAATCAATATTTTTATTTCACATGAGACACTTAAATATTTACCAGAAACTAGATCACAAAGGAAGAAGAAAAATATATAGGTAGACACATACCTACAAATGTGTATATATGGGTCTGTGATCCATGTATATATATGTATGTATGTGTGTGTGTGTATATATATATACACACACATATATACACATATAAAGTCAGTCATGTTTGTTATCCATCAGTCAGTATATTGGAAAGTTGTACATTAAGAAAAATTTAAAATAGTACTAATTACAATGACAAATCTCAAAGTGTATGTTATCTGAGGAGTATATTGCCACGCTAGTTGCTTCTTAACACTCCAGGAAATGTTTTTTCATTTTCCTACTTTAATTCTATTATTTGGCCATATCTCAAAAAAACATTCAAGAATATAATAAAAATTTTTGATTAAAAAATTAGTTTATGCTGGGCTTCTTTGGTGACGCAGTGGTTAAGAATCCGCCTGCCAATGCAGGGGACACGGGTTCAAGCCCTGGTCCGGGAAGATCCCACATGCCGCGGAGCAACTAAGTCCGTGCGCCACAGCTACTGAGCCTGCGCTCTAGAGCCCATGAGCCACAACTACTGAGCCCGCGAGCCAAAACTACTGAAGCCCACATGCCTAGAGCCCGAGCTCCACAACAAGAGAAGCCACCACAATGAGAAGCTTGCGCACCGCAACAAAGAGTAGCCCCCGCTCGCCGCAACTAGAGAAAGCCCGCGCGTAGCAATGAAGACCCAGTGCAGCCAAAAATAAATAAAATAAATAAATAATAAAATTTAAAAATTAGTTTATGTAAATTTAATACTATAATTGATAGTATAATAATAGAGTATTCTTTTTTTTTTTTTTGCGGTACCCGGGCCTCTCACTGCTGTGGCCTCTCCCGTTGCGGAGCACAGGCTCCGGAGGCGTAGGCTCAGCGGCCATGGCTCACGGGCCTAGCCGCTCCGTGGCATGTGGGATCTTCCCGGACCGGGGCACAAACCCGTGTCCCCTGCATCGGCAGGCGGACTCTCAACCACTGTGCCACCAGGGAAGCCCTAGAGTATTCTTTTAAATTAATTTATCTTATTTATTTTTGGCTGTGTTGGGTCTCAGTTGCCGCATGCGGGACCTTTGTTGCGGTGCACGAGCTTCTCTCTAGTTGTGGCCTGCGGGTTTTCTCTTCTCTAGTTGTGGCACGCAGGTTCCAGGGCATGTGGACTCTGTAGTTTGCAGCACGAGGGCTCTAACTGAGGCTCGCGAGTTCAGTAGTTGTGGCGCGCGGGCTTAGTTGCCCTGCAGCATGTGGGATCTTAGTTCCCTGACCAGAGATCAAACCCGCGGCCCCTGCATTGGAAGGCAGATTTTCTACCACTGTACCACCAGGGAAGTCCCCCCTAGGGTATTTTCTTAGTTTATCTATGCTAACTTCTTTTCTATTAATTTTTAAATATAATTCTACATTATAATTCATATCTTTTCTTTGAAAAGTTGTATACTCATTATTTGTTAGCTTTACCCCGAAATTACAGCATATATTCAGAAGCTAATCACAGTGCCATTTTTACAATATGAGGATGTTGCAACAATAATCTATTTTCTGTATCTCATCTTTTTTTTCAGAAGGCTCCAAAGAGGAATTTATTTGTTTACTTGTTTATTTATTAACTGTTGTTTCCACTTTTTTTTAAATTTAGTGTTTTTTAAATTGAGGTATATTCTGTAATATTTATGATATTATATAAGTGTCAGATCTACAACATAATGATTCACTGTATTTAAAATTTATACTCCTGTTATTGTTAGTATAAAATATTGGCTGTATTTCCTGTGCTGTACAATATATCCCTGTACCTTATTTATTTTATACATAGTGGTTTGCAACTCTTAATCCCCTACCCTCTGCCCCTTTACCTCTCCCCACTGGTAACCTCTGTATCTTTCAGTCTGTTTCTTTTTTTTTTTTTAATCTATTTGTTTGTTTTATTTTTGGCTGCGTTGGGTCTTTGTTACTGCTCATGGGCTTTCTCTAGTGGTGGTGAGCGGGGGCTCCTCTTTGTTATGGTGCCCGGGCTTCTCCTTGTGGTGGCTTCTCTTGTTGCGGAGCATGGGCTCTAGGCGTGTGGGCTTCAGTAGTTGTGGCACTTGGGCTTCAGTAGTTGTGGCACTTGGGCTCAGTAGTGGTGGCTTGCAGGCTCTAGAGCGCAGGCTCAGTAATTGTGGTGCACGGGCTTAGTTGCTCCATGGCATGTGGGATCTTCCCAGACCAGGGCTCGAACCTGTGTCCCTTGCATTGACAGGCAGATTCTTAAGCACTGCGCCACTAGGGAAGTCCCTGGTTTTTTTTGTTATATTCACTAGTTTGTTCTATTTTTTAGATTCCACATATAAGTTATATCATGTAGTATTTCTTTCTCTCTGACATATTTACTAAGCATAATACTCTCCAAGTGCATCCATGTTGTTGCAAATGGCAAAATTTCATTATTTTTTACTGCTGAGTAGTATTCCATTGTGTGTGTGTACATATATATCTCTATATATATATCACAATATTCTTTATCCATTCATCTGTTGGTAATTCAATTTGCTTCCGTACCTTGGCTATTTAAATAATGCTGCTATGAACATTGAGGTGCATATATCTTTTTGAATTAGTGTTTTCGTTTTCCTCAGATATGTACCCAGGAGTGATTTTTTTTTAAAATAAATTTTATTTATTTATTTATTTTTGGCTGCGTTGGGTCTTCGTTGCTGCCCACAGGCTTTCTCTAGTTACAGCAAGCAGATGCTACTCTTCGTTGTGGTGTGCGGGCTCCTCACTGCGGTGGCTTCCCTTGTGGAGCACGGGCTCTAGGCCTGGGGGCTTCAGTAGTTGCAGCACACGGGCTCAGTAGTTGTGGCACACGACTTAGTTGCTCTGCGGCATGTGGGATCTTACCGGACTAGGACTCGAACCCATGTCCCCTGCATTGGCAGGCGAATTCTTAACCACTGTGCCACCAGGGAAGCCCAGGAGTGATCTTTTTGATGATAGTCATTCTGACAGTGTATCCTATCTTTTTGATTGGCAATATGTATTTTAAAAATGTAAAGACACATGCACAGTTTATACGTGCAGAGCTCAATGAAAATTCAGAGTGAACACATTTTGGGACTCAGTACCTAGATCTGTAAATCGAATATTGTCAGGCTCCCAGAAGCTCTCTGCTCTTCCTTCCTATTCACTATTCCTCAGGGTAACCACTGCTCTGACATCCAACAGTATACATCACTTTAGAGTGTTTGAATTTTATGTAAAATAAGTGATGAAGCATAAACTTTTTCTGTATTTGGCTTTTGTCATTTCTCACGCTGTTTGTGAATTTATTGCTGGGTGTTGTTATTGATCATTCGTTTGCATTGCTGTGTAGGATTCTATTATGTGAATATAAAACAATTACTTTAATCATTCCACCGTTAGTTGGCATATGGGTTGTTTTCAGTTTGGGACTATTAGGAATAGTGCTGCTATGTAAATTGAGAACATGTTTTGATGAGGCGCATACTAATTTCTGTTGGCAATATATGTAGTAACAGAATTGTTGGGTGACAGATTTACATCTTTACCTTTTAGAGACAGTGCCAAAGAGGTTTGGAAAATGTTTGGCCCAATTTCCACACTCACCAGCAGTGTAGGAGATTCTTGGTTTACCGACATCGTTGTCAACACTTCCAATTTTTTATTTTCATTTTTATTTTGGACTTCTGATTGGTATGTGATGGTATCAAGTAGTAATTTTATTTCCTTCACTGTTATGGAAGTTGAACATATTTTCACATATTTATTTCTCTTTACTGGGAAACCTCTCTGAAATGTATGTTTTAGCTTAGTTTATCCATTGTTTTCTATTGTGTTGCCTTCTTCTTATTGATTTGTAGTAGTTCTATGTAACTGCTGGACATGATGCCATTCTTGATTTCCTTTATCTCATGTTCTCTCTGTCTTCCTGTGTGCGTGTGTGTGTGTGTGTCAAAGAGGAGAAAGCCTTAATTTTAATGTAACTTAGTATTTCCTCCTTTATAATGTTTATTATTCTGTTTAAGAAATATTTCCCCATTCCAAGATGACAAGAGATGTTTGCCTTTGTTTTACTTTAAAAATTTTATTTAGCTTTAAAATTTAGATCAGCAGTCCATCCAGAATTGACTTGTTGTATGTGTGGACAGTGAATCAGACATTCTTCTGATAGGCCAGCAAATTTCAGTTTATTCAGAATATGTGACATTATTCTTTCTTTTCATTTGCTCTCACCTCTCACTGCTCACCCAGGTTAATGTCACCTCGTCCACAAAGTCTCCTGATAAATCTGTCTCTTTCTTACTTGTCCAGTCTTTTAACAATCGCACAGCACCACACAGCCAAGGTCAGTCTTGGTATCAGAAATCTTCAATGAATCTTTTTACTCACTTCTTCCCAAAAGTTGAAGGGGAAGGTGCACCTTATCAGGAGACAGTTCTCCATGAGCCTCTCAATTTTTTTTTTCATGTCTTATATCAGCTTCTGTTCTGGACTATTTTGAAAGGGTTTTTGTATAACAGCCTTGGAAGATAGCAGTAGTGTCTGTCTTGGAGGCAAGGGCAGATTCATTACCTAACTAATATAATAAAGAGAATGCCTTCCTCAGAGGGAAAGGTTGGTTGGTGTACTTATAATCCACATTAAAAGATAAGGATTTCTTAAGCATAATGTTATCCATCTGTGACACGAAACCCCACTTTATGTGCAGCATCCACTGGGACCTCTTTGCATGGCCCCCATGGGGCTTGTGGGAGCAGTGGGAACAGGTGTGAACTTGAAGCTCTTGCTGCCTGTTGTGCCACAAATAATAATATTCTGTCTCAGTCCCAGGCGTCTCACGTCTTGTGCCAGCATCTGTGAAACTGGCAAGTAACTTGGTTTGCAAATGGGGTAAAATCTTACACCCTTTACATTTCTTGGAAGTCTTGGCAATGAGGATGGGGTAGTGACTGAGCCATACAACGAACAACCTTAGTGCATTATCACAATTGCAGAGGGAAGCTAAAGTGATGAGGTAGTTGGGGGTCTATCTCAGTCTGTTTGGGCTGCTATAAAAAAAACAGTCCACAGACTGGGTGGCTCATAAACATCAATTTATATCTCCTGGAGGCTGGAATTCTGAGATGAAGGTGTCAGCATGGTCAGGTGAGGGCCCTCTTCTGGGTTGCAGACTTCTTGTTGTATCTTCACAAGGCATAAGGGGGCAAGGCTCTCTCAGGCCTCTTTTGAAAGGTCATTATAATCCCGTTTATGAGGGCTCTGCCCTCAATGACCTAATCACCTGGCAAAGGCTCCATCTCCTCATACCATCACCTTGGGGGTTAGGTTTCAATATTTGAATTTTGAGTGCACACAAACAGACAACAGCAGGATCCTTTGGAAAAATTCAACATTCCACATCAGAATATATCAGGAATTGTTGTGTTACATGCTTGTGTTTCCCTATCCCACAAGGGCCAGAGGTGAGTATTCCAGGGAGGGTGAGATGCTGGTAGACAAGTGTTAGTGAGACAAACTACCTTTTTACTTGTCACCAGAGGTAACAGAGGATGGGTAAGGATTTCAATCAAGTGCCACTAACCTCTGATGTACAAAGTTTTCATTATATAAATGATATTCTCTTTGTTGGCAAGTGAGAGGCCTCAGTCTCCACAGCCCTGTCTAACTTGTCATCACATCTCTGCCAGTTGGGGCAGCTGATATAACCTGACCAAATGCAAGTCCTGTTTTCCAGCGAAAGTTTAATGGGACTCAGTGGGACTCAGATTACAATGCTCAATCCTTCCAGCAGTGAAGGAAAAACTGTTGTCTTTGACTCCCCGTTATCTAAAGGAGGCTCAGCCCTTACTAGACTCCTGGGACATGGGAGATAATGTCCTGATGATTTTGTCAGTTACAGCCTCTGGCAAAGGGATGCAGCCTCCACCTAAAAGTCCCCATTGCTTTATGAACTCAGGGCCACTCTGACACTACTAACAGGTGCACTGCTTTTAAAAAGCAGTAATTAGCTTGCTAGTAAATGCGCCTCAAAACTGAAGCTTGATCTGTAGAAGCCTTGTGACTCTCTGGCTTGATATTCCAAATCTGGGGATGAATCAGCTTGGACTCCACTACCAGCAAGGTAGGAAGGGCCCCCAAAGTCCTGCATCTCATGCAACACACTTATTCAAGAATGAACCCAGACTGGCTCCAGCAACATCCTGGCTTTACAGGAATAAGTGGTACCTATCCCTTTGGGGGAAATTTTAAGCTCTACACTGTACCCAAAGCCACTGGCACTACCAACCCTCAGTTCTCTGAGACTCTTCCCTAAATGCATGGTCTGACTATACTGATGGTTTAAGTAAGCTGAAACCTAAAGGTGTCCCCTGGGCCACTGTGGCTGGTTAGTCTTAGTGCGAGCTCTGCAAGAATAGAAAGCAGATGTGATTGTTCTCATCACTGGCCAGGGACCTGGACTGCTGCCACTGTGTCCAAGTGGCACACAGGTGTTTACTGTGCCACTTGGACATCCCTCTTTTAGGATGTGAACCGTAGAAACAAACTGCAGTGCTGAGAGAATTGTCTGGGTCACTCATTGAGATGCTCACGGTCAGGGCCTGCTCTTTGAAGAGTCTGACCAGAATCAAGCTGCTGACTGCATCTGTCCAATGCAGAGACTATCTCTGCAAGGCACACTTGGGACTTTTTTTGGGGGGGGGGAGCTTTACTGAGGTATAACTGACAAATAAAATTCTAAGGTATTTAAAGTGCATCCTTAGCTAAGGAACCTGTAGTCTCAGTGGGCTAGCACGGTTGGGTTGGGGGAAAGATCCTTGGAATAAGGAGGGCAAGGATTGAAATAGGCAACGTCTCCCCCCACCCCACCCCCTTTTATAGGGAGTAGTTTCCTAACTGGAGTGGGTAAGGGGTCTTTGGAAGAGATGCCTGGACCTGTCCTGGAGTCCTAGCTCAGCTGTGCCCTTGAAGTGACACGATAAGGGGGAAGGTGCATTCCAGGCCTCCCCATCCCCCAACTCTGTTAGCGTGGTTCTAAAATTGCGGGTGAGGGGCTGTGTTGAGTGAAGCAAGGAACAGAGATTCGTCAGCCTCTACGCTGCTCTCACGCTGTGGGAGGCGACAGACTCCAGTGTATGGTCACAGCCCCAGCCAAGGGAAAGGAATTTTGAGAGAGCGAGCGAGCGAGATTATGTGGCTCTGGGGCTTGAGGACCAAGCCTAAAGAGAGGAAGGGAAAGGGAGATATTTACGTAGAGATCGGACAATTTACTAGGAACTGCTCTCCAAATAGAACGTACGGTTTGGGCAAAGACTTGTTGGCATGAAAAAGCATGATATGCTCAGGTAGCTAATTTTCCAGAACCGCTGAAGAGTAAAAAGGGGAGGTGGGAGACGTGCGTTCGGTAAGCAGATCCACATACCAACCTGAGGGGCGTGAGTTTTGTCCAGAGAGTAAGGCAAGTCGCCACCCTTCTCTGGGCCTCGGCATAGTAAGGCAGAAATGAAAGACTCACTCCTCCTCCCGCACAAAGGCTCTGGGAGTCCGCCTGCCAACCGGAGGGGGCCACTGCCTCCCAAGCCGAAACCTGCAGACTGTTCTGGTTCCCCCCCCGACCATGACGTCAAGCACTCCTAGCGACGCACTAGCAGAAGCTTTCTCCGGGACTCGGAGAACGGGCTTCGCCACCTCCCAATCCTGCCCCTCATTGGCTAGAAACAACTGCTCGTCTAGGACGTTGTTAGCGGCGACGTAGGCGGGCACAATCTTTGTCGCTAAGATACTACGTACTTCCGTTTTCTCCTCCCCCTCTCCGAGGCTCTGGCAAACTTAATGTCCCTTCGGCCAATGGCAAATAGGCGGTAGGCGGGACTTCATTTGTTCGGACCAAAGAAACGCAGGCTTGGCCCGGTCATTGGGCAATAACTGTGGGGCAGCCCCTGTAAAGTGGCTCGGGCGTCCCCACGCCCTCTTTTCCTCCTCACAGCCCAGCCCCTGCCTAGCCCCGTTTTAGTAAGGCGCTGGCCGCAGTCTGACAGGAACAGGACGGAGCCAAGATGGCGGCGGCCGACGGCGACGACTCGCTCTACCCCATCGCGGTGCTCATAGACGAGCTCCGCAACGAGGATGTTCAGGTCCGGAGACAACGGGGGACTTGAGGAAGACGGGAAGGGGGACCTGGGAGCACGGGCGTCCCTCGCGGAGAGGGTTCAGTGTTCGCCGAGAGTGGCGGAAGGGGGCGGCGGCCAATCAGCGTTCCACTCTTATCTCTCTCGGTCCCCGGACTCAGTGAGACGGCGCCTGGGATTGGGTGTCGGCCCAGCGGCGCGCGGGGGCGAGGGCAAGCTTGGAGGGTCCCGGGCCTTGGGGGCCGCGGCCCAGCAGGGGCTTGGACGACTGGGTCGGGGAGAGGCGAGGGGAGGGCTCGGTGATCGGCGGCGGCCCTTGAATGGCCCCTTGGGGATGGGGTGGGCGCGTGACTTGCTCCGAGTTGGGGAGGGGCCGCCTGGTTGATGGGGACCCGGGTAGGTTTTCTCCCTGTAGGGGCTCAGCGCTGTGGGGTATACCCTCCAAATGGGGACTGAGATGTGAAAGCTGACTTTCTAATTCCTGCTCTCCCACCCGCCTCCACTTGTGGTGTAGACCCCGAAGGGGAGAGGGAGGCGGAAGCCCATTCCCAAGGGAGCAACTAGCTAAATTCAGCAGCAAATTACGAGGTGGAAAGTCGCCCCCCTTCTGGGAGCCTCCCATTGCGTGGGGGGTGGGCAGTGTACTAAACGGGCTAACATTTCTGGGGAGGGGGGAGGGGGCTCAGGGCCCAGAGGCCAGCCGGCGAGGGATTGAGAAGAGGTAGGGTTCTAGGGTTTGCCCATCCCAGCCCCGCCTCTCACCCGCCGAGTGACCTTGTGCCGATTACCTCACGGATCTGGGCCTCTGTTTTCCGTAAACTGCTCTAATAATAGTCCCGGTCTCATTGGGTGGTTGTGAGGGACTGAACGAGTTAATAATACGAGTCACGTAGAATGGCGCCTGGTCTGTTGTAAGGGTCCAATAAAGGCTAGCTGTAGTTATGGGGAGTGGTGACTGAAGAGTTCGCATCTGGGCCTCAATTTCCCCGTTTATAAAATTGAGCGGGTTGCACTGGCCCAGCCCCCAGCCTCTGAGGTCCCAGCGCTGTGACGCTAGTTCAGTAGTCAGACAGGCAGAGGGTGAGCTCCTGGCTCTTCCACTTCTTGCTGATTGACATGGGCAAGTTCATCTCTCCAAGCCTCGGTTTCTTCTTCTCTCAAATAGAGGTGATTGTCTAACTCCTAGGGCTGTTGTAGGAATTCGTTGGTCCAATAGACACCTGCCACATATCAGCTGTGGTGCTGAGGGTGTGATTGATGGTGATGCCAGTTGTTATACAAGAGACAGATGTGAATCGGAACCGAATACATTGTTCACACGTATGAGACGTTGGTGGACAGGAAACAGCAGGATGTTGTGATACTGAGTCAGTAAAAATTATTGGGCCTCTGCTCTGTGTTGGGCACTGTTCTAGGCACAGGTATACAACAGGGAAAAAGACAAAATCTGGCCTTGTGGAGCTTACCTTGTAGTGAGGGGAAAAAGACAATAAACAAGACAATAAGGAAAATACATATTATGTTAGATGGGGATAAGTACTACGGAAAAAATAAAGGAAGCGGGTGGAGGATGCGGATTCAGAGTGGTCATTGAAGGCCTTGCTGAGAAGGTGGTGTCTGAGCAAAGATCTGAAGGGGGCAGGGGAAGGAGCCTTGAGGCTTTCTGGGCAGAGTACCCAGCAAGCACAGAGTGGGGTGGGGAAGATTCATTTTAAGACGGTCAGTCAGGGAAAACCCCTCCGAGGATGCAGAGTTTAAGACCAGAAGAAGGAGTCACCTCCCAAAAGAAGATGGGGAAGAGCCTTCCAGGAAGAGAGAGGAGACAAATAATGGCACTAGCTCTCAATCCAGGGTGATTTTTGCCTACGAGGGGACATTGGCAACATCTGGAGACATTTTTGCTTGTCACAACTGGGGAAGTGCTACTGGCGTCTAGTGGATAGAGGTCAGGGTTCTGCTAAAAGTACAATGCATAGGACCGCCTCCACCCAAACTGTCCATCGTGATGAGATTGCGAGAAGCCCTCTGTGGGAAAGTCCTGAGGTAAATGTAGTGGTTTAAAAGAACACAAATTTATTATCTTACAGTTCTGGAGGTCAGTAGTCTGACACAGGTCTCACTGGGCTGAAGTCACAGTGTTGTCAGGATTATAGTCCTTTCTGGAGGCTCTAGAGGAGAATCCGTGCCTTTACCATTTTCCAGGTTCTGGAGGCTGCCTGCATTTCTTGGCTTGTGGCCCCTTTGTCCATCTCTAAAGCCAGCAGCGTTGCGTCTCTGTGACCGTTCTACTGTAGTCACATCTCCTTCTGACCAGCCGGGAGAGGGTCTCTGATTTTAAGGATCCATGTGATGAGATTGGGCCCACCTGAGTAATCCAGGATTCTCTCCCCATCTCAGGGTCCTTAACCTTGATCACACCTGCCAAGTCCCTGTTGCCATGTAAAGTGACATACAGCTTCTAGGGCTCAAGATATGGACATCTTTGGGAGGCCATTATTCTGCATACCGTAGTCGCTGGGTTGCAAGGTAGAGATTGAGAGGGAGAAGTGGTAGGAGCCTGAGGATGGTGGTGAAGTGCCCTTTTTTTTTTAAACATTTTCAAGTAATTTAATTTTTCTTTTTGTTTATTTGTTACTTTTATTGCACTGAAGGCTGAAGGGGAATTATTTATTCAGGAAATACGTAAGGAGTGCCAGGTGCGTGCTGGCTCCCTGAGATGGGAGCGTGCTCAGTGAGTTCAGAGAATAAGGCCAGCGTGGTAGCTGCAGCACAGTGACTGGCAAAGTGGTGGCAGGTGAGGACTAATCCGGGCTAGATCAGGTGAGGCCTGTGGACCAGTAGGGCAAAGGCTCTGGTGAGGTGGGGGAGCCAGTTCAAGGCTTTGTGTAGAGAAATGACATGTTCTGACTTCTGACTGCCGAGTAGGGGCTGGGCAGGAGCAGATAGACTTACCAGGATGCCATGGCAGAGCAGCCAGGACCAGCGCTGGCAGGCAGGTAGGGGGAAGTGGTGAGATTGGGGGTATCTTGAAAAGCAGGGTTGTTGAGATTTGCTGATGGATTGGATGCACCGTGGGGAGTGATGTGGAAGGAGAAGTCAAGGATGACTGAGATTTGAATCCCAGCTCTACCGGTTTGCTCCCTTTGTGCCCTGCACCAGTGCCTTCCCCTTTTTGGGGTCCAGATTCCTCATCTGTAAGGAATAATGATGAGGAAGCAGCATCTACCTGGTTGAGAAGTTGCAGTGGAATTGGCATGTTAAGTGACTGCCTCAGAGAAGGCGTTCAGTAAGTGATGACCTTGTTCAGTTATCGTGGTAGCTTGTGGTTTTATACTTGGGAAAGTGAGCTGCAAAGAGATCACCTCCCCAGCCAGTAAGAGGCGGTGGCTGGATTGCATTATCTCTCAGGGGTGTTTGGGGCACCATGTTTCTTAAAATGTGGTCCACTGGTTGAGAGGCCAGGTTTCTATGTTATTAATACTGTCTCTGCCTCAGTTTTCTCATCTATAAAAGGGAATAGGGAATTCCCTGTCGGTCCAGTGGTTGGGACTCAGCACTTTCACTGCTGTGGGCCCAGGGTTCAGTCCCTATTTGGGGAACCAGGATCCTTAAAGCTGCGCGGCTTGGCAGAAAAAAAAAAAAAAGGAAAAAAATGGGAATAATTTTTAATTTAGCAGTTCAGAGGGGTGTTGCGAGGATTAAATAGGTTAGTACGTGGTAAATGCTTAGAACAGTGCTTGATGTATTTTAAGTTTTCATTAAATGTCTGCCGGTGGTGGTGGTGAAATAACAAGGGCCTCAATTGTCCGAGGTGAGGTGCTACAGGCATTTTAAAAGCTATTCTTCTAATGGTTACTCTAGAGCAGCAGTTCTTACCAGGGGACAGATGTCTGGGGATATATTTGGTTGTCACGACTGGTGGGGGGAGTGCTGCAGGCAGCTAGTGGGGGAGAGACCAGGGATGCTGCCCGACATCCCGCGCTGCCCAGGCCCTTCCCCACCGCAGAGGATGGCCCAGGGGTCAGTGGTGCCAAGGTTGAGAAACCCTGCTGTATGCCAGCCTGCTAAGTGTTTTGTGTGCATTCGTTGAGTCTTCACAAAACACATCTGAGATAGGTGCTAGTTTTCTTTCCAGTAAATGTTTTTTGATTGTCAAATTTCAAACAACAGAGAAAATAGTACTAAATCCAGATTCAGCAGTTTTTTTAAAGTTTTACCACATTTTTTCACCTGTCCCTCATCCTTCTCCCCTCCCCCCCTTTTTTTTTGCTGAGTATTTTAAAAATAAATCCCAGGCCCCAGATATTTTCTCCTACGTGTTTCATTATGCACCTGTAAAGCAACAGACATTTAATAACCACAGTGCCGTTATCACAGCTAACAAAGTTTTTACAGTGATTCTTTGGTATCATCTAGTAGTCGGTTCATAATCAGATTTCTCTGATTGTTCCAGAAATGTTCTTTTACAGTTAGCTTGTTTAAATTAAATCAGATTCTGAATGTGACTATGAATCTTCAGTCTGAAATTCTTCCCTTTTTTTTTTTTTTTTTTAAAGGGCTTCAAATGCTTGGCTTATTTATGTATTTTTGGCTGTGTTGGGTCTTCGTTTCTGTGCGAGGGCTTTCTCTGGTTGTGGCAAGCGGGGGCCACTCTTCATCGCGGTGCACGGGCCTCTCACTATCGCAGCCTCTCTTGTTGCGGACCACAGGCTCCAGATGCGCAGGCTCAGTAATTGTGGCTCACGGGCCCAGTTGCTCCGCGGCATGTGGGATCTTCCCAGACCAGGGCTCGAACGTGTGTCCCCTGCATTAGCAGGCAGATTCTCAACCACTGCGCCACCAGGGAAGCCCTTTTCCCATTTCTTACATAAGGCTGCTCAGTCATTGTCACACCACCCAGTAAATACTGAAACTAGGACTTAGCCAAGGGCACTGGATTTCAGGGCAGCACTCTTCACCACCGAGCTGGGCCCCTGTGGGCACAGCGTGTAGGCCCAGAGGAGGCAGTGCCATGGGTGGACGCATTCCAGGGTTTCAGATCCTGGACTGGCCACTTTACGAGTTACTCAACTCTTCTGGGCCTTGATTTTCTTGTTAAATGAGGAAAAGGGTGGAAGACACACCTGGCAGGGCTGTTGTGAGGATTAAGTGAGATAAAATGTAAGGACAGCAGGTATTCACCATGGTCAAAGATATCGTGGCAGCATGCCCGTGTCCTCATCTTAGAAATATGACAGCACAGGCTCCGACTTCTTTTCAAGGAGTACATGGGGATTTGAAGCAGAACTTAGGAATAAGGCTGCCCTCTGAGAGTTTAAAAAGAAGTTGGTATAGGGTGATGGTGAAGAACATGGGTTCAAGTTTCAGGCTCTGCCATGCCTTCACTGGGGGGCCTGCATTTTTAAAAACTTGAAAAATATTTATATTTTTGCTTTCTGATGTGCCCAGCCCAGTACTAGGTTCAGGAATCACCAGTTGGTAGTAGTCGTGTCCCTTCTTCATCCCAGAGGCAAGTCACCTTCCAAAAGGGGGAACAGGCACATCCATAAATAATTATAACACCAGGCAAACTGCTAGGGAAGTATTTGTTTGTGCTGCAGTTTCCAAGGACGTGGTGAGATTACTTTTTCTGTTTCAGTTTACCTTTTTCTTTACCCTGCTCAAGAAATACAAATATGTGAGAAATAACGATGAGAATAATGGTTAACACTTGGGTGCTTGCTACGTGCCGGGCTCTGTCTCTGTGTCTTCCTTATTTGATTGTCCCAGCAATCCTGTGAGGCAGGCATTGTTGTAATAACCATCTTACAGTGAGGAAACTCAAGCTTTGAGGTGCCTGGGATTTATCTGGAGACCCTTAGCTGATTGGTGAAGCCAGAGTACTGGCTCCTTCGTTACTTTAAAAAAGAAAAAAGCTCCAGAAAGAGAGATTGTGGGGCCCATTTCACTCTTGGGTGATGCAGAACTTTTCACACCCATCCACCCACACATACCCACACACATTATGTTCATTTAAAAACATGATTCTTCATGGAATGAGGTGGAAGGATGTTTAGGACTTTTTTTTTTTTTTTTTTTTTGGCTCTGTTGGGTCTTCATTGCTGCGTGCAGCCTTTCTCTAGTTGTGGCCAGTGGGGGCTACTCTTTGTTGTGGTGCATGAGCTTCTTATTGCGGTGGCTTCTCGTTGCAGAGCACGGGCTCTAGGCGCGTGGGCTCTAGAGCGCAGGCTCAGTAGTTGTGGCGCACAGGCTTAGTTGCTCTGCAGCATGTGGGATCTTCCCGGACCAGGGATCGAACCCGTGTCCTTTGCATTGGCAGGCGGATTCTTAACCACTGTGCCACCAGGGAAGTCCCGATGTTTAGGACTTGATAGAAGGTGAAGAGGCACTTGTGTGGCCCACTGAGCATTTTCCCGGGCTTAGGGTCACTGTTAAAGCACCCATGTTGCAGACCCCTCCACACTGCTCATTATCAGCCACGAGCTCTACCAAACAGTAACAGTTCGGAGCATATTCCTCCAGATTCTTTTGGACTCTTACTCTTTGCCAGGCGCTCTCCTGGGATTTTGGGGCACAGAGTACAGAAGACAGAGTCCCTGCCCTTGTGAAGCCCACATTCTAGTGGGGAAGGATAAACAGTGAACAAAGAAGAACAGTTGACCCTTGAACAACACGGATTTGAACTGTGCAGGTCCACTTATGTGGGTTGTTTTCAGTAGTAAATACTACAGTGCTACATGATCTACACTTGGTTGAATCCACAGATGGGAAGCTTCAGATACGGAGGGACCACTGTAAGTTATACTCAGGTTTTCAGCTGCGGAGAGGGTGGGCACCCCTAACCCTCATGTTCAAGGATCAGCTGCATATGTCGGAAGTGATGAGTTAAGATGTATAGAGAGTGACGGGGGCATGCTGGTTTACCCAGGGTAGTCATTGGTGAGGATTAAGCAGGGGCGTGAATGCAGTGAGAGGGCCCTGGGCTGTCTGTGGGGAAGGGTGTCTCAGGCTGAGGAAGCAGCAAGTCAGCAAGTGTGAAGACCTGGGCTAACAATACCTTTGCATTTTAGTTACTGTCAAGGGAACCACTGTGACAGGAACCCAGGGAGCAAGAGGAGGGCGTGGGAAGTGAGAGTGGATCCGTGGACAGGGACCACGTCATGTTGGGCCTTGTAGTCCATAGGAGGGCCTTTGGGCTGGCTTGTGGAGGGAATATGTACTACCTGTGGGCTCATACTGTACGTGGTCATGTCAGGGAAGCTCCATGGCTTGAACGTGACGTGGGTTTTAAAAAGTGAGTAGTGTTTCTATGTGGATGTAGTGGTGGGAAGGGAGATTTTATTTATTATGTCTCATGTACTAGCCTGAGGACTGCTGGGGATGCAGGCATCCCCAGCCCATGGTGATAAGCGTGGCCATGGAACCATAGATGACCAGTGTGGTAGGTCTTGGTGGGGACATGCTTGGGGACAGTGCACAGTGAACTCTTATGGCTACAACTGGATGAAGGGACAGTGAAGGTTTCTTATTGATTTTAATAGCTGCTCTCTCAGGAACGTTCCAGAGAACTCAACCAACAGTCATTTAAATAAGGGTTCACTTTTGTCTCATATAACAAGTTCAGCAGCTCAAGGATATCACAGAATTGGGTTAGAGCGTGCAGTTCTTTTGACCTGCTTCGTGTGGTCACGAGATTGCTGCATCAGCTGCTGTCTTACGTCCTCGTGGAACCACACTGAAAGCAGGGGCCGACTGGGGCAAGGAGCCGGTTCTTGTCCTCCTCCCTTTTGTCAAAGAGGAAAATCTTTCCTGGAAGCTCCTTGGCCAATTTGTCCTTATGTCTTTGTTTCCAGAACTAGGTCATTGACTGGGTTAGTTGGGATTAAGGTTGGCTGTAAATTACAGGAAAATTCTATAAATATGTGAGACTTAAATGATCTTGAAGTTTTTTTCTGACTCACAGTCAAAAAGTCTGGTGGCAATCCAAGCTGGTGTGGCACTCTAGGTGTTAGGGTCCCAGGCTCTTACACATTGTTCTCTGTTTGGCCTCCATCCTGCCCTCCCCATTCTCAGGTTATCTCAAGACCCCAAGATGGCTGCTGAAGCCCCAGCCATCATAGCCCCATTCTAAACAGGAAGGAAGGATGAAGGATATGACCCCGTCTCCCCATAAGGACACTTCTAGAAGTCACACACACCATTCCCACTGGCCAGACATTAGTCTCATGGTCATATCCAAATGCACAGGTGATTCAGAAATATCTTTGCCGAGGGTTCATGTGCACAGGTGAAAACCAGAGGTTACGAGTGGCAGTATAGCCCAGTGCAGGAGCTCTTAACCTGGGGCCCATCTGGCATTCAGGTCCAAGAATTTGGATGAGAAAAATAACATCTTTATTTTCACCAGTCCCTAACTCAAATTTAACTTCTATTATGAATTACATTTATACGTACTAGTATATTATAGTGTATTATAAATAGTGTTAGCAAAACCTATGACTCTGTCACCAGTGGTAATCATGAATCTTCAGAGCTCATTTCAGCTGTTGCAGATACTTCCAGTGCTGTTTATGCTCACCTCTGTTTCAAAATTGTGATCATTTAAAAACCTGCTAAGGGGTTCATAGTGCACCCCCCAACTGAAAAACACCAGAAAACAGAAATACGAATTGATAGTATTGGCTCAGAGCCAAGTGGCTGGGGTTCAAATCTTGCCACCTGAGAGCTGTGTGAGGTTTTGTTTTCTCTGCCCCAAAATGGGTGATCCTGTGTTTACCTCAGAGTTGTGAGGATCAAATGAGTGAAAACATTGGCACCTAGAACACTGCCTGGCACATAGTGAGTACCAAGGAAATGTTTGTAATTATTACTCTGTCACTGTGAGAGAAGGGAAACGAGACGTCGGTGGACAGCTAGCCAGCTGCTGCATGTGTCCTTGATACGTGGACGAAAATCAGGGTGCCGTCAACCGAGCAAGGTTGCCATAGCTGCCATTACTCATCTTCCTCTGGTGCGAGGCTGTTCCAGTATCATGTCACTTTGTACTCACAAAGCACAAAGGATAGGTATTATTACAGTCCCCCATTTCACAGATGAGAAAATTGAGACTCAAAAAGGTACAAAGAGTGGCCCAAGTTCCCACAGCTAATGTGAAAAGCAGCTTAGCCTTGAACCCAGATAGTGTATCTAAAGCCCGCCCTGTTGCTGCCTTTCTTAAGCGTTCACGGTGCCATTTATGCCGAAGAAACCAGCAGCTATTCTTAAAACCAAAAGCAGAATCTCCAGAGACGGCAGTGGAAGGAAGGGGGCTGTCCACCATGGAAGAGTTGGCCTGATTCTCCTGGGCCGGTTCCCTGGGCATCGTTGCTAAATGACAGCGTGATGTTGAGATTAATAAGAGTCAGGGCATCTGGCTTCTGGACACGGCTCTGCACCTTTCCACCAAGTGACAGCTTCTCTGCACATCAGCGTGCTTACCTTTAAAAGGGAGGATTCTAGTAACAATACCCACCTCAGAGCACAGTTCTAAGGAGTGAATGTATTAATTATCCACGCCAAGCACATAGTAAGCAATCAGTAAATGCTAGCGGCTATTGTTACTGTCATTATGATTATCCCCTGCCAGCATCCTGTGTCCTGGACCACGTGTGCTTTTCCATGTAGCCCAGCTGAGAGAAGAACACAGAGATTCAACTTGGAGGTGACAGAGAAACAGGCAACTAAGTCAATACTTACTCTGATATATTCTTGAGGACAATTTCAAACGTACAGAACATCGAAGGACTAGTACAAGGGCCAGAAAACTACAGCGTGTGGGCCAGATTCTGCCCCGCAGCCTTGCAGGTGTAGTTTTATTGGAATGCAGTCATGCCCACTTGCTTACATATTGTCTGGATCTTTGGCTGTTTTTGTGCTACAGAGACACAGTTGAGTGGTTGAGATAGAGACCGAGTGGCCTGCAAAGCTGAAAATACTTCCTGGCAATTTACAGAAAGTCTGCCCACCTCTAGACCGGTACAGTGAGCACCTGTGTGCTTACCACTCAGATTCAGTGAGTGTTCGTGTTCACCATCTTGAGTCGTTTATCTGTTTCTGTAGGTCTGTCTTTATATACATTTAATTTTGGGCTAAAAATAAGATGCAGGCCTTGTAGTACTTAATCTGAAGATCCTTTTACTACCAGGATGGTGAGTGCTTGGACTACCTCAAGCCCAGGTGGTCCAAAAACCCAGTGACGTGGTATGAAAAGTGCGGTGTGTGTGTTTTTTTGAGGTGAGGCCACCATAGCATTTCTTGAGGTTCTCATCATTGTGATTCCCAAAGAGAGTCTTAAACCCCTTAAACCAGAGGGGATGCAGGACGCCAGTCACTTGCAGACCTGTTCGCAGCTGCGTGGGGCCTGGGAAAGAATAGGCTGCGGGAGCCCTTGCTGCTCTCCTTGACCTGGTCCCTCCTCATTCTTTCCTTCCTTCCTTCCTTCCTTTCTTTCCTTCCTTCCGGGAGGAGGATTCCCGCTTGGCCTGGCCTGGCACGGCTTACTCACCCTTGAGGGCGTCGCCTTCCACTCACACACATGAGCTCACTGCCTTCCGGCCGCAGCCGAGCAGCCCTGTTGTCAGGATGGAGACACAGGAAGAGAGGTTTCCCAGTCAGATGGCAGCAGCTGGGGCTGGGTCTCAGTGCTCGCTCAGGCAGCTTTCTGCGCCTCCATGGTGGTGGAGAGGTGGCTAGTCATGCCCCCGGGGACGAGAGGATCAAATGCGGTCCTAACACCAACAGGCTGAGCCTGGGACCCGCTGTGTGTCAGCGGAGTGTGTGAGATTCCGAGGGTCACCACAGCAAAGCATCACATCTTTGGTAGCTTCAAACAGCCACGAGTGTTCTCTCTCAGTTCTGGAAGCCAGAAGTCTGAGATCAAGGTGTCAGTAGCGTTGGTTCCTTCGAGAGGCTGTGAGAAGACCTGTCACCCCGAGCTTCTGGTGGCTGCCCGCCATTATAGTATTGTTTGTTCTGTTATCACTGTTAGCCAACAGTCCTGGTTACAATCCCACTCTACACCATCTGAGCTGTGTGACCCTTGCAAGGGACTTTCATTCCCTGAGCCCGTTTCCTCTTCTCTGGGGCAGGGCTTGTAACCCTCTGCTTGTCGTGAGAGTTAAATGAGACAGTGCAAGTGAGTGCTTGGGCTGGGACTGGGCCCAGAGTAAGCTGGGAACGTGGCTACCGCTGTTAGAGTCCAAGGCTCAGTGTGTTAGCCTTGCTGAGCGCAGGAGGGGGCAAAAGCAGGAGGGTGGGGACGGTGGGGAGGCGGGTGCAGTGTCGGACAGGGTGGTCCTCGAAAGTGCCACGAGGGGTGTTGGCTCAGTGAGACCCGCCGGGTGCTTTTGCTGAGGCTGCTGCTGCCATTGTAATTTAATGACCCAGGGTCACAGAGTGACTTGGTAGACTTGCCAGGTTATTACTCAGCACCCCACACATGCTTAGCAAGGCTTCCAGGGGCTGACTGGGTCCAGAGGTGTCAGACTCCCTTAAGTCTGGACTTGCTAACATTCTCCCTTCCTTTTCTCGTTCTGTCATTAGCTTCGCCTCAACAGCATCAAGAAGCTGTCCACCATCGCCTTGGCCCTCGGGGTTGAAAGGACCCGCAGTGAGCTTCTGCCCTTCCTTACAGGTACGGGTCCTCCTGGGGCCCAGGTCAGTTGGGGGCTCCCGGGGGTGGTTCCTGCCAGGTAAGAGAAGCCCCCCTGGATTTAACAAGCTGTTTGTAAGTGCCGTGTGCCGGGTGCTGGGGCTGGGGCAGGGACTGGTGAAAAGCGCTCTGGAGGCAGATAGAGCCAGGTTTGAATTGAAGCTCCAGTGACTTTAGGCGAGTTACCTCACTGTTCCATAGAGTTCTTATGTGTAAAATGGGCATAGTCGACATGTGATGTAGCATGTTGTGAACATTAAATAATAACAATAACAGCCTACCGTTACTATATATATACCTAATGTGCCAGGTGGTGTTCTAAACCCTTGCTTGTGAGGATTGAGTTCGTTCACATAGAGCTGTGCTCGGTAAATGTACACCACCATTGTTGTCCAAGTTAATCTCACAGTAACCCCTTGAGGTAGGTAAGACTGCTGCCCCCATTTCATAGATGAGGAAACCGAGGCGTGGAGAGATGAGGTAACTTATTTGGTCCTACAGTTAGGAGGTGCTCCAGAGGGGATATTTATCAAGTCACGCTGGCTCCAAACTCGACAGTGTTGGTTAATGACTCATAGCACAGACTTGGGTCCCAACTACCTGGGCTCAAATCCTAGCTCTACCACTTTCTAGCTGTGTGACCTTGGGCGAGATACTTCATATCTGCCCGCCTCCGATCCTTCATGTGTGAGAAGGGCATTAATAGTTCAACCTAATATGAAGATGAAATAAGATCCCACGTGAAGTGCTCAGCATGTGGTAAGTGGTGCTGAGGTGTTAGCGATTAGACCGTTCCTGTGCTCTCCTGTCTGTGAAGATGTACTTAAAGCGCTTGACACAATATCTGATACAGACTGGATCACCAGTTAATGGTAAATCCTCTGTTCCCATCATTCTTATTATGACTTCGTACTTCATACTAATTAAAATCGCCAGTAAAGGCTCAGAGTTAGCTGTGCTTTGTCCCTAGTGAAACTCTTTCATCTCTGATCCTCTCACTTGGGCCTAGTGATGGTGCTGGGAGGCGGGAGGGAGGCAGGGACTCTCACCCCCTCATCATTTCACACTGGGGGAGTTGAGGCTTGAGGGGATGTGCAGGGACTTGCCCACAGTCACAGCTGATGACTGAGGAGCTCAGGGGTATCTGCCTCTGAACACCACATGGGGAGGAGGCATCTGCACACGTGACATTGAGCAGACGACCTCAAACCAGTGGCTTCCACTGGTGAAATGTTGGAGAGACTTGAAGGCTTTAGAACGCTGAGACCCGGACGGCCTCGGGGGCAAGGGGTACAGGGAGTGTGGTACGGCAGTGTAAAGCAGTGGCTAAAAAGTTGTAGAGAAAAGAGTTGGAAGGACCTGGGTTTGAAACCCAGCTGTGCCACCAACCTGCTGGGCACACCTGGCTAAGCCATTCCACCGCTCCCAACCTCAGCTCCCCTCTCTGCAGAGGGGGTAAAGCAGGCCCTAACTCACAGGATGGCTGGCGGATCCAGTGCTCCACGCAGCACGTGCTGCGGGCAGTTTCTTGGTGGAGGTGGCGGGGAGGCTGCCTGGAGGGAAGCCGGCAGGAGTGAAGGGCGGACGGGGCCAGGATTGAACGTGGCGCTTTGCATGGTGAGGGCTGCAGGGAGAGACGCAGGGGCAACGTTAACGTGGGGGTTGACGGGTGTGGGCCAGAGAAGCTGGGAGGGCAGTTGTGTGGAGGTGGGAAGGGTGGAGATCTGAGGTGCTGGCAGCTCCCGTATGTTTAGCTTCCAGGGATGCAGCTTGGCCAAGGAGTCTGGACTGGAGGTAGAGTTGAGTATGAGTTGAGGATGTCCTTAAGGTCTCCAGGAAAGGAACAGAACAGGGAGGGTGATCTGAACTGTCCACAGTGGGAGCCGGCGAAACCGAGGCTGGGAGGGAGCCTGAGAGCAGGACACGCCAGAGCCACGCCAGCCAGAGTTTAGTAAAGCACTGACTCTCGTGCTGGGCCCCAAGCTGAGCTCTTCACAGAAAGCAGTTATTTCCCTTCAGTCTCAGAACAACGCTGTTGTTGTGATTTGGGGGATGAGAAAAGAGTCTCAGGCCAAGTGAGCTGCCACACACCCAGCCAACAAGAGAGCAGGATTTGAACCTACCACAGGATGGGCATATGCCTCACGTACACTCAGGGAGCTGAGATGCCAGCCTAGACGCTAGGGATGCTAGCGTCTTCTGCCATAGTCATTCCCATCGCCTCAGCAAAGGGAGGATGGAGCTTGAGAAGGGCCTTTGGATTTAGGTGTTAGGACAGAGCAGTTCTCTTCGCGCACAATCGTCCCTTCTTTCAGCAAAGTTGAGCGGATTGAGTGCCCACTGTGCTCATCTCTGGCAGAAGCTGGGGCACAGAGGAGCCAGTCCTGGACTCGGGTGGTCATAGCCCGCAGTGAGGTCTGATAAGGGTGGCCTGGTTGGGCAGTGAGCCTAGAGAAGGGACCTGACCTGTCAGGGTGGCATCCTGGAAATCTTCCAGGAAGCGGTAGCTAAACCAAGTGTCGAAGGACAGAGCAGACTTTCTCAGGCTGAAGAGAACGAAGTTCCTGGCAGAGGGAACAGTGCTGAGGGTAGAAGCAAAAAGAGCTCCCGTTTCCCAGGCTCTGCGCTCATACACGTGGTCGCGTTTGCTCCTCACTCTGGCCATCGCTGCAGTGGAAGGATTGGCACCATTTTACAGGTGTGGAGACTGGGATGCAGCGAGGTGGTCTCGCTCCCCCAGTGTCCCGCACCTAGCCACGGGCACTCTGTCAGCTGCCCCCAGCCTCTGCCTTCATCTCTGCCCACCCAGGTGGAGGGTGGCTGCCAGTTTGAGGAAGCAGAGTGGAGCCTGCTTGTTCCCAGCTTGGGTTACTGAAGGGTGGGGTCATACTTGGGGTGGAACTGTAAGCCAGTCTGTCTTGTCCCACAGACACCATTTACGATGAGGATGAGGTCCTCTTGGCCCTGGCGGAACAGCTGGGCACCTTCACCACTCTGGTCGGAGGCCCTGAGTACGTGCACTGCCTGCTGGTGAGTCTGGAAGGTGGGGAAGGCCCCTGCCTGGCCCTGGCGGGGTCAGACCCATGGTCCTGGCAGCCAGGGCGGGGAGGGGAGAGTGCAGGAGAGGCTGGGGTCATCTTCTCGGAACAGCTGGGCCTTGGACATTCACTTTAATCTGGCAAGTCAGCAGTGACATTTAATACATCAGCACGAAAACGCGGGTGTCCTCCTTACCGTTGACTGGGCGTGCCTGACCAGCACCAGGCCCCACCGGCACTCAACGCGTGAGGCTTTCAGTTTGGAGTTAGGCTGGGTTCTTCCACTGCTTGCTGTGTGACTTGTAAATTACTTAACCTCGAGTCATTAAAACTTACCTTGAGAATCGACTCAAGAAGCCCTTAGCACAGTACTTGGCATCTAGTAAGTACTCACAGATCGTAGCTCCGTTGTCATTAATGCCATATGTTGTGAGGTCGTGTCCACCCTTTGGGGTAGAGACAGCCACCTGGAGCAACAAGAGGTTCAGTGTCGAAGGTCGCATGGCTAGTGAGTGGCAGAGCTGGGATTCCAGGTGTGTCCGGTTGACTCTCCCCCAGGCCCCACCCACTTCCTGCCTGTGAGACCTTGTGCTGGGTGATGTCTGGGGACAGAGATGGTCAGATACTGATAGCAACTGCTGTTTGGGAGAAGAGAAGGGAGGAAGTGCTCCAGTCCTGTGACCTGGGTTGAAAGACCCTTGGAGGTTGCTCACTGTTCTTCAGAGCCGTGGAACAGCTCTGCCTCCTTTTTTTTCCTCCCAATAATTCTTTCATGGTTCCTGAAGACATGTTAGCATACTGTGGCATCTGCACTTGATGGTGTTTTACAGTTACTGTCAGCAGGCCTTGTTCCTTTTAGTGGTCTGTGAAATAATGTGCTGCTTATTGGGGTCTTGGATTTGAGCACATATGGTCATTTATTTTCTTCCAAACATGCATTAAGCATTAACTCTAAGAAGCTGTGATAATTATCATTAGATTCTGGTATCCTGTCTCTCACCTGAGTGCACATGTATAATTGTATATGAACACACAGAAAATTGTATGTGAATGAGGTCATTTCATACATTTTATACAGAGCAGGACTGCTTAACACCAGGAAGGTGATGAGGTCCCTAGACCTACCTGAAAGGGGTCCCTTGAACTCCATGGAACTATCTGCAGCCCCTGGTGTTTATCAGTCTTTCTGAGGAGAGAATTAATAGCTTTCAGCAGCTTCTCAGAGGACTCAGGAGCAGAGAACACTGTTGAGTACCCCACAGCTTCAACCAGAGCCACAGGCCTGCAGACAAACGGCCGGCACCCGGCTTCCTTCCCCTGCCGAGTCAGGGTCTTCCACTGATCATTCCCAATGAGGGAAACCCCTGTCATCCCATGCTTCTCTTTGGGGAGCAGTCATGTGTGACCTTTGGGACTGGTATCCGTGAGGATCCTCTGGGCCAGGCAACACTGGGAACCCGCAGGCAAGTCAGGTCAGAATAGCTTCAGCTCACTCAGCACCTGCAGCATGTGTTCTGAGTGCCTTATGTACAGTAACCCATTGTGTCCTGCAGCGACCCTGTGAGACTCGTGCTGGTGTCATTTCACAGATGAGGAAACCGAGGCACAAGCTGGGAAGAGGCAGAGCCAGGATTTGAACCCAGGCCCCCAACTCGTTGCCACTACCACTCTTCTGTACTGTCTTCAGAGGGCTCCTGGTTGCCCCACAGGCTGATCCGAGCTGGAATAAAGGGAAACCAGGGACCCTTAGAACCCAGAAGAGGCGGCTAATCTGGGTTAGATGGGATGGGGGAGCTGTCGAGGAGGAGCTCCTGGAGGAGGTGGATTTTGACAAGTTACGGGAAATGGCTCTTTTGCAACCTGTTCATTCCATGAACATGAGCAAGGACTGTGGGCTCCGGGAACCCAGAGGTGTGTCAGACCCGATCCCGGCCCTCGTTCTCTGCGGTGTGAGTGAGATGGAATTTCACAGAGATCCGTGTAGGTATAGTGTGAGGATTATTTCTGTATCAGCAGCTCTTAACCCTTTTGGAATCATGGGTCCCTTAGATGAAAATGAAGACTCCAGACCCTCTCCTCAAACGAGTAGAGATGATTTTAGGAGGTTCACGCCTTTCCCCCTCCCCAGGTTTGAGAACCCCATCCTCCATTGCACAGAGGCCTCATGGCAATGGGTCTTTGTTATGCAAAAGCATCATTTGGGGTTTCCTCAGTGTGCACCTTCCTGGGCCCTGCCCCCAGAGTCTGATTCTTTAGGTCTGTGCTGGGAGAGGCCTCCTGGGTGATCCTGCCGTGGGTGGTCTGGGAACCACACTGTGAGAACCTCTCCCTGCAGTAACCCACTGGGGCAGAGATCCTTGGGTGATGTAACTACTGCTTAGCCTTAGTCCCCAGGCCTCTGTTATCGTGACAGGTTACCATAAGTTTCACTTACAGTCACTTGCTAAGTATTAATCAATTATTACTCAATATTTACTGAGGGACTCTAAATGGAAGATTGAGTGCCTCCTGTGTGCCAGCCTGGGTAGTGGGAGAACAAGGAAATAAGAGGAACCCGGTCCCTGCAGTACTGTGACACCATGTCTGCAACCACACCTCTGTGAGCCAGTCTTGCACCCAGAACCCTACGAGAGCGTGTCCCTGTGACACAGGCCACACACTGAGGGTCCCCAGGCAGGCATGGCATTACGTTTTCCTTGTGAATCATTGCCCCCTCCCTCCCTCCCTCCCTCCCGTGGCTGTGTTGGGTCCCCGCCACTGCACGGAGGCCCTCTTCAGCTGCGGAGAGTGCGAGCCACTCTGTGCCGTGGTGCACAGGCCTCATTGTGGTGGCCTCTCCTGTTGCGGAACATGGGCTCTAGGCACGCGGGCTTCAGTAGTTGTGGCACGTGGGCTCAGTAGTTGTGGCTCACCGGCTCTAGAGCACAGGCTCAGTAGTTGTGGCGCATGGGCTTAGTTACTCCGCGGCATGTGGGATCTTCCCGGACCAGGGCTTGAACCCGTGTCCCCTGCATTGGCAGGCGGATTCTCAACCACTGCGCCACCAGGGAAGCCCCCATTGCCACCTTTTTTGTGTGTGTGTTATGCGGGCCTCTCACTGTTGCGGCCTCTCCCGATGCAGAGCACAGGCTCCGGATGCGCAGGCCCAGCGGCCATGGCTCACAGGCCCAGCCGCTCCGCGGCATGTGGGATCTTCCCGGACTGGGTCACAAACCCACGTCCCCTGCATCGGCAGGCGGACTCTCAACCACTGCGCCACCAGCGAAGCCCCTATTGCCACCTTTTTAAAATGAGTTTTTAAAAATTCTGTTTTTGATTTTTTTATCATGGTAAATTATAAATAATATTTACCATTTTAACCATTTTTAAGTGTACTCTTCTGTGATGTTAAGTACATTCACGTTGTGGTGCAGCCATCACTACCATTCATCTCCAGAACTTTCTCATCTTCCCCAAAGAAACTCTGTACTCATTAACCAGTGACCCCCAAGCTCCTTACCCCAGCCCCCAGCAACCATCATTCCACTTTCTGTCTCTGTGAATCTGACTACAGGCATACCTCAGAGATATTGTAGGTTTGGTCCCAGACTACCATAGTAAAGTGAATATTGCAATAAAACGAGTCACATGAATTTTTTTGTTTCCTAGTATATATAAAAGTTATGGTTACACTTTACTGTAGTCTATCAAATGTGCAATAGCATTCTGTCAAAAAAAGGTACATAGACCTTAGTTAATACTTTCTTGCTAAAAAATACTAACCATCATCTGAGCCTTCAGCGAGTTGTAGTCTTTTTGCAATAGTAACATCAAAGGTCACTGATCGCAGGTCACCATAACAAATACACTAATAATGAAAAAGTTTGAAATATTGAGAGAATTACCAGAATGTGACACAGACTTGAAGTGAGCAAATGCTGTTGGAAAAATGACATTGATAGAGTTGGTAGACGCCACAAACCTTCATTTTTTAAAACAGTGCAGTATTTGCAAAGTGCAGTAAAGTGAAGCGCAATAAAACAAGGTGTGCCTGTGCTCTGGACACCTCACGTAAAGGAGTCATTCAATATGGAGTCTTTTGCGACTGGCTAATTTCATTTAGCATAATGTCTTCAAGGTTTATCCATGTTGGAGCATGTGTTAAATGAGGTTTTTTTCACAGATAAGAACCTGCCCCTTTTGGCTGCCTTTGGGAAACCAGCTTTGCTTTTACCGGCCATGTTTCCCCGTGGTGACAGCTGACAGAGCTGGAAAGCAGCTGTACTCCTTAGACTGTATGTTCTCCAGTTTGCCCCAGTCTCTGCCTCGGTTGCCCGCACCTGTCACCTTTGCCCATTGCTTCAATTCTGTTTCCTGCATGGGCCCTGGAAGCATTTCCATTTATCATTTCTTCTACTTTCTTTACCTGTCAGGGCAGGTTGGACTTCAGACCACAGACCTCCACATCTTTTTTGAACAGATTAGGGTAAATTGAGTCTCCCTTCATTAGGTCAGTAATTCCCGAGTTCCTGCCCTGTGCCAAGAGGTCTGCTGGGCTCGGGGGACACGGTGGTGAGCCAGTCAAATGTCCGTAAAGGAACGTGATCACTCCAGGCCTCACAGTAACAAACCAGTGAGAGTCGCAAGCCTCAAAGTCCCCCAGTATTGTGAGATCCTGATGCAATTGCCTGTCAGCCCTTTGGAGGTTCTGGAGCCAGCTGGCCCGGTTTAGATCCTGGCTTGTGGCTATTATGCTCGGGCAAGTTACTTAGCCTGTCTGTGCCTCAGTTTCCTCTTCATAGGACCTGCTTTGTAGGATTCAGTGAGTTAGAACCAGTGCCCCCCTAGAGTTGTGGCCCTGCTCAGAACATGTAGTAAATAGATGTTCCAGTCAACATCAGTGATGATTCCTGCACTTTGAGAAGCTGATGACAGTTGCGGCCCTGTCCTCAGAAAGCGACGTGTATAATTGTGAGGTGTGTGGACCCCACTGAAGCGCCTTCGGGGTCCTGTGAAAGAGGTTCTTCAGGGAAGGCAGGCTGGCTTGGGGGGGTCAGGGAAGACCTGTTGGAGGAGCTGAGCAGTGTGGGGTGGGGGGAGGGAGCTGGGCGGTGACCTTGTGTTCTGCCCCCCAGCCACCCCTGGAGTCGCTGGCCACGGTGGAGGAAACCGTGGTGCGGGACAAGGCGGTGGAGTCCCTGCGGGCCATCTCGCACGAGCACTCGCCCTCCGACCTTGAGGCCCACTTCGTGCCGCTCGTGAAGCGGCTGGCGGGCGGCGACTGGTTCACCTCCCGCACGTCGGCCTGCGGCCTCTTCTCCGTCTGCTACCCCCGCGTGTCCAGTGCCGTCAAGGCGGAACTTCGACAGTGAGTCCCCTGGCAAGACCCAGCCTCTTCCCTCTCCTTGGTCCCCTTCTCTCAAGCCTCGGCCCCCTCTAGGCCCATCCAGGGCCCAAAGGCCCCAGAGCTCTTCCAGCCCCCACTCCCCTCTGCCCACCCCTCAGAGACAGTGGTGTCTGGACACAGCTGGGTGTGAACCCAGGCACTGCCTCTTGGTCATTTAGGAAGTGGAGATAATGATGGTTCTTTCTCCCATTGGTTATTGTGAGGATTTAAAAGAATTACTACATACAAAATGCTTAGAACAGAATCTGGTACACAGAAGCACTCGACAAGTGATGTGTGATGCTATCTTAGGCCTGTTTGCGGTTGGCAGATAGGAGGCCTCCTCCTCCACTACCCTTCTCCCCTTTGGCTTGATACCCCAGGGAATTGCTTGCATGTAAGACTTGGCTTCCAGAAGAACCAGTGAAAATATTTTTAATTGGATTAAAATTTTCTATTAATGTGTGTTTCCCCTCCCTCTGGACTTCTGTCCATCCACCATCTTTATGAACCACTGAGCAGCAAGCCCGGGCCCTGAGCCATCACTCCGGCCAGAATACTGGTTTACAGCTGCCTGCAGGCACGTAGAGGGCTGCATGTGCCCCCGTGCATCTCCAACTGGAGCAGTCACTGCTGGAAGGGAAAACCTTTGAGTAGCCCCAGCCCAGCACCTTAGCCAAGCAATTTTATGTGGTCGTAATAATATAATCAGTACCTGCCATTCACTGTGGACTTACTGCAGAAAGGCTGCTGATTGTTTCATGCACATTGTCTCATTTAACCCTCATAACGACCCTGTAGGGTAGGTACTGTTATCAGCTCCATTGTGTAGGGCTGGGAAGATTCAGAGGCCATCACTCGCCTAGGGTCACCCAGGCAAAGCCAGGAACTGCGTGACTACAGCGTCTGTGCTCGCCCTCCATGGTGTTGCCTGCTGCCTTGGGATCCCAGGGGTCCCTCCTGAGCCCCATCCCAACCCCCAGGTACTTCCGGAACCTGTGCTCAGATGACACCCCCATGGTGCGGCGGGCCGCAGCCTCCAAGCTGGGGGAGTTCGCCAAGGTGCTGGAGCTGGACAACGTCAAGAGCGAGATCATCCCCATGTTCTCCAACCTGGCCTCTGACGAGCAGGTGGGGTCTGCTCCACGCCCCTTTCCTCTGTCTCCCTCCAGTGGACCCTGAGTCTGAAAGGGCGTCCCAGGGCTGATGGGGCCTCTGCTGCACCCTCCTTGTTCCCATCCTCTCCTCAGGACTCGGTGCGGCTGCTAGCGGTGGAGGCGTGTGTGAACATCGCCCAGCTCCTACCCCAGGAGGATCTGGAGGCCCTGGTGATGCCCACCCTGCGCCAGGCTGCTGAGGACAAGTCCTGGCGCGTCCGATACATGGTGGCCGACAAGTTCACAGAGGTACATGAGGGGGCTGTTGGCAGCGTCTCACAGATGTGGAGACTGAGGCCTCAGGCAAAGGGGAGGGGCCACATATAGGAGCTGGGGTTTAGTGAAGCCCAGGGGAATCGTCGGGTGTTTAAGCGGTAAGATCTCGGTAATCATCCATTTGGACCTCACTTCACTTGCCAATCCTGATTGAAGGGTTCTGAGGCCAACTTAAGGGTCTGTGGGAGAGAACCACAGGAGCAGAGAAGGGGTAGCATGTATGTGGTCCTGACCTAATCGAACTTTATCTCCTTTTACAAAAGGGAAGACGGTCTGTTTGCTGGGGCTGCTGTGGCAGAGTACCACAGACTGGGTGGTACTTTATTTCCCCACCGTTCTGGAGGCTAGAAGTCCAAAATCAAAGTGTCAGCAGGGGTGGTTTTTCTGAGACTTCTTTCCTTGGTTGTAGATGGCTGTCTTCTCCCCGTGTCTTTAATTGTGTGTCTGTGTTCTCATCTCCTCTTCTTATGAGGACTTTAGTCATTTTGGATTGGCTTACCCTAATGACCTTATTTTACCTTATGACCTCTTTAAAGACCCTGTCTTCAAGTACAGTCACATTCTGAGGTTCCAGGGAGGTGTGGGGTGTGTTAGGACTTCAGTGGGAGATACAGTTCAGCCCCATAACACAGCCCAGAGGTTAGACTGGTCAGAGTGACACCATCAGGCGGGCAGAACAGGGACAAGATGCCACATGTCCCAGGACAGTGCTCTTTCCACAGAAATCTCAGTTTGCTTATTGCAAAAGTAGGTTTATTGAGCACCAGCTCTTTGCTGGGCATTGGGGTACGGTGAGTTCAGTACATCCCTGGCCGTCAGGGAACAGACAGCCTGAAGAGGGAGGCCAGCTGAGACAGAGGGAAATGTAATGTTAAAGTGTGACAGGTGCGGGGCTGGCTGGTGTTCCTGGGCCTGGAAGCACTGAGGCAGGTTCTGGAAGATGAGTGGGTGAGGGCTGGGGTAGGGACTGTGTCTGGCATGGGCAGCGGACACTGGGCGGTGAGGGCAAGTACGAGCAAGGACATTTGGGACTGGCTTTGGGGCGAGGGGACACTGGAGAGATGGGCACCAGGCCCCTGGGGTCCTCACCTCTCCCCTTGGTCAGGAACTGCCCTGTCTCCCCCCAGGCCTCCAGAAGCGGCACGCCAGCAGGACCTGTGCACCCCTTCTGGCCTGGTGTCATGAGATGCGGAGGGCCTAGCATGCCTGCTTCCCTCTTGACCCTTAGTATTTCATCTTAATTACAAAAGTCACACGGGCTCTGGTAACCAGTCTTAGAAAACACAGAAATATTTAAATCAAAAAGTGAGAGCCAGCACACATCATTAGACTGTTTTTGGATCACGTAGCAGAAAACCCAACCCTGAACAGGAAGGAGATCTGTAGTTATTTCTAATGCAGACAACAGTACTGTGCAGTAAGTACCCTCGTGGTACAGCTCAGAGACGTACGGGGACTCATCCAGGGTCACACAGGTGCTAAGTAAGAGTAAGAATTTGAGCCAGGCAGATGGACTCCAGAGCCATGCTTGTGACCACTGCACTACCCAGCCCAACTCGGCACTATACAACAAGGAAACCAAGGCTCAGAGAGGCTCCGAGACTTGGCCAAGGTCACCCCCATGGCCCTGGCATTACATCTCAGCAGTGATTCCAAGGACTGTTTTTACCCCATTCCTGGTGCCTTTATCTTTGATTTTGTTCTCATTCATTTAGAATACCTGCCAAGCCCTTTGACCCCCCCTGACCTTCCCTTTCTGCAGCTCCAGAAAGCAGTGGGGCCTGAGATCACCAAGACGGACCTGGTCCCTGCCTTCCAGAACCTGATGAAAGACTGTGAGGCCGAGGTGAGGGCCGCAGCCTCCCACAAGGTCAAAGGTTGGTGCTGGCGACCAGGACACAGTAAGCGGGTGGGTGTCCGGGAGCTGAAGGCAAAACTAGGACATCGGGTCTTACCTCCCGCCGCCTCCATTTCCCTGCCCACAGAATTCTGTGAAAATCTCTCAGCTGACTGTCGGGAGAATGTGATCATGACCCAGATCTTGCCCTGCATCAAGGTAACAGGGAATTTGGTGGGAGGAATAGAGCAGATCTGAGCCTTCTGGGAAGAAGGGATGGAGATTGGGCATTAGGGGCAGCCAGATGCAAACCGAGTTCCCAGCCTTCCAGGGCCAGGCGGTCTTGCGTTTGGAGCAGTTAGGAGCCCTGAGTGCAGGCAAAGTCCGAGGCTCGGGCTGAACGTAGAGGCGGGGAGTGCTTCCCCCTCGAAGCTCACTGGATCTCCTCATCCGGAGAGCTTTGGGATTGGGGTGAAAGCTGCTGGGAACAGGGGTCGTTGAACTCCAGGCAGGCCGGACATGTATGGATCTGCAGGTCCCCGTGCACACTAAGCCTGCCCTGGATTGAGATGGCGAGAGTAGGCTGTGTCTCAGGGCTTCTTAGGAGTTGGAGTCTTCTTGGCCACTGACCCTGTGGCTCCCCCATTCCTTCTCCCTCCCAGGAGCTGGTGTCAGACGCCAACCAACATGTCAAGTCAGCCCTGGCCTCAGTCATCATGGGCCTCTCTCCCATCCTGGGCAAAGACAACACCATCGAGCACCTCCTGCCCCTCTTCCTGGCTCAGCTGAAGGATGAGGTAAGGGCCCCTGGAAGGCTCTGTGCTCTGGCTGGGACAGGTGGGGCGGCTGCTTTCCCAGTTTGCCAGGATCTTCAACAAACACCCAGGTTGCCAAGGAGTTGAATGTTTGTGGGCATGATGGACTGCACGTTAGCTTATTTGTTTATTAGGCATTTGTTTTGCATGCCCTTATTCTGTACTAGTCGTTTTTTCCTGGGCGCTAGGGATTCCAAGAAAAAAAAAACGAGACACTTTTGTTCCTCAAGGACCTTCAGAGACTGGCAGTGGAGAGGGACAGATAGGCAGTCCCATGATGCCCTGATCATACAGGTGCTGTGATACATTCATGATGATCAGAGTTCAGGCTAAGATGCTGTAATAGAGACCCCAAAATACAGCGGCTTAAATAAGGTAGAGAATTATTTCTCTCACAACAGTCCAGAGGTGGGGTGGACCTACACTGGGGGATTGGCCCTGCTGACCTTGGCACTCTGTGGGTCTGAGGTGGCTGAAGGGAGAGGGCACCGACCAGCAGCGGGCCCCGCCCTCTCAACAGTAAGACCCCGAAGGGGCACCCATCCTGTCTGTTCACACCCCATTGGCCAGAGCCAGTCATGGGACCAACCTCAGCTAGCTGTTTATTTGGCTTGGAGCACAAAAGATGAGAGAGAGCACCGCGCGATGGCTGGAGAGGCCATGGGGTGACAGCCAGGGAAGCAGTGTGGACTTGAACCTGGGGTGGAGGAGGCGGAGCAGATCTGGGTGTTGGGAAGGAGCCCTGAGACGTGTCGAAGGGAGATGCAAGTGCTGCAGCCGAAGAGGTGCAGGGAGACCAGACCGGAGGCTGCTGCTGGAGTCTGGGAGGGGGGCGCGGCTGGTTTCAAGAGGTAGGGGGGGCCGTGCTGGGGCCTGGGGCTCGCAGGCCCCCTGCTGTTTGCCTTGGTGGGGACTGGGCAGATGGTGATACCACAGGCTGGTGTGAGACCTGTTAGTATAACTTCTGTGTTTGCAGAGGCCTCGCCCTGACATACATGCACATGCACACGAACGTGCGTACACCACACACACACACACAAGGCCCACGTATGCGGTGCACTAGGAAGTTGGAGGGAACATTGTAGCAGTTCATTTCTTCACATAGGAGTCCCCTGCTGTGCACACCCCTCCGCCATTTATGACAGTTGAGGCTTTTATAATCATTGGATATAATATACTTTTAAGAAAAGATAAGTAAACTTAAAATTAAATCATTTATGTTATTTATGTAAACAGTGTTTCATGAACATTTGCAGCAGCTCTATCTAGTGGAAGATTCAAAGGAATATAACAGAAAAAGAGTGAAACTAACAAGTTGATGAGCCCTGGGACATTCCTTCCCTCTCCCTGTCTCCCTGAGTATCCTTGGCTTTAGGAAGAAACACATTAATCCAGTGAAGGGGAGGGGGAAGTTGTGTTGGCTCTGAGAGTCTTCTTCAGTTCTCAGACTAGGTAGTAGGAAATTGGCTGTCTTTCATTCCTAAAGGGGACTCTATTATTTTTGAAAAGCAGGACTTAGGTGCTTTTCTCAAAGGATTTGTTGGAGAGGCCTTTTGGGCAATCTCACTTTGGAGCCAGCAGCTGAGGCTGTCTTGTCTTTTCAGCGGCTGCCATTGCTCTTCTTCATTGCTTGCTGAGTCTTAGTCCCCATGGCCACCCTTAGCTCCAGTGATTTGCCTGAACAGCCTTCGGAACTCAGAAGAGCTGTTATACTCATGGTCACTGTTGATTACAGTGAAAGGATACAGATTAGTATCAGCAAAGGAAGAAGGTGCATGAGACCAGGCGCCAGTTTCCAGTTATCCTCTCCCAATGGAGTTATACATAGTGCATTTAATTCTCCCAGTACCAACGTGTGACAGCACATGAGGAGACTGCCAGCTAGGGAAGCTTGCTGAGCCTTGGTTTCCAGGGTTTTTATTGGGGATTGGTCACATAGGCATGGAATGGAGCCGTTCGCGTGGCTGACCTTAGGTTACTGTGTCTCCAGCCTCTGTAGAGGTCAAGTTGATGCCACATGACCCAAGGTCCTCACCATAAATCACATTATTAGCATGCTCTATCTGGCATGGCCCAAGACCCCCAGGTAAACAAAGACCCTTTTATCAGTTTGGATATTCCAGGTGCTTAGAGATCATCTCCCAGGAGCTGGTCAAGGGCCAGTCCTTTGGAATGTGCCAAGTTTGAACAGCCTAGACCTGTCCAGTTAACCCCTTACTGCACACTTGCTCATTTGGTTCACGGATTCATTTCAATGCGTGCTTCCTTACCCCACAGCTCCCAGAGGGAGATGTAGAAAAAATTAACTGTGGTGTCTGCCCCAGGAATATATGATGTTGGACAAGGAGTTAATTGTGTTTATGTGCCTTTTCTTAAAAGTTGCTTCAAAGGTTTTTAGAAGCAGATGGGGGCACAGATTTCCCTGCTCTCCTAAGGTAGAGTGTTCTTATGAACCTGTCATAAGTTGAAATGGTGTAGAGCAAAGAAGCAATTTTTTTCTCTTGTAAAAGCAAAAACCCTCTTTAGGTTTCTTTTGGTTAGCAAAAGCAGGCACCAGTGTAGGTCTTTCATAAACTCAAAGTGGTGTAAAGCGAACTTTCGAAAAGTGGGGGATACCTGCATATGTGCACATGTTGTAAGTCAGAGCTCATAATATTGGTAGTCACCTAGTGGTTCAAAAATATTTCTTTATTCCTTCGTTTTTTTCTTTCAGCTGATGTATTGAGCACCTACTATGGTCCAGAAACTCTGCTGGGTACTGGAGACATAAGGATATATGAGACGTGCTCCTTACAGAGCTCAAAGACTAGCAGAAAGAGTAAAAGTAACAGAAATGATAAAAGTAATAAACTCCCACATGCCAAGCCCTTTGTGGATCAGGCAGTTCAGTAGCCTCAACCACCCTTTGGGATTAGATGGACGTTTCTGTGTCACACATTGATATCCAGAAACGTTAAGTCCCTTGCCAAAGGGCTCCCAGCTAGCAACGGGCAGAGCTGGGATTATTATCTTGTCTGTTTTTCCCAGGGTACCATGTTTTTGCACTGTGATTCCTGCAGATTCTTCAAAAGGGCTAAACATTTTTTGTGCTTCTATGATGAGATTTGAAAAGCTGTCCCATTTAATAATCCATGTTGCTTGCTTTGTGTGTGCTTTTAACGTGTCCCCAGGGCCGGGAGCTGGGCTTGGGCAGTGGTAGTCTGCCCTGCAGAGATGTTTATTATATGAGGTTGGTGTGGTTGAGCTCTTTTCGCCCTGCCCTGGGTTCTGTGTGCATTGGCCTTCTCTCAGAACCCTTCTATCCTCTCCTCAGTGCCCGGAGGTGCGGCTGAACATCATCTCCAACCTGGACTGCGTAAACGAGGTGATTGGCATCCGGCAGCTGTCCCAGTCCCTGCTTCCCGCCATTGTGGAGCTGGCTGAGGATGCCAAGTGGCGAGTGCGACTGGCCATCATTGAGTACATGCCTCTGCTGGCTGGACAGCTGGTGAGTGCGGAGGCCTGGTGCCAGGCACGCTGCCCTGGGAGAGGTGCACGGTGGAGTCTAGTCACAGTGCAGTGTGTCCCGGGCTGTGCCGGTGGACCTGGGGGCCGTGAGGGCTCAGTGGAAGGTGTGAGGACTGTCCGGGGAGTCGGAGGAAGGTACACAGGAAATAGGGCCTTTATAAGATGGATAGAATTAAATGAGAGAGAGGAGAGAGAAAAAGCCCCTCAGGTGAAGCTGAGCAGTGTCCCAGCTTCTTGGGGTGGGTGTGGTTTCCCTGAGGTTTGCTGGAAACTACCCAGTCTTCCGTGATCCCTTACTTCCTTGTCTTCTGCAGGGGGTGGAGTTCTTCGATGAGAAGCTCAACTCCTTGTGCATGGCCTGGCTTGTAGATCATGGTGAGTACTTCTGGTGTCTCTGGGAGGAGATTGGGGCTCCAGGAGGGACGCAGGGGCGGATTGTCTGGGGCAGGTGGGGAGAGTGGGGGAGGCTAGAGTCACTCTCCCATGCTGTCAGATGCTCACGCGGACCAGCTCCTTGCTTTTTGGAGTCCCAGAGAAGCGCAGGGGTCACCCAGGGGCTGCCTCCTACAGTCGAGAGTCCTAGGGCTACCAAGCAGACAGCCTGGGTTTGAATCCCACCTCCTGGCTGTCGAAGCTTAAGCAAGTCACTTGCCATCTTTCAGCCCACGCTCATTCTGTGAAACATGGGACTTCTCATCCCAGCCTTTCAAGGCCATTGTGAGAACTGCTCATTGTTTTCACTAAGAGTGGCAAAAATAAAAGTTAACCTTTTTCTGTAACAGGCAGGCTCCATTCCATGTACTAAGTGCTAAATCATTTGCTTGGGCAAATCACTTCTCAGAGCCTCGGTGTGCCCGTCTGTATCTTGGAGCTCTTGAGGAGGTACTGCGTGGAAAGAAAACCCTACATTTAGCACACAGCAAGCCCTTTCTTTCTCTTGGAGTTTATTCGTTCGTATGTGGCCTGGTACCTAGGGCTGCTCGGTAGGCAGTAGTGAGTGTGACTGTGACTCCCCACCCGAGTCAGTCCTTCACCTCTGAATCACCGCCCCCGTCCCTCATCCTTCTGCAGTCTATGCCATCCGCGAGGCGGCCACCAGCAACCTGAAGAAACTGGTGGAGAAGTTTGGGAAGGAGTGGGCCCATGCTACTATCATCCCCAAGGTCTTGGCCATGTCTGGGGACCCCAACTACCTGCACCGCATGACTACGCTCTTCTGCATCAATGTGAGCACACCCACCTGCCTCCGGCCTGTCCCTGAGGGGTGGGGGAGTACCTAGGAGAGGAGGAATGGCAGAGGGTCCGCAGGGGAGAAACCTGGCTTGGGGGTGGGCAAGTGATGGGAGCTGGGGTTGCAGGGGTGAGTCCTTGGGGAACTGCAGGCCAGAGGTTGGGGCTCCCCAGTCAGAGTCACAGGGCCTCTGGGGGTGGGGACCTGGCGTTGTGGGAGGCCCAGGACTAGGGAGACTTGGCCTCTCGGAACAGTGATTGCCAGACCTTTCTGGTAGGAGAGGAAGCACCCTCTCCTTCCTCACAAAATGTGTATATATCTATTTATGATATAATAGTTAAATGTGCAGTTTATAGAATCAGACCTTTTTAATTCTAGCTCTGCCATATATTAGCTATATTTAATCACTTAAATAAGCCATACACATAACTAGAAATTAAAGGATAGGATTTCAAAACTAACATAACGAAGTGTTCTGATAATTTCTTCCCATGCCTCACTTTGGAGACCACTGTACTAAGGAAGGGATCCCAGGGGTCAGGAATCAAGTCCCATCCCAAGAGGATGAAGGGAAGTCTGAGGGTGGGGAGACAGGATGGGACAATGTGGGCTGGGAGTTTGCAGGGCAGGGAGACAGTGGTGTTAGGAGGGTGTTAGGGGAAATGGGAGCTTCCAGAGAATAAACTACCCTCAGGGTGGGCGAATCTGGGCTCAGAGCTCCCCCAGTTGCTCAGCTTCACCCTCTGGCCTGACAATCACCAGAGTGGCCTTGGTCAGAAAGGGAGAGAAATGGGAGTTAGCCGTGAACTTCGGGTAGTCACCCTCTGCTACTCACTGACCTCCAGGTGCTGTCTGAGGTCTGTGGGCAGGACATCACCACCAAGCACATGCTGCCCACAGTGCTGCGTATGGCTGGGGACCCCGTCGCCAATGTCCGCTTCAACGTGGCCAAGTCCCTACAGAAGATAGGGCCCATCCTGGACAACAGGTGAGGCCTGGACCCTCCTTCACACACCAGTAGCACTGGTTTTGGGCATCTTAATCTTTGACTTTTGAAGGTAGAGCTTAGGGTTTGAGGCCCAGGACTGCTGTTTGCTTGCTCTGTGACCTCGAGGTCTTAGTTTCTTCAAATGTAGAATGAGAATTCACATGACCTGCCTCACATAGTGGGAGGGGGTGAGAAGGTGGCAGTTCTATATAATAGCAACAAATCATTAGAAAATAAAATTAACAAATGTGTGTGTGTGTGTGTGTGTGTGTGTGTGTGTGTGTGTGTGTAATTTACAATTGCTCCAAAACCATCAAATACCAAGTAATAAATTTAATGAAAGATGTATAATACCTCTAGTGAAAACTATGGAATGTTGCTTTGGGAAATTAAAGGAGACGTACATAATATTCATGGATGGGATGGGTCCCCAGACTCATAAGTTTAGTATAATCTCAGTTAATCTCAGCAGGTCCTTTCTTGAAAAATTGACAAGTAGATTCTGGAATTAACATGAAAATGCAAAGATCTGGAATAAGCAAATTGATCCTAAAGAAAAACAGAGTTGGAAGACTTATCCTACCAGATACCAAGACTTAACTATGATGCCACAGTAATTAAAAAGTGAGGTGTTGGCACAATAATATTCAAATAGCTCAGTGGCACAGAATTGAGGGCACAGAAGCAGACCCTCGTGTATACCAGTTCAGTGGGGGAAATGGATCGCTATGTCAGAATGACTAAACTGAAAAAGCTCAGTGGCGCAAGTGTTGGTGAAGGTAGACAGCTGGAACTCTCATATCTTTTTTTTTTTGCGGTACGCGGGCCTCTCACCATTGTGGCCTCTCCCGTTGCGGAGCACAGGCTCCGGACGCGCAGGCTCAGCGGCCATGGCTCACGGGCCCAGCCGCTCCGCGGCATGTGGGATCTTCCCGGACCGGGGCACGAACCCATGTCCCCTGCATCGGCAGGCGAACTCTCAACCACTGCGCCACCAGGGAAGCCCTGGAACTCTCATATCTTGCCGGTGGGGCTGTAAATAATAAATGGGCCTAATCATTGAAAATTGGTAGAGTTGAGTGAAGCTAATTAGACATACACTCCATGAGCTGGTGTGTTCTCTCCCGGCTGTATCCTCTCCCGGGTGTATATCCGAGAGAAAGGAGTGCTTGTTTCTAACAAAAGAACGTTCATGGTAGCTTTATTCATTTTAGCCATGAAGTGGAAACAGCGCAAGTGCCCATCGACAGTATAGTGGATAAGTTGTGGTTTATTCATATGGTAGGAGACTGTATTTAGCAATAAAAAGACTCCTTCCTGCTGTGTGCAGCAACCTAGGTGACTCTCAGAGACTCACCTACGTGAGAAGCCAGGCCCAAGAAAACCTATCCTGGGATTCCATTCATATCAACTTCAAAAATGGATCAAGGGGCATGTAGGTGATGGAAATGAGAATAGTGGTTATATTGGGGGGGAGGGGGAGCTCTGTCAACTGGAAGGGGACATGTGACACCTGCACCTCTGACTTCTGTCTCGGTCCACGACACAGCTTCATACCTTTAGTTTCTCTCTGAAGTCCACCTTCGTTTCCCCAGACAGCTGAGTGTCGGTGCAGATGCATTTCCCTGGGCCCCTTGCCTCCCTGGGCTCCTGTAGGGCCAAGTCCCTCCGTTTTGGCGCTTGCCTCTTCTGTTACTCATCATCAGTTTGGTCTGTGTCTTCCTCCCAGCCCAAGCTCCACGTGGGTGAGAATCAACAGGGTTGGATTTTCCACTGTGTTCACACCTAATACGCAGTAGGCCTCAATAAGTATGTTAAATGAATGGAAAGTACCGACTTCCAAGGCTCAGAGACTTGTGGGTTCTGGATTCCACTTTTCCACACTGTCTGACATCCCTGTACCTCTTCTGGGCCCCAGAGGCCTCTGTCCTGGTTTGTCAGACTTCCAACCTTCAAAGTAACTGTTTCTCTGGCCCCTGAGACTCTTAATTCAGTTGTGTGTCTGTCTGTGCGCACCTTGTGCCCCCGGCCCCACCTGGCTGACCCCTTGCCCTCCTCTTCTCTTCCCAGCACACTGCAGAGCGAAGTCAAGCCCATCCTAGAGAAGCTGACCCAGGACCAGGACGTGGACGTCAAGTACTTTGCCCAGGAGGCTCTGACTGGTAAGGCATTGAGAGCTCCGAGACCCCAGCGGCAAGGTGGTCTGCAAGGATGGCGCTAGGCCTGGGAGCAGCCGCTCCAGGCGGGGAGACCCAGGAGCAGCTGTGGGCAGAGGGCTAGCTGCTGTTCTGACTCCCAACTGTTCCTGTTCCCCCAGTTCTGTCTCTCGCCTGATGCTGGAAGAGGAGCCAACGCCGGCCTCTGGTGTCCACCCTCCCCCCCAGTCCCTCCCTCAGGGAGACATTGGGGGGCCTTTGGCTGTCACTCCCTGTGCATGGTCTGACCCCAGGCCCCTCCCCCAGCACGGGTCCTCCCCTCCCCAGCCCGGGAATCCGACTTCTCACCGTCCACCTCCCAAGGGGCTGAGGGGAGCGCAAGGTGGGACAGGGCAGAGACCTTGGGAGGAAGGGGCCACTGCCGCCCACGCTGGGGGAGAGATGTGAGCATCCCAGGTCACTGGCTCCTGCTGCTGTAATGGGGACCCCCTCCGCCATCTACTTCTCCACCTCCCTTCCTTCCCCTCAGTGGTTTTCTTTGTGTCAACTGTGTCGTTTTTATTTTATTCCTTTCTTTCCCCTTTTCACAGAGAAATAAAGGTCTAGAAATAGCTGGTCCTCTGGTCTTAGTCGCTAGCATGGGGAAGAGGGCACCACGTCAGCGCCGCAGTCTTGCCCTTCTCTCTGGGGAGGACGTAATTACTGGGCTCGCACACCCCTGTGTCCTGCGAGTGAGGAGGTTCTCTGGGAAGCTGATGGGAGTGCAGCTGGCCCACTGGGTAGCGGGTCCACGAGGTGTCTCTGGCCAGCACAGTCCTGAGGTGCAGTTCAGTTTCACAGACGTTGGCTGAGTATGTGGTGGTTAAGAGCAGGTGCCTTGCAGCCAGACTGCTTGCATCCAAATCCCAGTTCCTTCACTTAATAGCTGTGTGGCCTTGAGTAGGTTGCCGAGTCTTTCTGAACTCAGATTACAAGAGTGTGTAAAATGGGGATAACAGTAGAACCAGATTGAGGGGCCGGGTGTGAAGACTCAGTGAGTTAATGCACATAAGGTGGGTACTGACTCGGGCATGAGAGGAGTCGGTCAGGGGAGCTGTAACTTGCTGGAGAACCCCCTGTGGTTGGGAGGCCCCAGGATAGTCAAGGCTGTGACAGGGAGCAGGCCGGGGACTGTGGCTAGACAGAACCAATTATCCCACAACATCTGTCCGCCTGTTTCTTTACTAAGACAGACACCGTGATTTTTAGCTGGGCACATGACTGCCTGGATTCAAGGCAGTTTCCCAGGGTCTCTTGAAATTTGGTGTGGCATTGCGACTAAGTTCTGGCCAGTAATATGTGAACAAAGTGGTATGTGCAGCTCTTAGGAAGTGTTCCTAAGCGGGGAGGAGATACGCTCCCCCTCCTTTCCTCCTTCCCGTGCTCTGGAATGTGGATCAGGTGGCTGGAATGGGAGCAGCCATCCCAGGCCAGGAAGTGATCTTAGACGTGTAGGCCCAGCAAGGCAGCAGAACAAGATAGGCGGAGCCTGGGTTCCTGATGCTGCCGAGACCCACACAAGTTACCAGTCGCCTGGGAGAGTTAAACTGTTTGACTGCTTGTTTGGGGTTTCATCACTTGCAGGTCACCCGAGTTCTAACTGATGCAGGGGCCAAAGAGCCCCAGAGAGGAGCAGCAGACGTAGTGGATGGTGGTGCGTGTAAGGTTTCACAGAGGACATGATACCTGAGTGAAATCTGGCTCTGCAGGGTGGAGGGGTAGTTGGCGATGGGTGGCAGGGTGCTTTCACCAGCTCAGTCCTCATGTTACTGAGTCCCTACTGTTTGTTAGACCAAATCGAACCCTGGGGGGTGAGGGAGAAAGGGACTCTGTTCCTCCTGTTATTAGCTCACCTTCATTTCCTAAGGGCAGGGCCTGTGCTTTAAACTCAGTCCCCCCACCCCACCCAACCCAAAGGTACCTTTCCTGGGTTATAAATATTTGAAGGACTGAACGAGTGAAGAATTCATGAGGTGGGGAGGCAGGCAGTGTAATAGTCACTTGCAGCATGATGTTGAGTGTTCAAGCTTAGTCATCAACCTGCCAGTAATTGTTGGAGGAATGTTCAAGTGAATGACTGTGGTGTCCCACTTAACATTTTACTGCATGACAACCCAACCCCCCCAAACTTAGTGACTTAAAACAATGAAATGTGTTATTCCTCCTAACTCTGTGGCCTGGGCTTGGCTCAGTTGGGAGGTTCTTCTGCTCCGTGTGATGTCTACTGGGGCTGCGATGTTCAAGATGACTTCTTCATTGCCAAAACCCCTGTGGTTGCTTCTGCCTTTCAGGATAAAGCTGCAGCCTTCAGCTTGCTCCAAAATACTCTATATGCCCTGGAGTCAGCCTCATCTCTTTACACTGTTGATGCGTCCGCACGTCAGCAGCGGAGCTAAGATGTCTCTGGACCACACGTGGTAGGACTGTTACATTGGCGGCCTCCAGTGGACCACACTCCAGGGCTCACATCTTGAGTGGTCCCCTCCCACACTGGCTCTGGGCTTGGCCACATGACTTGTTTTGGCAAAGGAGTGACAGCATCAGAATTGAAGGGGGGAGACTTGAGGCTAAGAGATCCAGGAGGATTCTGGTCTAAGTGGGCTGGAGCAGGTGGAGTTGGGGAGGTGGCAGGTAAGGAGGGTAACAGGAAGATTCCCAAGGAGACAGATTGGGACTTGGTGGTACCTGCATTAGGGGAGTAAGGGGAAGGTTGCTGTCACCTTGGCACCCAGGATGCAGATCTTCCCAGTCTCGCCACCCACCACTCCCTGGCAAACATTCTTGGCTCCTGCAAACCCACACATGCTTCAGCATCTCCAGCCTTTTGCCTGTAACATGAACCTCTACCTGGAAAGCTTTCCCTCCTCCTCCCTCATCAGGGAAACAAGTATTAGTATGGAGAGTGGGGAAGTGAGACGGAGTTACCCAGGGAGCATGGAGGAGTAGGTAGGGGCCAGATCCCAAGGAGCCTCTAAATAGGGCGCAGGGCTTGAACTTGGCCCTGAGGGACGGGGTCCAGTAAGACTTGGGGAGATCCTTCTGGGGTCAAACAAGGCCAGGAGGCCAGGGAAGAGGCTGGCATGGTGGTCTGGAGGGTGAGGACCTCAGCTGGGCTGTGGTTGAGGACAGAGGGCAGAGAGATTGAGGAGGTGGACCTGATGCCACTTCTCCTTTTCAAACCCACAAGAAATTACACAAGGAGCAGCCGGAAGGAAGGCCTGGTCTCTCTCCTGTCCTTGGTTCTCATCAGAATATCTGAAGTCTCAGCACATACCTGTCATCAGCCCTCCTGTGTGGAGGAAATCCCCACTCCCGCCACTCCCTTCAGTTCTTCCCTGTCCAGCTGTGTTTCCCAGATGGGGGAACAGACCCAGAGTGTGTTGGGTCTGTGATGTGGGCCCTTACGGACTGACCAGAGCTCCACAAATCTCCCAGAAGAAAGAAAATGCCTTGATTTCCTCTTGTAGCTTGAGATCCTCTTCAGCCCAGCCAAAGAAGGAAGCTGGCTTGACAAGCTAGACGAGGAGGGACACGGCATGGCTGGCTTAGTAGCACTACAGGAATACGAGTCCTGATGTCTTATTAGCCATGATGCACGTTGTGGAAATCCTTTTTAATGAGTCACGGCAAAACCTGATCTGACCTGAGCTGCTCTAGTGACAAAACCTGACTTAGACTGTTAGGTAGAGTTTTATCCCTTTTCTATGGAATATAAAGCACAACAGAAGTGTTCTTGTATTTGGAATATATGGAATATACTGAATTAGTAATCAGAGAAACTATCCACAAAGAGAAGCCCAGACCCAGATGGCTTTACTGAATTCTACCGAAACATTTAAGTAATTAATACCAGTTCTTCACAAACTCTTCCAAAAAATAGAAGGGGAGGAAACACTTCCCAGCTTATTCTGAGGCCAGTATTGCCCTGATACCTAAAACCAGACAAAAACACCAAATGAAAGAGATCTACTAGACCATTAACTCTTAAGAACAAAGATGCAAAAATGCTCAAAATACTGACAACCTGAATTCAGCAACACATTAAAAAAAATTATACACCATGACCAGATGGAATTTATCCCAAGCATTCAAGGTTTAACATCAGAAAAATCATCGTAATACACCATTAGTAGAATAAAACGCAGAACCACATAATCATCTCAGTTGATGCAGAAAAAGCATTTGACAAAACCCAACACCTTTTTGCGATAAAAACACTCAACAAACTAGGAATAGAGGGGAACCTCCTTAACATGATAAAAGACGTCTCCAAAACCCCACAGCTAACATAATACTTAACGGTGAAAGACGGTGCTTCCCACATAAGATCAGGAACAAGACGCTCCTGTCCCTTCTACTCAACATTGTACTGGAAGTTCTAGCCAGAATATTTAGTCAACAAAAAGCAAAGGCTTGCAGATTGGAAAGGAAGAAGTGAAACTGATTGCAGATGACATGATCAGGAAATCCTAAGGAGTCCACTAAAAAAAAAATTGAGCTACTAAACATGTTTAGCAAGATGGCAGGATGCAAGATCACAGAAATCATTTGTTGTATTGCAGACAATAACACGTGTTCGGTGAGGATGTGGAGGTAATTGGAACCCTCACGCACTGCTGGTGAGAATGTAAAATGGCGGACCCACTCTGGAAAACATTACCAAGCACTTCCACTGATAGGTATATACCCAAGAGAATTGAAAACATGGCCACAGAAGATCTGGTACACGAATGCTGCTAACAGCATTGTTCACAAGAGCCAAAATGTGGAACCCACTCAAATGTTTATCAGCTGATGAATGGACAAATAAAATGTGGTTTTTGCATATAATGGATACTACTTAGCTATAAAAATGACTGAAGTACTGACATGTGCTACAACATGGGTGAACCTGGGGAAAAAAAAATATTGTGCTAAGCGAAAGGAGCCAGACACAAGCGGCCATATATTGTGAACTTTCATTTACATGAAATGTCCAGATAGGCAGATCTATAGAGACAAAGTAGATAAGTGGCTGAGGTCGAGGGGTCGGGGTAGGGGGTGGTGGGCAATGGAAAGTGACTCCTTAATGAGTATCAGGCTTCTTTTGGGGGTGATGAAACGTCCTGGAACTAGTGGAGATGGTTTCACAACTTTGTAAATATACTAAAAGCCATGTAATTGTACACTATAAGAGGGTAAATTTGATGATACATGAATTAACATCTCAATGAAGAACAGTCACCACTAAGCCCTATCTGGCTACCCCGGTCTAGGTAAGTAGGTTTGTAAGAATAAAACAATTTTCTTCTGTCCTCTCCACAAAGTTATTTATACTCCAGTTGGTCCTCTGCACCCTCGGGTTGAAAATATTTGGGGGGGGGAAACAAATTCCAGAAAGTTTCAAACGCCAAAACTTGAACTCGCTGTATGCGGGCAAGTATTTACATAGCATTTACATTGCAGTAGGTATTATAAGTAATCTAGAGATGATTTAAAGTATATAAGAGGGTGTGTGTTGGTTATGTGCAATTACTACGGCATTTTATTTATTTTTTTGCGGTACGCGGGCCTCTCACTGTTGTGGCCTCTCCCGTTGCGGAGCACAGGCTCCGGACGCGCAGGCTCAGCGTCCATGGCTCACGGGCCCAGCCACTCCGCGGCATGTGGGATCTTCCCGGACCAGGGCACGAACCCGCGTCCCTTGCCTCGTCAGGCGGACTCTCAACCACTGCGCCACCCGGGAGGCCCTACTATGGCATTTTATATAAGGGGCTTGAGCATACATGGATTTTGGTATCCATGGCGGGTTCTGGGGTTAACCCACATATACCAAGGGATGACTATTTTTTTCAGGTGCTGTTTAGAAGAGGCCTTTCCTAATATTTGCTATCGATTTCTATCTTCTTTGCAGTATAGTTAGAGAATATGTTTGATATTTTTAAAATCCTTTGATAATAGCTGAGACTTAACTTACGGGGCCCAGTGTATGGTCAAGTGTTGTAACTCTCTGTGTCATTGAGTAGAGTCAGCAGATGTGAGCAACATTCTACAAGGTCCAAAAGACCAAGTTTATTTGTGGTAGGCAGATCTGCTATTCACTTCTAAATTTAGCTTTTAACAAATTAATACTAAGAAAATTGCTAAACTCCCACTTTAATTGTAGAATTGCCTGCTCTGTTTTGTAAATTTCTGCTTTATGTATTTTGAAGCCATGTTTATAGAGGCATTTTAAAATGAAGACTATATTTTGGTGAATTCAGTCTTTTATCATAAGATTACTTCTTTACATCGAGCAGGACCTTTTCATGTCAAGTCTTAATTCTTTGATACTAATATAGATCCATCAGCTTTCTTTTGATTAGTATTTGCACAGTATGCTTTTCCCATCCTTTTGTTTTCAAACTTTCTGCAGCCTTAGGTTATATATATAGCGATCGTAAATGGCATATTTTTAGAAAATCCAGTCTGATGATCTTTGTTAACTGATATTTAGTTCCAATTATATTTAATGTACTTAACTAATATATTTGCACCTAAGTCTGCCACTTCCCTTTATGCTTTCTATTTCTTCTACTCTTCTGTTTTTCTTTTTCTCATTGCCTCTCTGTGGATTGACTTAGGATTTGTTTTACCAATTCTTTTCTCCTCTCTTCCTGGTTTGGAATCCACAGACTCTGTTTTTATTCTTTTAGTGGTTCCCCTAGAACAGTGTTTCCCCACCTGAGTACTGTTGATATTTTCAGCCTGATAATTTCTTGTAGGGGCTGTGCTGTAGTAAATTTATCGGCATCCCCAGCTTCCACTAGTTAGCAGTAACACCTCCCACCTCCTCCATGGCCAGAAATGTCTCCAACGTGGCATTTATGCACTAGGAGGCAAAATCCCTCCCAGCTGAGACCGCTGCCCTAGAAATTAGCACACACATAACCAACATATCAAAGTCTAACAATCAAAACCTTTATCCTCCTCGTGTTAATACAAGAACCTTAGAATCTTTTTTAAAAAATAAATTTATTCTTATTTTACTTTTGGCTGAGTTGGGTCTTCGTTGCTGCACGTGGGCTTTCTCTAGTTGTGGCGAGTGCAGGCTACTCTGTTGTGGAGCACAGGCTCTAGGTGTGTGGGCTTCAGTAGTTGTGGCATGTGGGCTCAGTAGTTGTGGCTCGCAGGCTCTAGAACGCAGGCTCAGTAGTTGTGGCGCACGGGCTTAGTTGCTCCGCGGCATGTGGGATCTTCCCGGACCAGGGCTCAACCTGTGTCCCCTGCACTGGCAGGTGGATTCTTAGCCACTGTGCCACCAGAGAAGCCCAGAACCTTAGAATCTTGATACTCAGAATGTGGAATGGACCAACAGCCTTGGCATCCCCTGGGAACTTGTTAGAAATGCGGAATGTCTGATCACAACCCAGATCTGTTTTATTTTATATTTATGGTACTTCTTTTGTCTTTTATGCTGAAAATCTTAGTTTTTAATTACATTGACATAATCATTTATTTGTTTTATTCACATTGCAGGATATGTATGTAATTATATAATACTTATAATTAATTACATTTTAGGATATTTGGAAACATTAAATATAATATATAAAATATATAAGTATCATAGAGTATATGTTATACAATTACACATTCCATATATCAGAAAGGCACATAAAATATTTGTAATAGTTCCACAATAACTAACAGATTTACTAATAGTCTGATGAGTATAGCTTAACTTTTCTTTTTTTCAATTTTATTTATTTATTTATTTTAGCTTAACGTTTCTTTATGCCTCTTTTTGTTTGTTTGTTTGTTTTTTTGAAGAAATTTCCCACTCAATGTGACCTGAGGTCAGTCACACGGCCCTTCTAATCTACCCACTCTCACTTGTTGAGAAGCGCCTCAGCCATGGAGTACATGGAAAAAAGGTCACTGGCCCTGGGGGCCCATCCTCTGAATTCTCCAGTCCTATCTTTTCCACCTAGAGGGTGACTTGGCTTTTATGAACTTCAAGTTGGGAGAATGAAATAAAATGATGAATGATGATACTGTGTCTCCTCGGAGGAGAAATACCATGGCTGCCCAAGCAGATAAGGGCCACAAGGGGGTGCTTTGTTCCTTATGTGCAAACAGTTCACAAGAAGGACAAGATTCTAAATATTGTCATCAAGTATGGATGGAAGGAAGGCACCGGGATCATCTTCCCAAATGGGTGATGACAGGCCTGAAAACATCTCTCAGACGTCTTTGTGCTTAAAGACAAGTTCCATGCACATTTCTTCAGGGATGCATCAATGTGGCCTAGAGTTCATCCTTGAGCCACAGGGACATGGGACCTGGATCTGTTTGTGTGTATGCGTGGGTAGTGAAGATGAAGATGATGGGGGTGTTTTCATTCATTCCCACCAGCCTGGCTATTCTTTTCCCCCTTCATTCATTTCCTACTCATTCTATCTCAGCTGCTTTCTTACTCTCTGCCTCATTTTCACTACGGCAGCATGTGGTTACCTCATGAACACTCCCACCATTACTGGAGGATTTCTTTACACTGCAAGGAAGTCATCAAGACAGACATGTAATCTCCATAGGGAGGGTCTCCTATTTCCCATAGTGCCACTGGGGGCGAGGTGTCAGTGTCAAGTTCATTTTGTTTCTAGACGGAGTAACATCGTAAGACAGACCCTGACATGTTTCTGGGCCTTACCTGCTCTTCCCAGGATCCATATATTAAAAAAAAAAAATCTTCAAATAGATACCTCCACTCAGTACCCTTCCAGAATTACTTCTGTTGGACACTGATTATATTTTCTAAACTGCAACAACAACAATGCCACTGATTCTAGGAAAATGTTCCTGTCCCTGAACATCTTTGGAGTGGTGCTGCCTTGTAAAGAGAGGGAATGGGGAGAACTTGCCCAAGTCAGGGGTCAATTTCTGTGTCCCTAGCTTGGAAGCCATTTCCATCCAGTGGCTGGAGAGAGACTTGAGTGCTGCTTGAAAATATGAAAAGATTTCTTGCCCAAGCCTGCAAATAGCATGTCTTCTTTCCTTTACAGTTTTTTAAGGCCTGTCCTCTGCTCATTCTTCTTCTGGCCAGTGTTCAACAGTAAAATAGCTGGGGCCACTACAGACGTATTCATGCGTCATTACCCTTCTCACAGAACTGTTTGCCCAGACTCTAGGTTGAGATATTAAGGGAAGGGCAGTAACCTCTCAACACTTTTCATTTGGGGCAGGGGACTGAACAAGGCCCACACCAGGGTTCCTAATAGCTCCCCTGCTTCCCCACACTTGGAGCTGGAAGGTCTATTTTTCCTAATACTCTAGAGTATATACACACGGTAGAGGAACAGCAGAATGGGAAACTCTCTTCATTTTCATTAAGGCTAAACTACAGGGTGGGGGGTCGATTCCAGCTCCTCAGCCTCCATTGAGAAAGTAAGGAGCTCTTGGGGGCAGGGGGCAGCCACTCACCATGAAGAGTATCAGGGTCACATGTTTCTCTCCATCCATCTGAAATCAGAGTCTAGCCAACTCAAACTTCTAGTTTCTGATTTTGTGACATGTGGAGCTACTTTTCTTTTACCTTCCTGGAGGCTGAGTGGGGAGAATCCAGCTCTACCAGGCCTGTAACCCCACTCACCCACAGGTATGTGATGTTTAAAACATTGAGGGAGAAGGGCTGCTTGAGCCAGGTCCTGGGGTTGGGTCTTTATTAGATTTTCTCATTTGAACAAGTCCCTGGATTTTTTTTTCCAGTTTTTAAAACTGTAGCAAAAATACTCATAAAATTTACCATCTTAACCATTAAAAATTATACAGATCAGTGGTATTAAATACATCCATAATGTTGTGCAGCCATCACCACCATTCAGCTCTGTAACTCATTTCATTTTGTAAAATTGAAACTCTATACCAATTAAACAGTAACTCCTCATTTCCCCCTTTCCCCGGTCCCTGGAAACCACCACTCATACTTTCTGCCTCCCATGATTTTGACTACTATAAGTATCTCACATAGTGGAATCATACAGTATTTGTCTTTTTGTGACTGGTTTATTTCACTTAGCATAATGCCCTTGTTAACCTAAAACAGCCAGTTATTTTACCAGCAAAATGGGTTTACGCAGGAGCTGCAAAGAATTACAATTTGGGACGTGCACCTGAGAGGAAACATGTAAGTCCAGTAAAGCAAAGAAGAGGAAAATTTTATAGAGGAGAAAGGGCAGTTGGGAGGGGCTGTTATAAACAAAAAATGCGTTGGCGGAAACTGGGAGTTCAAAGTACAGTGGCTTTTCATTGAGTTGTGACAGTCTCTCATTGGCTGAACTGTTGCTAGGCAATGAGAAAATCTTGCTTCCTCTTGCTGGTGGTAGTAAAGTAGCGTCACTTCCTGCCAGAGATGCAAGGTAACATCTCTTCCTGGAATCTGTATTGAGATCCAGTGGTACGCGTGTGAGAGCTCCCCCTGCTGGTCTCCCGACACCGTCTTGGTGAGGGTTCCCTTTATTAATGTTAACTTCCTCAAGGTTCATGTTGTATTATATCGCAGAATTCCTTTCTTTTAAGACTGAGTAATATTGCATTTTATGTATATACCGCACTTGTCTGTTCATGTGTTGATGGACAGTTGGGTTGCTTCCATGTTTTAGCTATCAAATATCTCTTTGAGACCCTGCTTTCAATTCTTTTGTATAGGTACCCAGAAGTGGAATTGCTGGATCATATTGTAATTTTATTTTTAATTTTCTGAGGAGCTACCATCCTGTTTTCCAGCGGCTGTGCCATCTTACATTCCTACGAACAGTGCACAGGGTTCCAGTTTCTCCACATTCTTGCCATCACGTATTGTTTTCTATTATTTTGATAGTAGCCATCCTAATGGCTGTAAGATAGTATTTCATTGTAGTTTTGATTTTTTGATTTGCATTCACCTAATGAATAGTGATGTTGAGCATCTTTTCATGTGCTTATTTGTCATTTGTATATCTTCTATGGAAAAATGTCTATTCACGTCCTTTGCCAATTTTTAAATTGGGTTATTTCTGGTTTTTTTGTGTTGTTGTTGTTGTTTTGAGTTTCAAGAGTTCTCTCTGTATTTTGGATATTAATCTCTTATCAGGTATATGACTTGCAAATATTTTCTCCTATTCGGTGGATTGTCTTTTTACTCTGATGATTCTATCTTTTGATGCACAAAAGCTTTTTAAATTTTGTGAAGTTCAGTTTGTGTTACCTGTGCCTTTGGTGTCAAATCCAAAGAAATCAGTGCCAAGTCTAATGTCACGAACCTTTTGCCCTTTGTTTTCTTCTAAGAGTTTTATTGTTTTAGGTCTTACATTTAGGTCTTTGATCCATTTTGAGTTAATTTTTGTATGAGGTGTTAAGGGTCCAACCTCCTTCTTTTGCATGTGGATATCCAATTTTCCCAGCATGATTTGTTGAAAAGGACTGTCCTTTTCTCACGTTGCCCAGAACTTGGGTGAGAAAATTTCCACTTGTTCTAGGAAGCATTCTCCTATCCTTTAACTGGGATTCTGAAGGATCTTTGTAATTTTCTCTCTGAGAAAAATTTTTTCTCTCTCGGCATCACGTCCTCCTCATCATGACTCTTAAGGAATGTGAGGAAATGTCTTAGATTTTACCCTACTGGCAGGATAACAAATTATCCTGTCAACTTCATGGATGCTGTCAAAAGGCATGAGACTCTGGGGTCTGAGAAAGAAGATTTTATTATTCATGACATAGTAAACAGCAGAAGCTTCATGTTTGCATTTATTCTTCTTGTCCACCTCAAGTTCCTCAGAGGTGATACAAAGAGGCCCAGGATGCATCACAAGTGAGGATGTTGTCAAGGTTAAGAAATCCAAATATTTAAAAGTTGGTCCTCAACAAACCTGCCGAAATTTTGCCTCAGAGGAAGGCACTATTTTTATTATGTTGGTCCAGTAATTAATCTGTCCTTTTCCCTGGAGGAGGTACTGCAGACATTATCTGAAACTGATTGTTATACAAAAAATCCTTGAAAAGATAATTTAGGACAGAAGCTGATACAAGCTGTGAAAAAACATAAGAGACCAAAAATTGTCTCTCAACATGGAGCAATTTTCCCTTTAAAACATGAGAATAATCAATGCTCTAAACAAAAATTTCCACTGAAGATTTCTAGTACTAAGACTAACCTTGATTGTGTGGCACACTGGGGTTGTAAAGATTGAAAGAGACAAGAAAAGCCTGAATCACCAGGAGACTTGACAGAAAATCAGCTCCAAGGGTGAGGTGATGTTAAACTGGATGAGGCAATGATAGATGACAGCAAATAAAAAGAAAGGCAAATACAACATTTTCAGAATAAATGGGAGTGTGTTATCTTGATGGATAAAAAGACTTAAGTCACTACTAACACATATAACAAATTACTCTGAATAGATTGCTGATGTAAAATTTAAAGGTATAAAATGATTTTTCTAGAAGAAAACAAAGAACATTTTTGAGATCTTATAATAGGAAAAGACTCCTTAAACAGAACAAAAATATTGACTATAAAGGAGAACATGACAAATGATGTTGTATTGAAGTTAAGAGCTTCTACTCATCAAAAGACAACAAGATAGAAAAAGCGATAAAGAGAGCCAAGAAAAGCCTCCTATTTAGTGTATATAGAGAACTTTTTAAAATTCAGTAAGAAAAGGACAGAAAACACACAAAAAATGACAAAGCAACAGACTCTTCAAGAAAAAGTACTCAGTCCTCTTGATCAAGATGGCGGAGTAAGAGGACGCAGAGCTCACCTCCCCCACAAACACATCAAAAATACATCTACTTGTGGAACAATTCTCACTGGAAAGTAACTGGAAGCTGGGAGAAGGACTCCTGTACAGCCAAGGCTGTAAGAAAGATACACATGTAATGAGGTAGGAAGGGAAGAAAAGCAATTGGGTCAGGACCTGTGTCCCACAGTGCACTTTAAACACACTGCACTCTTCAACCCCTGTGTACATTTTAACCCTCTACAGTCTCTCTCTTCCTGAACTTTATCCCCCAACCCCCATGCTCCATGAATCTCCACAATCTTGCTCTTATATCCCCCTTTCCCTGTGCCCTCTTCCTTCCCACCTCACTTTATCATGCCTATTCTCAGTCATACCCCACTAACTCCAACTTTCTCATCAAACTCTCCCCAGCCCTCACCTCTTGTGGCAGTGCTCAAAGACTTTTTTTTTCTATTTTTTATTATGATAAATAAAATATAAAATACAATTCTACAGTCTTAACTCTTTAACTGTTTAGTGGTTAAATATATTCATATTTTTGTCCAACCTAATTACCACTATCCATCTCCAGAACTCTTTTCATCTTGCAAAACTGAAACAGTAACTCCCCATCTCTCCTTCTGCAATACCCTGACAACCACCTTTCTACCTTTATTGCTGTGATTTTTATTGCTGTGATTTTTACTTCTGTAAATATATCATAAAAGTGGAATGGTACAGTATTTGTCTTTTTGCATAATGCCCTCAAAGTTCATCCATGTTGTGGCACATGTCTTTATTTCCTCCCCTTTAAGCCTAAGTAATATTCCATTGTAGGGACTTCCTTCATGGTCCAGTGGTTGAGAATCTGCCTACCAATGCAGGGGACACAGGTTCAAGCCCTGGTCTGGGAAGATCCCACATGCTGTGGAGTAGCTAATCCCATGTGCCACAACTACTGAGTCCACGTGCCATAACTACTGAAGCCTGTGCGCCTATAGCCTGTGCTCGGCAACAAGAGAAGTCACCACAATGAGAAGCCTGTGCACCACAGCAAAGAGTGGCCCCTGCTCGCCGCAACTAGAGACAACCCACACGCAGCAATGAAGACCCAACGCAGCCAAAAATAAAAATATATATAATAATTTTTAAATTAATTATTAAATAAATAAATAATATTCCATTGTATGTATATACCAGTTTATTTTTGTATATGGTGTGAGAAATTATTCCAGTTTGATTGATTTGCATGTAGCTGTCCAGTTCCCCAACACCATTTATTTGTGGAAGAGGCTGTCTTTGTCCTATTGTATCTGCTTGCCTCCTTTGTCATAGATTAATTGACCATGTAGGCATGGGTTTATTTCTGTTCTATCTATTCTGTTTCATTGATCTATGTGTCCATTGATCTTTTGCCAGTACCACACTGTTTTGATGTCTGTAGCTTTATAGTATAGTTTGAAATCAGGGAGGATGACACCTCCAGCTTTGTTCTTCCTTCTCGAGATTATTTTGGCTATTCAGGGTCTTCTGTGTTTCCATACAAACTTTATAATTATTTGCTCTAGTCTGTGAAAAATGCCATTGGTATTTTGACAGGGATTCCATTGAACCTGTACCTTGTCTTGGGGGCTATGATCATTTAATAACACTAATGCCTCCAATCCATGAATATGGTATTTCTTTCCATTTATTTGTGTTGTCTTCAATTTGTTTCATCAGGCTTATAGGTTTTGTTTTGTTTTGTTTGCCGTACGCGGGCCTCTCACTGTTGTGGCCTCTCCCGTTGCGGAGCACAGGCTCCGGATGCGCAGGCTCAGCGGCCATGGCTCACAGGCCCAGCCGCTCTGCGGCATGTGGGATCCTCCCGGACCGGGGCACAAACCCGTGTCCTCTGCATCGGCAGGCGGACTCTCAACCACTGTGCCACCATGGAAGCCCAGGCTTATAGTTTTTAAAGTATAGGTCTTTTACCTCCTTGGTTAGATGATTTCTTAGGTATCGTATTGTTTTCAGTGCAGTTTTAGGTGCACTAATTTTACTTTTTGATAGTTTATTGCTAATGTAACTCATGAATAATTTTATTGCTTAACTATTTTATCATTAAAGTTCTTCCTATGTTTTTTACTTTTATATTACCACAAACATTTACCAAAAACTTAAGCATCCTATTTATTTTATTTTTTATTGAAGTATAGTTGATTTACAATGTTGTGTTAGTTTCTGGTGTACAGCAAAGTGAGTTAGTTTTATATACATACACATATATATATTCTTTTTCATTATAAGTTATTACAAGATATTGATTATAGTTTCCTGTGCTATATAGTAGGACCTTGTTTTTTATCTATTTTATATATAGTAGTTTGTATCTGATAACCCCAAACTCCTAATTTATTCTTCCCCCCACCTTCACCTTTGGTAACCATAAATTTGTTTTCTATGTCTGAGTCTGTTTCTATTTTGTAAATAAGTTCATTTGTATCATATTTTAGATTCCACATACAAGCGATATCATATGATACTTGTCTTTCTCTGTCTGACTTACTTCACTTAGTATGATTACCTCTAGGTCCAACCATGTTGCTGCAAATGGCATTATTTTGTTCTTTTTTATGGCTGAGTGGTATTCCATTGTGTATATATACCACATCTTTATCCATTCATCAGCTGATGGACATTTAGGTTGCTTCCATGTCTTGGCTATTGTAAATAGTGCTGCTGTAAATACTGGGGTGCATATATCTTTTCAAATTAGGGTTTTCTCCGGATATATGCCATGGAGTGGGATTGCTAGATCCTATGGGAACTCTATTTTTAGTTTTTTAAGGAACCTATATACTGTCTTCTGCAGTGGCTGCACCAATTTACATTCCCACCAACAGTGTAGGAGGGTTCCCTTTTCTCCACACCCTCTCCAGCATTTATTTTTTGTGGATTTTAAAATAATGGCCATTCTATACAGTGTCAGGTGATAGCTCATTGTAGTTTGGATTTGCATGTCTCTGATAATTAGAGATTGTGTGCATCTTTTCATGTGCCTGTTGCCCATCTGTATGTCTTCTTTGGAGGAATGTTTATTTAGATCTTCTGCCCATTTTCTGATTGGTTTTTTTTAATATTGAGATGTTTATACCTTTTGGAAATTAAGCCCTTGTCAGTCGCATCATTTGCAAATATTTTCACCCAGTCCGTAGATTGTCTTTTCAATTTCTTATGGCTTCCTTTGCTGTGCAAAAGCTTATAAGTTTGATTAGGTTCCATTTGTTTATTTTTGCTTCTATTTCTTTTGCCTTGGGAGACTGATCTAAGAAAACATTGCTACAATTTACATCAGAGAATGTTTTGCCTATGTTCTCGTCTAGGAGTTTTATGGTATCCTATCTTATATTTAAGTCTTTAAGCCATTTTGAGTTTATTTTTGTATATGGTGTGAGGGAGTTTTCCAACTTCATTGATTTACATGAGGCTAATAAACAGCCTCTTTCGCATGACCTATGGAAGTCACATCCTTTACGTGGTTTCCCAAATGAAGAGTGAAATGCTATTGTGTTATTTACCCCAAAATTTAGCTTCCATCCTACATTGTATGTTCTATTTAAGTGGTTTTGGGGGCATTTTATATAAGCAAGATTTTTGCTCCCCTGAGCTGAAATTAGAAACTATCCATGACTGTTGTGATTTGACCATAAATTGGAGAATTGATGTATGGGAAATCAAATAGTGGCCTCCAATCTGCCCATTGCCACTTCCGTCTTTCCCAGTTCCATTCCTCCCCTCTTCGTTTGTGTATTTCCCCTCCCTCAGATACATCTTCTGTGCCTCCACCCCTGTGAGCTGTAGCCATGCACCAAACTCCATTCACTCCTCAACTTCACTCAACTTTTTCAGACTCCTATATTGCATCCTTGACCTCCCTCCTGTCACTTTTTGGACATCCATTCCTATGTGGTTCTAGCCTGGCCCTCCTCACCTTCCATCCCCCCTGCAAACCACATCATTTGAGCCTTTATTTTCTTACCCTGCATCTACTTCCAAGCCAGATATCTCAGCCCATTCCCCGTGTACTCTACAACCACACCATCAAGGACCCCAGCCCCAACTCTCAGGCATCCTCAACTAATTCATAAACCAAATCCACAACCCACAGCCCTCTTATCCCTGACCCTTTCTCCTGGGCTCCTTGGCTCCTCATGCCCAACGTTCTCCCAGCTTCCTCATTGTCATGTGCCCATTTTTTTTTTCTCTTCTCTTGGTCATTATCTTCACCAGGCTTCATGTCCTCTTTCAATTCTCTATTTCTGCCTTGGGCCACACTATATTTCCAGCATCTGCCTACCCCACACGTATTCCCCTTCCTCCTCTCACTGTCTTGTTGTTGTTTTTTTTTTTTTTTTTTTTGGCTGCGTTGGGTCTTTGTTGCTGCGCTCGGGCTTTCTCTAATTGCAGCAAGCAGGGGCTGCTCTTCCTTGTGGTGAGCGGTCTTCTCACTGCGGTGGCTTCTCTTGTTGCGGAGCATGGGCTCTAGGCATGTGGGTTTCAGTAGTTGTGGCATGCGGGCTCAGTAGCTGTGGCTCGCGGTCTCCAGAGCACAGGCCCAGCAGCTGTGGCATGCGGGCCCAGCTGCTCTGCGGCACGTGGGATCCTGGACCAGGGATCAAGCCCGCGTTCCTGCATCGGCAGATGGACTCTCAACCACTGCGCCATCAGGGAAGCCCTCACTATCGTTTTAATCCCTCAAAGACAATAAGTCTCTTGGGAGTTTTATCAACCACTGACCTTTACCATTTTTGCCCCCAAACTCCTCATACCCTTATTTCCTTCATGCCCATGGAATCCCGCACCTATTTCCCTAGAACCCGGTATACCTCATACTCTTCACTTTGCCGCACACTTTAACTCATTGTACCCTCAAAACCGGCAATGCCCTTTAACCACCTTGGGATTTTTCGTATTTCTTTTTCTTTCTCCTTCTGCCTTTTCTCTTTCCCTACACTCTCTCCCACACTCCAGGCTTCCTTCACTGTGGTCTTATCTGCATACCCGTTTTTCTATGCCCTCTCTCTCATACTGATCTATCACATACCCATTCACTGCCATGCCTCTGAGCACTCGACCTTTCTTACCCTCTGACCCACCCAAGGAGGTAATACGCATAGCAATTTTAAGGCTGCCTATAGCAAATATTGTCTGTTGGTTGTTGCAGCGTTGAAAGGATTACAAACAATGGAAAGGACCCCTTTTTCCTGCGTCCAGAAGTCTGGAGATACAACAACTATTCTTCCGTATGTGAACGTGTCGTCCACAGATACACAGGGACTGTGTAAGTTAATTTTATGAAAGTGAATGCTTTCATATGAATGCGTCATGTGTGTTTATGAATATGATGCGAGTTTATATGTGCTGAGCATGTATGTTTGTGAGTTTACACCTGTAGTTGTGTATGTGACTTATGTATATGTATGTGAGTATATATGAGTACGCGAGTGTGAATGCACATGTGTGTTTGCTTCTGCCTGTAAGTGTTTCAGTGAGTTCGTGTTTGTGTGCAGACATGGTTGACCACCACTATGGCTCCAACTCCTGACTTGAAAATTGACAATGATCGCATCATGACTGTGCATCAAATGTGGATTTATTTGTAGGGAAAACTGAAAGATTACTTTCAACTCCTAATTTATATTTCTTAGTTATCAAAGCATCGAGTGCTCATTACTGGAAAATAGCACAATTAATTAATTAATTAATGCAGAGCACTCTGGTAACAATTTGATCCCCTTGAATTAAGTAATTGAGCATTGGTTCACCTGATATTTACAAGAATAGTAAAATCTCTCTGTTGAGCCATCAGAACTAGATGCTAATTTGTGAGACACTCTTTGAACCTTCTCGTTTTTTCTATGCATACTGTTCTGTGTCTAAGTCTAATCACTAATGGAGGTCAGTAATTGTAAAGTATATTTTCCTACAACATCTCCATATTAATTGGCATTGATTTATGCAAATGAGTCCAATTAATTGGCTTTGATTTGTGCAGACATTTTCTATAATGAGTGATTTATCATATTCTTTTTTTTTATTTTTTTATTTTTTAACATCTTTATTGGAGTATAATTGCTTTACAATGGTATGTTAGTTTCAGCTTCACAACAAAATGAATCAGTTATATATATACATATATTCCCATATCTCTTCCCGCTTGCGTCTCCCTCCCTCCCACCCTCCCTATCCCACCCCTCCAGGCGGTCATATTCTTCCTTTTACTTGTGTCTCTTTGAATATACTTCTCAGGTATTTTGTCTCATTCCATTTCTCTACCAATACTTTAACTGGTGGTTCAGTTCAGTGGTCTGAAGATTAGGAAAGTACTAGTTTCAGGGAGAGGAACGTCTCAGGAAAGTGAAGAATCTAGAGGAACACACATCTTTTATGCCTGTCTTTATTTGAGTGACTTAAGAATTTCCAACTCTCCTCCATGTGAGACCCTGTCCACCTTCAGGGATCATGGAAAAGAAAATGCCTCTTGAAAACACTCCAGTTGTTTCCTAAGGGGGCTAACTAGAAACTTGTAATTGTTTTTAGTAATTAACAACTGAGAGAAAAGTTTTCAGAAATGTTCCCAGATCCCAAGCCTACACTCCCATTGCTGCTTCAGGTGAAATGATTTTGCAGTTCTGTTGGGAGGGGTGGGGAGGACACAGAATCTCAAACCCATATATCAGGCTCCGGCTAGCTCCCTTCCACACAGGTACTGGCTATAAAAACCATCACTCTGAGCCCATTGTCCTGGCATCAGGAAGGAGTCAGTTAAGGATGTTCTATTTCATTCTGAGCAGCAGAGTCTGTAAGAGAAAGGCAGATCAAGAGTCTGGGTAAGGGCTTCCCTGGTGGCGCAGTGGTTGGGAGTCCGCCTGCCGATGCAGGGGACACGGGTTCGTGCCCCGGTCTAGGAAGATCCCACATGCCGCGGAGCGGCTAGGCCCGTGAGCCATGGCCGCTGAGCCTGCCCGTCTGGAGCCTGTGCTCCGCAATGGGAGAGGCCACAACAGTGAGAGGCCCGCGTACCGCAAAAAAAAAGAGTCTGGGTAAGAGATCATATCAGAAAAAGGCAGTCTTCTGTGTAGTAACCTGATTCGGTGCCAACACCGTGCAGAAAGGTGGAATAAGTCTGAGGCATGAGCTAGTAAAGAGGGATGGGGTCCTAGAATCTACACCAATCTCTAAAGACTCCTCATGCAATTTAATGTAAACCTCTGACAGGGATTGTTGTGACTCATTCCAAGATATAACAAAACCTGCTTTCTAAGGTGCTTAAAAATATTTGTATTTTAAGTTGTAAAATCAATCTACTGTTGAGTCTACCTTATAGGAATCAGGATGACTTAGAGGTGCACCAATAATCCCTCCAGGTTTGCAATAAAGAGTATGATGAATCTGCAATACTCATCCAGTTCTGTGCAGAAAGTGTATGCAAATGGAAATGGCTTGAATAGAAAGGTTTTTTTCTAACTCTGGATGTCTGATGCAATTAATGGAGACAGTAACTCTGTCTCAACTGAAAACCTCTGTAGTGTGTTGGTTATGGCAAGGTTATCACTCTTACATTTACAGAACAGTTGACATGATAATTAGGAGTTAAAGGCCGCAGCTGGCAGTCTCATATCGTGTTGTTTCCGTTTAAAAAATATGCTGTTACTATCAATCTAAAAATCCAGTCTTTGAATTTATAAAATGCACAAGAATACATGCCTTGCAGGTGCTGTTTTGCATATATGTCTTTTATGTCAGTATCATTCACAAATCTTATTACTTTGCTAGTCTTTTCACTTAACTCTGAAGTTAACAAATAGATAAGTATATGAACTGAAAATAATAATAATGTAGTTTTGGCTTATGCTCTTTTATCATGTATTAGTGTTTGATGTCCCAAAGTTTACGGCATTACATGTGCTTATTCAATAATTCCTGTGATAGGTGCCATTATACCTGCTTTTCTGACATAAAAATAAAGGAGTCTGGGACTTCCCTGGTGGCACAGTGGTTAACAATCTGCCTGCCGGGCTTCCCTGGTGGCGCAGTGGTTGAGAGTCCGCCTGCCGATGCAGGGAACACCGGTTCGTGCCCTGGTCTGGGAAGATCCCACATGCCGCGGAGCGGCTGGGCCCGTGAGCCATGGCCGCTGAGCCTGCGCGTCCGGAGCCTGTGCTCCGCAAGGGGAGAGGCCACAACAGTGAGAGGCCCCCGTACCGCAAAAAAAAAAAAAAAAAAAGAATCTGCAGGGAACATGGGTTCGATTCCCTGGTCTGGGAAGATCCCACATGCCGTGGAGCAACTAAGCCCGTGCGCCACAACTACTGAGCCTGCACTCTGGAGCCCTCGAGCCACAACTACTGAAGCCCACGCGCCTAGAGCCTGTGCTCCGCAACAAGTGAAGCCACCACAATGAGAAGCCCGCGCACCGCAATTAAGAGTAGCCCCACTCGACACAACTAGAGAGAGCCTGCGCACAGCAACGAAGACCCAATGCAACCAAAGATAAATAAATAAATAAATAAAAGACTCCACCAACTTTAAAATAAATAAATTATTAAATAAAGGACTTTTCCTGTTGCTGTCCTAATACCGAGCCATTCTCATCTTCATGACATTACCTTGTCCTGGAGCAGGTTCCTGCAGTATTCTGGTGCTCGCAGGGCATTGACATGTATTAAGATACCTAAAGGGCTTCCCTGCTGGCGCAGTGGTTGAGAGTCCGCCTGCCGATGCAGGGGACACGGGTTCGTGCCCCGGTCCGGGAGGATCCCACATGCCGCGGAGCGGCTGGGCCCGTGGGCCATGGCCGCTGGGCCTGCGCGTCCGGAGCCTGTGCTCCGCAACGGGAGAGGCCACAGCAGTGAGAGGCCCACGTACCACCAAAAAAAAAAAAAAAAAAAGATACCTAAAGCTTCATTCACAATACATAGTGCCCTATAAAATAAAACTTTACAAGAATGGAATCTCGTTATAATGAAAATATAAAATACCACCAGTCTAAAATAAGTTGTGAAATTAAAACTAAATATGGACCTGGATTATTATTTGAATAGAACCAACTGGCTTTTTGGCAGAGAATGGTGGTTCAATGCACTATCTTTACCAGCCTAATGGGTCTCAAGTCTTCACTCTGCCCTACGCAGCAGATTTCAAGAAGCATGTAACCTCTCTGTGTTACCCTTCCCTGTAAAACTGAAGTCACAGAAATCCCGGGCTCGTGGATTCGTGAAGCATGAAGTGATCATGTGGCGTGCCTTCAACGAGTCATTTTACATATAAGTGCTCTTTATAATGTATACATTCAACCCTTTTAAGGCTGCTAGTAACAGAAAAACATGAAGTACATTTTTCTAACCGGGAACTCACGGCAAGTGCAGAATATTGGATTTCAGCTGACATGATTCATGTAGCCCAAGCCTCATATTCCCATGCAGGACATTTAAACTCGCAAGACAAGTATCAGCGACTGTGAACTGAGAGGATGGCTAGCAGCGATTTGACAGTGGATGTGATCTTCTTAACACAGACTGCGGTTGGAATCCTGGAGAATTTCTCGCTTCTTTGCCGTTATATCATCCTTCCCTTCACTGGCTACAGGTTAAGGTCCACAGATTTCATCCTTAAGCACCTGATTGTAGCCAACTTCTTGGTCCTCATCTCTAAAGGGGTCCCCCAGACAGTTATTCCCCCTTTGGGTGGAAACATATACCCAGTGATTTTGGATGCAGACTTCTTTTCTTTCTTCACAGAGTGGGGAGGGAGTGTCCACTGGTAGCATCTGCCTCTGGAGTGTCTTTCAGGCCACCACGATCAGTCCCAGGAACTCCAGGCGGGCAGAGCTTAAAGTAAAATCTCCCAAGTACATTGTTGCCTCTATTTTCCTGTGTTGGATGCTCCAAATGCTGGGAAATGTTGTTTTTCCTATCGATGTAACTGGCAAATGGAGCAACAAAGACCTCACAAACGGGAAGGATTTTTGATACTGTTCTGCTGTTCATCGTGACGAAACCAGACAGACATTGTATGGAGCATTGCTATTATTCCCTGATGTTTTCTGTTTGGGGCTCACGCTCTGGGCCAGTGGCTCCATGGTTTTCATCCTGTACAGGCATGAGCAGCAGGTCCAACACATTTGTACCAACGCCTCCCCCAGGTCCCCCCCCCGCCATCTTGAGTCCAGAGCTGCCCAAACCATTCTTCTCCTGGTGAGCACTGTCGTCTGCTTTTATACCCTTTCCTCCATCTTTCAACTTCTTTTGTCTCTTTCTGATCATCCTAGCTGTTCCCTGTGGACATCACTGTAATCACTGCTGCGTGCTTCCCCACTGTCAGCCCCTTCCTGCTCGTGAGCCGTGACCCCAGTGTACACAGCCTCTACTTTGCCTGGTTCAGGAATACGAAATCCCCCACTGTTAGGGGAAATATGTAAATTGTGTGTATTTCCACAGTGCACAGTTGCCAATTCCTTCCTTCCTTCACCCTCAGTGTCCAAAGGAGAGTTTTGAACTGGAACCTGTGGAAGAACTGCTTTCGGGCTGATTCATGTTGTTGGCAGAATACGTTTCCTTTAATGACTCACTTCTGAATATCTCCATCTAGAAAGGCAGCATTAGCAAGTTGAATCCCTCTTCTGTTTTCAATCTCTTACTTCTTTCCGTTGTAGCTATTTGGCATCTGTTCTTTAAAGCTCAGGTGATTATACTCCACCCACCTTCATTAACGAGGAAAATCTGTTCCAGTCAGCTAGGGCTGCTGTAACCAAGAATACCACAGGGGAATGCTCCAAGGTGATGGAGTAGGAAAACCCTGAGCTCTCCTCTCCTCCTGGACACACCAATATTACAACTGTATACAGAGCAAGTATTGATGAGGAAGACCAGAAGCTACCAGAAAAGATCTTCTACAACTAAAGGAATGCAGAAGGATCCCCAGTGAGACAGGTAGGAGGGTTGGAGTCTCGGTAGAGTCAAGAACCATATCCCTGGGTGCGTGACCCAGAAACAGGAGAATAATACAATTACAAAGATTCTTCCCAAGGGGTGAGCATTCTGAGCCCTACATTGGGCTGGCATACCGGGAAGATAAGCCCCAGAACATTTAGCTTTGAAAGGCAGCAGGGCTTTCTTTCGGGAGAGCCAGAGGGATGTGGGAAATACGCGGAGGTAGAGACTCCCCTCTTTTTTTTTTTTTTTGAGGTATGGTTGATGTACAATATTGTGTTTGCTTCAACTATACAGCAAAGTGACTCCGTTTTTTTTTTCAGAGTATACGCCATTATAGGTTATTACAAGATATTGTATATTGCTGTGCTATAAAGTAGATCCTTGTTACTAATCTATTTTATGTATAGAAGCTTGTATCTGTTAATTCCGTACTCCTGATTTGTCCCTCCCTCCCTGCCTCACCCCTTTGGTAACCATACGTTTGTTTTCTATGTCTGCGAGTCTCTTTCTGTTTTGTATTTAGATTCATTTGTATTATTTTTAGATTCCACATGTGATATCATTTGGTATTTGTCTTTCTCTGACTTACTGCACTAAGTATAATATTCTCTCAGTCCCTCCATGTTGCTGCAGGTGGCAATATTTCATTCTTTTGAATGGCTGAGTATTATTCCATCGCATGTATATCCATGTTTTCATGTCTTAGCTATTGTACAAAGTGATGCTATGAACATTGGAGTGCAGATATCTTTTTGAATTAGAGTTTTTGTTTTTCCAGATATATATATACCCAGGAGTCAGATTGCTGGATCATATAGTAGCTCAATGTTTAGTTTTTTAGGGAACATCCATGCTGTTTTCCATAGTGGCTGCACCAATTTCCATTCCCACCAACCATATACAGGTGTTACCTTTTCTCCACACCCTCTCCAGCAATCATTATTTGTGAACTTTGTGATGATAGCCATTCTGACCAGTTTTAGGTGATACCCCATTGTGATTTGATTTGCATTCCTTTTATATTTAGTGATGTTGAGCATCATGCATTTGTTGGCCATCTGTATGTCTTTTTTGGAGAAATGTCTATTTAGGTCTTGTGCCCATTTTTTGATTGGATTGCTGTTTTTTGTATAGAATTCTGTGACCTGTTTATATATTTTGGATATTAACCCCTTGTTGTTTGTAGGGTTTGCAAATATTTTCTCTCATTCCGTAGGCTGTCTTTCATTTTGTTGATGTTTTCCTTTGCTGTGCAAAAGCTTTGAAGTTTAATTAGGTCCCATTTGTTTATTTTTCCTTTTATTTCTTTTGCCTTGGGAGACTGATCTAAAAAAACTAATTGCTGTGATTTATGTTTGAGAACGTTTTCCTGTGTTGTCTTGTAAAAGTTGACCGTGTCATGACATACATAGTTCTTTAAACCATTTTGACTGTACTTGTTTAATATGATGTGAGGGAGTGTTCTAATTTCATTGATTTTTCACGTAGCTGTCCAGCTTTCCCAGTACCACTTATTGAAGAGACTGTCTTTTCTCCATTGTAATTTCTTGCTCCTTTGTCTTAGGTTAATTGACTGTAGGTGTGTGGATTTATTTCTGGACTCTCTGTTCTGTTCCTCTGATCTATATGTCTCTTTTTGTGCCAATACCACACTGTTTTCGTTTCTTTTGCTTTGTAGTATTGTCTGAAGTCTGGAAGGTTCATGCCTCCAGCTTTGTTCTTTTTCCTCAGGATTGCTTTGACAGTTCAGGGTCTTTTGTGGTTCTATATGAATTTAAGGATTATTTGTTCTAGTTTTGTGAAAAATATCATGGGTATTTTGATAGGGATTGCATTAAGTCTGTAGACTGCTTTGGGTAGTGTGGCCATTTTAACAAAAGTAATTCTTCCAACCCGTGAGCATGGGATACCATTCCATTTCTTTGAATCATCTTCAGTTTTCTTCATCAGTGCATTTTAGTTTTCAGCATATACGTCTTTCACCTCCTTTGATAAGTTTATTCCTAGGTATTTTTTTGATGTGATTTTAAATGGAATTTTTAACTTTCTCTTTCATTGTTAGTGTAAGAAATGCAACAACTTCTGTATATTAAGCTTGTATCTTCTACCTTGCTGAATTCATTTATTGGTTCTAATAGTTTTTGTGGGGAGTCTTTAGGGTTTTCTATATAGAGTATCACGTCATCTCCATATAATGACAATTTTACCTCTTCCCTTCCAATTTGGATACATTTTCTTTCCTTTTCCTGTCTGATTGCTGTGGCTAGGACTTCCAGTACTACGTTGAATAGAAGTGGTGAGAGTGGGCATCCTTGTCTTGTTCTAGATTTTAGCAGGAAGGCTTTCAGCTTTCCACCATTGAATATTATGTTGGTGATGGTTTTGTCATAAATGGCTTTCATTATGTTGAGATATCTTCCCTGTATACCTGCTTTGGTGAGAGTTTTTATCATGAATGGATGTTGAATTTTGTCAAATGCTTTTGCAGCGTCTGTTGAGATGATCACGTGGTTTCTGTCCTTTCTTTTGTTAATCTGGTGTATCACATTGATTGATTTTGCGTATGTTGAACCATCCTTGAAACACTGGAATGAATACAACTTGATCACGGTGTATGATCCTTTTTACATATTATTAGACCCAGTTTGCTAATATTTTCTTGAGGATTTTTGCATCTATATTCATCAAAGATATTGGCCTATTTATAATTTTATTTTTTTAATTGTCTTTGTCTGGTTTTGGTATCAGGGTGATGGTGGCCTCATAGAATGAATTTGGGAGTGTTCCCTGGTCTTCAGTTTTTTTTGATTGAATTTGGGAGTGTTCCCTGGTCTTCAGTTTTTTTTTGATTGTTGGAGAATAATAAGTTGTTCTTTGTATCTTTGGTGGAATTCCCTAAGGAAGCCATTTGATCCTTGACTTTTGTTTTGCAGAGAGGTTTTTAAAAATTTTAATTGCAAGTTCTATTTCACTTCTAGTGATTGGTCTGTTCAAATTATCTGTTTCTTCTTGACTCAGTTTTCACAGGCTGTATGTTTCTAGAAACTTGTTTATTTTTTCTAGGTTGTCCAATTCGTTGGCATAAAAATGTTCATAATATTCTCTTATGATTTTTTTCTATTTCTGCAGTATTGGCTGTTATTTCTCCTCTTTCATTGCTTCTTTTGTTTTTGTGCACCTTCTCTCTTTCTTTCTTGGTGAGCCTGGCTAGAGGTCCATTGAATTTGTTTATATTTAAAAAAACAGCTCTTGGTTTTATTGATCATTTTCTATACTTTTTTTGATCTTTATTTTCTCTCTGGTCTTTATTATTTCCTTTGTTCTGCTGACTTTGGGTTTTGTTTGTTCTTTCTCTAACTCTTTTATGTGCTAGGTTAGGTTGTTTACTTGAGATTTTTCTTGTTTCTTGAAGAAGGCCTGTATTGCTATGAATTTCCCTCTTGCTGCATTCCTTAAATTCTTAAAGGTTATATTTTCATTTTCATTTGTCTTGAGGTATTTTCTAATTTTATCTTTGATTTAATTGTTCACCTGTTGGTTTTTAGTAACATGTTGTTTAGTTTCCATACGTCCATTCTTGTCCCATTTTTCTTTCTGCAATTGAATCTAGTTTCATACCACTGTGGTCAGAAAAGATGCTTGTAATATTTGCTATTCTCTTAAATTTGTTGAGCCTTGTTTTGTGCCTGTGTATGTGGTTTATCCTAGAGAACGTTCCATGCATGCTTGAAAACAAACTGTGTTTTCTTTTTTTTTAATGTTTTGTCC